>NC_091158.1:24010680-24116634 GCF_040958095.1 Procambarus clarkii
GAACCCAGATGTAATCAGACTCACTGAAACAAAACTCTCTGGAATCATAACGAATGCCGTGTTTCCCCAGGAGCACACAGTAATAAGGAGAGAGAGGGAAGGTAGGGAAGGAGGCAGAGTGGCCCTACTCATGAGAAAGGAATGGAATTTTAAGGAGATGGCTATCCCGGGCTGTGAGGGTTTCAGAGACTACATAGCAGGCACCATGACAATGGGAGGACCAAGGATAGTAGTAGCAGTAATATATAACCCTCCACCAAATGACAGAAGACCCAGTCAAGAGTATGAAAACAACAACATGGCAGATAACACTATAATTGAGAGGGCAGCCTCTGCTGCCCGTAGAAATAGATCCCACCTGCTCATCATGCGGGACTTCAATCACGGAAGGATTGATTGGAAGAACAAAGAAGCGCATGAAGGCGAGGATACGTGGAGAGCCAAACTACTGGAGGTGGTGACCAGAAACCTCTTAACCCAGCATGTCAGAGAACCCACAAGGATGAGAGGAAATGACGAGCCAGCGAGACTTTACCTGGTCTTCACCCTGAACGACTCTGACATAAGAGAAATCGGTTTTGAGGCCCCAGTAGGAATGAGCGACCACAGTGTATTGGTGTTTGAGTACCTGATTGAAGAAGGGCTATTGAACTCGAGGAGGGATACCGAAAACAAAAGGTTACCATGCCGAAAGGGAAACTATGAGGAGATAAGAAAATTCCTAACTGATATAGCATGGGAAACAGAGCTCAGGGAAAAGATGGCCCAAGATATGATGGACTACATCACGCAAAAATGCAAGGACGCAGCAAACAAGTTTGTCCCAGCCCAAAAGGAAAACAGTGAAATGAAGATGAGAAACCCATGGTTTAATCAGAGATGTAGGCTAGCTAAGCAGCAAAGTAAAAGGGTATGGATAAACTGTAGGAATAACTGGACACTGGAGAACAGAGAAAGATACCAGAATGCCAGGAATGAATATGTCAGGATGAGAAGAGAGGCAGAAAGACAATACGAAAATGACATCGCAAGCAAGGCAAAGACTCAGCTTAAATTGCTGCATAGCCACATCAGGAGAAAAACAACAGTAAAGGAACAGGTTATGAAATTAAGGATAGGGGAAGAAGGATTCACTACAAACGACAAGGAAGTGTGTGAGGAACTGAATAAGAAATTCTAAGAGGTCTTCACCTTAGAGGAAGGAGAAATCCCAGAGATAAGAGAGGGAATACCTAACCAGGAACCACTGGAAGAGTTTGAGATTACCAGCGGGGAAGTAAGGAAGTGTTTACTAGATTTGGATGTGACAAAGGCTATAGGCCCAGATGGAATCTCCCCTTTGATACTAAAGGAAGGAGCAGAAGAACTGTGCCTCCCGCTCTCCATAGTGTATAACAAATCACTGGCAACAGGGGAACTGCCAGAAATTTGGAAAGCAGCTAACGTAGTCCCGATATACAAGAAAGGGGATAGACAGGAGGCACTGAATTACAGGGCAGTGTCCCTAACCTGCATACCATTCAAGCTGATGGAGAAGATTGTGCGAAGAAAGCTAGTGGAGCACCTGGAGCGAAAGAACTTTGTAACACAGCATCAACATGGATTCAGGGATGGCATGTCCTGCCTCACAGGGTTACTTGAATTCTCCGACCAGGCAACAAAAATACGGCAAGAAAGAGAAGGGTGGGCAGACTGCGTATTTTTGGATTGTCAGAAAGCCTTTGATACAGTGCCACACAAGAGGCTAGTGAAAAAGCTGGAGACGCAGGCTGGAGTGAAAGGGAAGGTACTCCGTTGGATACAGGAGTACCTAAGCAACAGGAGACAACGAGTCAGTGTGAGGGGTGAGGTCTCAGATTGGCGAGACGTTACGAGTGGAGTCTCGCAGGGGTCAGTCCTTGGACCTATACTGTTTCTGATATATGTAAATGATCTCCCATATGGTATAGAATCGTTTCTCTCAATGTTTGCCGATGATGCAAAAATTATGAGGAGGATTGAAACTGAGGACGATAGTAGAGGCTACAAGATGACCTAGACAGACTGAGTGAATGGTCCAACAAATGGCTGTTGAAGTTCAACCCGAGTAAATGCAAAGTAATGAAACTAGGCAGTGGAAATAGGAGGCCAGACACAGGATACAGAATAGGAGATGAAGTACTTAATGAAACGAACAGAGAGAAAGATCTAGGAGTTCATATCAGACCAAACCTGTCTCTTGAAGCCCACATAAAAAGAATAACGTCTGCGGTATATGCGAGGCTGGCTAACATCAGAACAGCGTTCAGGAACCTGTGTAAGGAATCATTCAGAATCTTGTACACCACATATGTAAGACCAATCCTAGAGTATGCGGCCCCAGCATGGAACCCGTACCTTGTCAAGCACAAGACGAAGCTGGAAAAAGTCCAAAGGTATGCCACTAGACTAGTCCCAGAACTAAGAGGCATGAGTTACGAGGAAAGGCTGCGGGAAATGCACCTTACGACACTGGAAGACAGAAGAGTAAGGGGAGACATGATCACAACCTACAAAATCCTCAGAGGAATCAACCGGGTAAACAAGGATAAACTATTCAACACTGGTGGGACGCGAACAAGGGGGCACAGGTGGAAACTGAGTACCCACATGAGCCACAGAGACGTTAGAAGGAACTTTTTCAGTGTCAGAGTAGTTAACGGATGGAATGCATTAGGCAGTGATGTGGTGGAGGCTGACTCCATACACAGTTTTAAATGTAGATATGATAGAGCCCAGTAGGCTCAGGAATCTGTACACCAGTTGATTGACAGTTGAGAGGCGGGACCAAAGAGCCAAAGCTCCACCCCTGCAAGCACAAATAGATGAGTACAAATAGGTGAGTACACACACACACACACACACACACACACACACACACACACACACACACACACACACACACACACACACACACACACACACACACACACACACACACACACACACACACACACACACACACACACACACACATGCTAATGTAGTACCAATATACAAAAAGGGTGACAGACAAGAGGCACTGAACTACAGGCTAGTGTAGTTCTCTGTTTTTTCCTGTCGGGCTGGGACAAACCTGCTTACAGCCTCCTGACATTTTTGGGTGACATAGTCCATCATGTCTTGTACGGACTTGGTTCCGAGTTCTGTGTCCCACTGTATATCCCATAGGAATTTATTCATTTCCTCATAGTTTCCCTTTCGGTACGCCAGCCCTTTGGTTCCCAGTTCTTTTTTGGGGGTGATAATTCCCAGCTCAACCAGGTACTCAAAGCTCAATACACTATGATCACTCATTCCCAAGGGAGCTTCCAACTTAAATTCCCTTATATCCGACTCATTTAGGGTAAATATCAGATCAAGCAAGGCTGGTTCATCCCCTCCTCTCATTCTCATTCTTGGGTGGGCAAGGACAGGTACACAGAGAATGACAAAGAGGTGTGTGGAGAACTCAACAAAACGTTCCAGGAGGTCTTTACAATAGAACAGGGAGATGTCGCGGCGCTAGAAGAGGTGGCAGCAAACCAGGTGACCTTGGATAGGTTCGAAATTACAAGAGATGAGGTCAAGAAGCACCTATTGGAGCTGGATGTGAGAAAAGCTGTTGGGCCGGATGGAATCTCGCCATGGGTATTGAAAGAGTGTGCAGGAGCACTTTGCCTACCACTCTCCATAGTGTATAGTAGGTCACTGGAAACGGGGGACCTACCAGAAATATGGAAGACTGCTAATGTAGTACCAATATACAAAAAGGTGACAGACAAGAGGCACTGAACTACAGGCCAGTGTCCTTAACTTGTATACCATGCAAGGTGATGGAGAAGATTGTGAGAAAAAACCTAGTAACACATCTGAAGAGAAGAGACTTCGTGACAACCCATCAACATGGGTTCAGGGAGGGTAAATCTTGCCTTACAGGCTTGATAGAATTCTACGATCAGGTGACAAAGATTAAGCAAGAAAGAGAGGGCTGGGCGGACTGCATTTTCTTGGATTGTCGGAAAGCCTTTGATACAGTACCGCATAAGAGGCTGGTACATAAGCTGGAGAGACAGGCAGGTGTAGCTGGTAAGGTGCTCCAGTAGATAAGGGAGTATCTAAGCAATAGGAAGCGGAGAGTAACGGTGAGGGGTGAGACCTCCGCTTGGCGTGAAGTCACCAGTGGAGTCCCACAGGGCTCTGTACTCGGTCCTATCTTGTTTCTGATATATGTAAATGATCTCCCGGAGGGTATCATTCATTTCTCTCGACGTTTGCGGACGATGCTAAAATTATGAGGAGGATTAAAACAGAAGAGGACTGTTTGAGGCTTCAAGAAGACAAGCTGAAGGAATGGTCGAACAAGTGGTTGTTAGAGTTTAACCCAACCAAATGTAATGTAATGAAGATAGGTGTAGGGAGCAGGAGGCTAGATACAAGGTATTATCTGGGAGAGGAAATTCTTCAGGAGTCAGAGAAGGAAAAAGACTTGGGGGTTGATATCACGCCAGACCTGTCTCCTGCAGCACATATCAAGCGGATAACATCAGCGGCATATGCCAGGCTGGCCAACATACGAACGGCATTCAGAAACTTGTGTAAAGAATCATTCAGAACTTTCTATACCACATATGTCAGGCCAATCCTGGAGTATGCAGCCCCAGCATGGAGTCCATATCTAGTCAAGGCTAAGACTAAACTGGAAAAGGTTCAAAGGTTTGCCACCAGACTAGTACCTGAGCTGAGAGGTATGAGCTACGAGGAGAGACTACGGGAATTAAACCTCACTTCGCTAGAAGACAGAAGAGTTAGGGGGGACATGATCACCACATTCAAGATTCTGAAGGGAATTGATAGGGTAGATAATAGAGTCTATTTAACACAAGGGGAACACGCACAAGGGGACACAGGTGGAAACTGAGTGCCCAAATGAGCCACAGAGATATTAGAAAGAACTTTTTTAGTGTCAGAGTGGTTGACAAATGGAATGCATTAGGGGGTGATGTGGTGGAGACTGACTCCATACACAGTTTCAAGTGTAGATATGATAGAGCCCGATAGGCTCAGGAATCTGTACACCTGTTGATTGACGGTTGAGAGGCGGGACCAATGAGCCAGAGCTCAACCCCCGCAAACACAACTAGGTGAGTACAACTAGGTGAGTACACATGATCATGAGTTGTAGGCCGACGATGGTAGGAGACACACATGATTAGTGAGGTCCACGGAAATTCGTCAATTTCTCGGGACATTGAAGGAGTATAGAGGCTAGATCATAGTATTTGACCTCTTGCAGTGTGTAGCTAGCAGGGTGCAACATAGCATAGTCATATCGCTAGCGATAGTGCGAAGAAACCCAAGTGGAGCTAGTGGCATCACCAGTGCATATACAGTGTGTTGGACCGCGTTTAGCGACCTGACCTGAGACCAGGTGGGACGACCCGCCGTGGAACTGCCTGATTGTGTTTGTTGAGTGGTGACTGTGATCAGTGGTAAAGTAAATTAGTGAATTGGAACACAACGATACAGTGACTGACTCCAGAGCTTTGTGTAGATAGAGAAGAACTGCCATCATCAATCTACTAGCACTTAGTGAATCACCAAGTGGAAGGCAACGACGGAGCACTGTCAACCATACATCATCATTCTCATCTAGTTGAGTGAGCAGAAAGGAAGACTGGTATGTACCCCTCTCTGGTTAATTAATCAGGTGTACAGTGCGAGGTAAAATATTATCAAATTCTTGTTCAGGATAGCATATATATTTAACAAATCTCAAAGTGGCTCATTTGGGTAGAAGTTAACGCTTACGGGAACTCGTGACACACTCATGCACGCACGCACGTACGCCCACGTACGTATGCACGCACACACGAACGCACACGCAAAAACGCACACATATACGCACACACAAATTCTGCTCAATTCTTCAGGTGTACAGAGGTAAAATATTACCAAATTCTTGTTCAGTATACCAGATACATTTAAATTATCTTAAATTAAAGTGGTTCAATTTGGGTAGCGTTTGACATTTTACGGGACCCCCGTAACACACGCACACACACACGCACGCAGGCGTACGTACGTTTGCAAGCACACATGCATGCACACGCAAAAACAAACACACGCACACGAATGCACTCACACATACGTCCAGTCAGGCTAGAAGGGATTAGCACCTTTCGTGGAAAGGGGATATAATCCTCACTCATAATCCACCCCTCTCCTACCCCCTTCTCTTACCCCCTCTCTTACCTGCCGTAATCTGCAGACACCACAAATCCTCTTAACCCCCATCCCACGCGCACACACACACACACACGTTCTCTCTCTCTATCTCTCTCTCTCTCTCTATCTCTCTCTCTCTCTCTGGCTCTCTTTCTCTTGTTCTCCCTCTCTTGCTCTCTCTTGCTCTCTCTCTCTCTTGCTCTCTCTCTCTCTTGCTCTCTCTCTCTTGCTGTCTCTAGCTCTCTCTCTCTCTTGCTCTCTCTCTCTCCTGCTCTCTCTCTTGACAAGGGGCAAATTGGCAGGAGGACGCAACAGGGACATAAGAAACAGCCAGAGTAACCAAACGAAGGAAATGTTAACCCAAGTTCTGGAGGAATTCAGGAGGGAGTTGCATGAAATGAGGATTACAATTAAAAACCTGCAAAGTGAGCTGACATCAGCAAGGGAGGAGATCAAATCCCTCACAGAGAAAAATAAAGAGACCGAGCATCAGATTATCATCCAAAGGGAAGGTGGGAATGTTACATTGGAAGGAAATGCCTCTGTACCTGAAACATTTGTGGACATACTGAAAAAGAGCTCAGAAGCAATGGCCACAGTGAGGGAGGTAGCCATGCAAGCTGCTACCTCACAGGAAGCAGCAAAATGCACCACTCAGCTGCTGGAGAGAAAAAGATCAGTGGTAGTTGTAGGCATCAAAGAACAGGAAGGATCCAACAGGCAATAATGGAATAGCAAGGATAGAGAAACAGTACATGGGCTGCTGAAGGGGTTACAGATGGAAGGGGCTGAACAAAACATTGAGAAGGTTTTCAGGTTGGGCTGGTACAACAAGGACAGAAACCGACTTGTAAAGGTGGTGTTTACAAACGAAACCACGAAGGAGGATATTCTCGAAAGGAAAAGTCGTCTGCAGCATGTGGAGGGATACAAAAAAGTATTTCTGCAGAGGGACTGGACGAAGGGGGAGAGAGCCAGGGCAGCACAGGCAAGTAGAAAGCGCAGGGAGAGAGGAGCATACCAGGAAATCTCAGCCCCCAACACAACAGTCCTAGAGACAAGAGAGGAACCCACGACCAGCATCCCAGCAACACCAGAGGGGAGGGCAACACCACCACCCCCCTCTGCATAGAAACCCTCCCTTCCCCTCACCCTACCTGCCTCCACCCAACCCTCCCTCCCTCCCACCCCATTCTGACCCTGTCAACCCTTCCCCATACCCGTCTTGTCCCCCCTCTCACCTTTCCCCCCCCTGTCTCCCCTCCCCCCTTCATCCCATACCCTCCCTATCCCTCTTCCCCCCCTCACCCCGTATCCTCCATGTCCCCCTATCGCCTTAACCCACACCCTACCTGTCCCCCCTTCCCTTAAACCCCCACCCCCACTCCCAAAATCCTCTGAGACCCTGCAAACCACATCACATATCTTCTCACCCACGGAACAGCTTCCCACACCAACAGAATGCTCGCCAAAAAGGGACAAGAAAATGAACAGAAGAAAGTGAGCTTCAAGGCAATGTACACTAACATAGAAGGGGTTAAAAATAAAACAAGTGAACTCGGAGAATGGGCACTAGAAGAAAACCCAGACATAATAGCACTCACAGAAACAAAGCTAACGAAAACTATAACAAATGCAGTGTTTCCACAGGGCTACTATGTAGTGAGGAAAGAGAGAGAAGGGACAGGAGGTGGGGTAGCTTTGCTACTAAGAGAAGGTTGGAGTTTCGAAGAGATGGTAATTCAGAACTGTGAAGGTTTCAGTGACTACATATCAGGCACCATAGCAACTGGAGAACAGAAAATTATAGTAGTAGTCATATATAACCCCCCACCAAATGACAGAAGACCCAGACAGGAATATGATAGAAACAACTTGGCCACCATCAATATAATAGAGAGAGCAGCTTCTGTGGCTAGCAGGAACGGATCCAGACTACTAATCATGGGAGACTTCAACCATTGGAAGATAAGATTGGGAAAACAGAGACCCACATGGAGGCCCAGACACATGGAGAGCTAAGCTGCTGGATGTGGCAACAAGAAACTTTCTAAGTCAAGGCTGGGTCATCCCCTCCTCTCATTCTTGTCGGTCCCTTGACGTCAAGGGACCGACAAGAATGAGAGGAGGGGATGACCCAGCCTTGCTTGATCTGATATTTACCCTAAATGAGTCAGATATAAGGGAAGTAAAGTTGGAAGCCCACTTGGGAATGAGTGATCATAGTGTATTGTGCTTTGAGTACCTGGTTGAGTTAGGAATTATCTCGCCCAAAAAAGAACTGGGAAACAATGGGTTGGCGTACTGAAAGGGAAACTATGAGGATGTAATAAATTCCTATGGGATATA
This sequence comes from Procambarus clarkii, assembly GCF_040958095.1. Classification (NCBI taxonomy): domain Eukaryota; kingdom Metazoa; phylum Arthropoda; class Malacostraca; order Decapoda; family Cambaridae; genus Procambarus; species Procambarus clarkii. Next base: position 24,019,255 of record NC_091158.1, read on the forward strand.
CATTGGAACACAGAACTCGGAACCAAGTCCGTACAAGACATGATGGACTATGTCACCCAAAAATGTCAGGAGGCTGAAAGCAGGTTTGTCCCAGCCCGACAGGAAAAAACAGAGAAGTAAAGGAAGAAACCGTGGTTTAATAGGGAATGTATGAAAGCAAAGGAGCTGAACAAAAGGACATGGAGGAACTTCCGTAATAACAGAACACCAGAAAGTAGAGGGAGATACCAGAGAACCAGGAACGAGTATGTTAGTGTGAGAGGAGCAGCTGAGAAAAGGTATGAAAATGACATAGCTAATAAAGCCAAGACCGAACCAAAGCTACTACACAGTCACATCAGGAGGAAGACAACAGTGAAGGAACAGGTGATGAAACTTAGGGTGAGCGAGGACAGGTACACAGAGAATGACAAAGAGGTGTGTGAAGAACTCAACAAAAGGTTCCAGGAGGTCTTTACAACAGAACAGGGAGAAGTCACGGCGCTAGAAGAAGTGGCAGCAAACCAGGTGACCTTGGAAAGGTTCGAAATTACAAAAGATGAGGTCAAGAAGCACCTATTGGAGCTAGATGTGAGAAAAGCTGTTGGGCCGGATGGAATCTCACCATGGGTATTGAAAGAGTGTGCAGGAACACTCTGCTTGCCACTCTCCATAGTGTATAGTAGGTCACTGGAAACGGGAGACCTACCAGAAATATGGAAGACTGCTAATGTAGTACCAATATACAAAAAAGGGTGACAGACAAGAGGCACTGAACTACAGACCAGTGTCCTTAACTTATATACCATGCAAGGTTATGGAGAAGATTGTGAGAAAAAACCTAGTAACACTTCTGGAGAAAAGAGACTTCGTGACAACCCATCAACATGGGTTCAGGGAGGGTAAATCTTGCCTTACAGGCTTGATAGAATTCTACGATCAGGTGACAAAGATTAAGCAAGAAAGTGAAGGATGGGCGGAATGCATTTTTTTGGACTGTCGGAAAGCCTTTGACACAGTACCCAATAAAAGGTTGATGCCTAAGCTGGAGAAACAGGCAGGAGTAACTGGTAGGGCGCTCCAGTGGATAAGGGAGTACCTAAGCAATAGGAAGCAGAGAGTTACAGTGAGGGGTGAGACCTCAGAATGGCGTGAAGTCACCAGTGGCGTCCCACAGGGCTCTGTGCTTGGACTTATCCTGTTTCAGATATACGTAAATGATCACCCAGAGGGTATAGACTCATTCCTCTCAATGTTTGCTGACGACGCCAAAATTATGAGAAGGATTAAGACAGAGGAGGACAGCTTGAGGCTTCAAGAAGACCTGGATAAGCTGCAAGAATGGTCGAACAAATGGCTGTTAGAGTTTAACCCAAGCAAATGTAATGTAATGAAGATAGGAGTAGGAAGCAGGAGACCAGATACAAGGTATCATTTGGGAGATGAGATACTTAAAGAGTCAGAGAGAGAGAGAAAGACCAGGGGGTTGATATCACGCTAGACCTGTCCCCTGAAGCTCATATCAAGAGGATAACAGCAGTAGCATATGCCAGGTTGGCTAACATAAGAACGGCCTTTAGAAACTTGTGTAAGGAATCTTTCAGAACATTATATACCACATATATCAGACCAATCCTGGAGTATGCGGCTCTCTATCCGTTATCATCCGGATGATAGGGTCCGCTATTATCCCGATTGTTTCATCCTTGAATGGATGAAACAATCGGGATGATAGCGGTCAGAGTGTATCGTGATCCGGCTTGTACTCCTCTTGACATACCAGAAAACATTCTGAGGAAACTACTCCAAGCTTGTACTAAAGAGGCACCCTTCTTGAGCCCGGATGGGCACATGTATAAGCAAGTAGATGGGGTCGCCATGGGTTCTCCCCTAGGTGTCCTGTTTGCGAACTTCTACATGGATACCATCGAACAATAGGTCTTAGTCGACATGAACTTGAAACCGGCCACATACTGCAGTTATGTTGACGACATTTTTACACAGGTACCTGATGTCAGACATCTGCAGGAGCTGAAGGAGGCATTTGAGCAGAGTTCCATGCTGCGTTTCACTAACGAGATGGAGAAGGATGGGAAGCTGCCCTTTCTAGATGTAACAGTCATGGAAAAGGGCGGAGGTTTCCACACTGCAGTCTACACTAAGGAAACAAACATAGGAATGTGCCTCAATGCCAATAGTGACTGCCCAGACAGGTACAAGAGAAGTGTCGTTAACGCTTATGTCGACCGTGCTCTCAGCCACAGCTCAGGATGGAAGCAAGTCGATGAAGAACTCTGTAGGGTAAGGCAGGTCCTAGTCAATAACGGCTTCTCCAATGGTTTCGTTGAAGACATCATAAGAAGGAAGGAGAAACGCCATGCAACCTCTGAAGAGACAACTAACACAACACCTGTTCCCCCTATTAGACTATTTTACAGGAACTTCTTTTCCACAGCTCATAAAACGGAGGAAAGGGTCCTGAAAGATATTGTTAATAGAAACGTTATCTCTACAGACAAAAATCAGAAGATACAATTGACGATCTACTATAAAACCAAGAAAACGGCCAACCTACTCATGAGAATCTCTCCAGACACAAAGCAGAACGCTTTAAAAGAGACCAATGCCGTCTATGCCTTCTAATGCCAACTTGGGGACTGTAAGCCTCAAAGAATTCAGTATATAGGCAAGACAACAACATCTCTTTCCAGGCGATTAACGTTGCATAAGCAACAGGGCTCCATTAAGGAATATATAATCTCTTCCCACAACTAAACCATCACCAGAGAAATCTTAGCAAACAACACAGAAATCATCGATAGATACAACGATAGCAGGCGGCTTGACATCTGCGAGGAACTACACATCAAGAAGTCAACACCAGCAATCAACAGCCAATTAATGCACAACTATATTCTACCCACCTCAAGACTCCGCTCCAATATAGAAGCATCAAGAAATATGGACCAATAGGCTTTCTACAATCACTTCCATTTCAATACCCATTGTTTCGTGTTCTGTCTTGTGTTGATAAAATTAATACGCTATTAATGCCACCTCTTGTTCTGTCTTGTGTTGATGAAATTAATACTCTATTAATGCCACCTCACCCCATCCACCTCACTCAAATGTAGATATAAACAAAACCGGAGATGTGTAAGTTCTATTCAGTTGTGTATTTGTAAACTAAAGACTTTGAAAATGTAATAAGTTTTACGAAACGCGCTCGTGTCGCGTCAGACTAGAAATAAAAATGAATTTTGGAGAATTGATTTTTGAATTACCTCCAACAGTGAAAAGAAATGTACGAAAGATTGAGAAAATTCGTGTTAGAATTATTAATCTTACTTTTTCGGTCATATTTAATAATATATATATATATATATATATATATATATATATATATATATATATATATATATATATATATATTATATTTATTTATATATTTATATATATATTGGTGTATACTGGCAGCAGGTTTTCTTTTAAACATGTCTCATTAAATATGAACGCATATTCTGTATTTACTATCTTCTGGTTTAGGGCTTCTATCCCTCTAACTATTTTCTTAGCATCAGGGCTTAGCTGAAAGAGGAGTTCTCCAAAACTCATTTTCGTAATTTCAAGGTGAAGAAAAGAAGTGAATTACTATAGAATGTATTACACTTATTTATACAATTTGCACAAGGTTTCGAACCTCCATGGTTCATTCTCATGTGAAAAGAATTTTCAGGACTGGTTGATTTTATACCCACACTGGGTCAGGTGATAAGACAAAAAAGATGAAAACATGGGGAGATACATAAGGGATAAATGGGGGGTGAAACATAAGAACATCTGATCTTTTGCAGTTTTTTTGCCAAGTCGTTGCCCATGAGAAGTTGTACTCCAGACATGGGAAAAGGCTTCTCCCTGATGGCGACTTGGACTTCACCGGTCACAAAAGGAAAATCCAGGTGGACTCTGGCGAGAAGATACGGAGTGGTAGCAGTGAGGTCAGTGATAAGGACGGGTTTCCCGGTGTAGGAGATGTTAGGCACAGCTGATTTCAATATTATGCGCTGAAGAGCCGCTGTGTCTCTCAAGATCTTCAATTTGAAACGTCCCTCCGAAACTGTACCGTTGGTAGAGACAGTTCCAGGATACAGGTGTTTGCTGAAGAGAGAAAGATCATTAATAGGAACACCAACATTCATCACAGGCTTACCGGACTTAGGAGGAGTCGGTTTGGGTTTAATTGTTTCATTGCCTTTGTACTGAGCCTTCCCACATCTATCTATGGTATGTCCATAGAGTTTGCAATACTTATAATACAATTGAGAGCTTGCTTGATCTGTACCTCCTTTATCATAACTATACCAAGACATCTTACTGCGAGGTGGTGATGGTGTAAGCCGATGGATGAGGCTGTAGGTGTCAACTGACTTCGCACATTTGATGTAGTCGGTTTCTTCTTTATCTGCTAAATGTAAACGGATGGAAGGGGGAACGCGTCTCAAGAATTCCTCAACTAGCATGAGGTTGACGAGGTCTGTAAATGTAGAGACATGTGCTGCTTCCAGCCATTTCATGAAATATCTTTTCTTGGTATTGGCAAATTCTTGAAAGGTGGTGTTACTTGCCTTTAGATAGTCACGGAATTTTCGTCTGTAGCTTTCGGTGGAGAGAAGGTAGGCGTCCAAAACTGCTTGCTTCAGGGTCTGGTAGTCATTCTCAGACGCTAAGGTACTGAGAGTAACCGCAGCTCTACCTGTGAGATGCACTCTGAGAAGGGTAGACCATTGATCTGCAGGACAGCTAAGTTTATTAGCTAGGGTCTCAAAAGTGGTGAAAAAGACATCAATCTCTGTCTCAACGAATGGTGGCATTAACTTACTTGCATGGGAGACATTGAAACTTACTGGAAGACTAGCGGTAGCTTGTTGGCGCTGAGTGAGGTGTGTAGTTTCCAACGTGAGTTCTCGTTGACGACATTCTATAGCCATATCCGCTTGCTGTTTGTCATGCTCGCGTTGTATCTCCAGGTGGCGTTGTTTTGCTTCAAGCTGTCCTCGCTCACGCTCTCTGAATAGGGCCATCTCACGTTCTTGCTCTTCTTTCCTCATTGCAGCTTCTCTTTCCCTCAGTTGTAGAGCTTCTTTTTATTGTTCGAGGGCTTCTTTTTGTTGCTCGCGCTCGAGTTTTGCAAGTTCGAGCTTGAGTTTTATAGTTGCCAGATCATGTTTATCTGCAATAGAATAAGTTTTGTGAGTTTCAGATCAATCGTCCCTTCATCTAAGAGGTGATCCACTATTAAGTTATGCAATTCATTTTTGTTGGCTCCATGGGGAACATCTAGTTGATACTCGTGTGCAAGAGTTTGTAATTCGGTCCTTTTGGCACGACTTAAGGTTCCTATTTCACCTGCTGGATCGTTACGAAAAGCTGGGAGACGAAACATATTGAAAAATCGTAAATAAATGTAAAACGAATACTTGTGATATGGTAAGTGTCAGTAACAGGATAACGTGGCAACTGGTAACTATCTTGTGGAATTTAATATTTAACAATTAATGTTAATTTTAGAATGGTAAATGATTAGTCAATCAAAAGCGCAGGAAATCTTGTACCCGGTACTCAATGTAAGAGATTAAGGGCAAGAAAATCCTACTAAATAAATGAAACTGATTGTTTCTAAAACATATGAAACATTTAATTGTTCCAAAATTGAATAAGGTAGTCCAAGAATGTAGGCATACCTTGCCGAGTCTCTATTGGACGGAAGCAAGGGTTTTCCCACTAAATGAAATATGATACTTACAGAATTAGCAAACTTTGTGCTCTGAAAAAAAGAAAGCTAATTTCCTACCTAAGTAAATGTCATCATCTCTGACCGACGTGTAGGGGTGCGAGTGTCAACTGGTGACGAGAACTGCTGCTGACGTCCCAACTCAGCAACGTAGTCCGTGCTAGAGGAACTATGGCCCTCTTTATCCTCCTTCGGTCGGATTGCAGAAGATAGGGTGCTTTGACCCGAAGACAAACCAAAGTACCAGGGTACCCAAAATGATGATCTGTCTGAGATGAGAAATAACTAGGGACGAAAAGGTGGAAAACACGAGTAATAACACAGAGGGAGGGATGACCAATTAAGAGAATGACTGCGGCCTACAGTCACCACGTAATCCAAAGTTATCCAACACTCACTATATGCTATTCTCGGACTGCACAATACACACAGCACCATATAAATATTAAAAGTAATGAAAATATTGAGAAGCAACTGTATCAAAGCCAAGTACGCTTACCACAAATTGACGTTCTGGTACTAGTACCTGAGTGAAGCCCCGTGGACAGACCCCCATTAAATGGGGGTCTGTCCACGGAGCTGTATATATATATATATATATATATATATATATATATATATATATATATATATATATATATATATATATATATATATATATATATATATATATATATATATATATATATATATATATATATATATATATATATATATATATATATATATATATCATTATATATATATATCGCTTGTATAATATATTTTCTTGCCTTTATTCTCTTACATTGAGTATCAGGTACAAGATTTCCTGCGATTTTTGATTGACTAATCATTTACCATACTAAAATTAACGTTAATTGTTAAATATTAAATGTTAAATTACCACAGGATAGTTACAAGTTGCCACGTCATCCTGTTACTGACACTTACATTATCACCAGTATATTCTTTGTACATTTATTTGCTATTTTTCAACATGTTTCATCTCCAAGCATTTCGTAACGACCCAGCAAGTGAAGTAAGGAACTTAAGTCGTGCCAAGAGGACCGAATTACAAACTCTTGCACACGAGTATCACCTAGATTTTCCCCATGGAGCCAACAAAAATGACTTGCATAATCTTATCTTGGATTACCTCTTAGATGAAGGAATGATAGGCTCTGAAGCTTACGAAAACTATTATATTACAGATAAACATGCTCTGGCAGCTATGAAGCTAAAGCTCGAACTTGCAAAGATCGAGCGGGAACAACAAAAAGAAGCTCTCCAAATAATGAAGAAGAGACTGCCCTCAGGAAAGAAGAAAAGGAACGAGAGGCTGCCTTACTCCGTGAGAGGGAGAGAGAGCAGCTAGAAGCAAGAAAACGTGACCTGGAGATACAAGGGGCGCACAGTAAACGGCAAGCTGATAGTGCTCTCGAATATCGTCGACAAGAACTCGCGTTGGAAACTACACACCATACACAGCGCCCACAAGCTACAGCTAGTCTTCCTGTAAATTTCAATGTCTCGATGCAAGTAAGTTAATGCCACCATTCGTTGAGAAGGAGATCGATGTATTTTTCACCACTTTCGAGACCCTAGCCTAAAAACTTAGCTGGCCTGAAGATCAATGGTCTACCCTTCTCAGAGTGCACCTCACAGGTAAAGCTGCGGATATTCTCAGTACCTTAGCGTCTGAGAATGACTACCAGACCCAGAAGCAAGCAGTTTTGGACGCCTACCTCCTCTCCACCGAAAGCTACAGACGAAAATGACGTGATTATCTAAAGGCAAGTACCACCACCTTTTTAGAATTTGCCAGTACAAAGAAAAAATATTTCATGAAATGGCTGGAAGCAACACATGTCTCTACATTTTCAGAACTCGTCAACCTCATTCTAGTTGAAGAATTCTTTAGACGTGTTCCCCCCTTCCATCCGTTTATATTTAGCAGACAAAGAAGAAACCAACTACATCAAATGTGCGAATTCGGCTGACACCTACAGCCTCATCCATCGGCTAACACCAGATCCACCTTCCAGTAAGAAGTCTTGGTATAGTTATGATAAAGTGAGTACCGATCAAGCGAGCTCTCAATTGTATTGTAAGTATTGCAAACTCTATGGACATACCATAGATAAATGTGGAAAAGCTCAATACAAAGGCAATGAAACTCCTAAACCCAAACCGACTCCTCCTAAGTCAGGTAAGCCTGTGATGAATGTTGGTGTTCCTAGTGTTTCTATTAATGATCTTTCTCTCTTCAGCAAACACCTATATCCTGGAACTGTCTCTGCCAGCAGTACAGATTCGGAGGGACGTTTCAAATTGAAGATCTTGAGGGACACAGCGGCTCTTCAATCAATAATATTGAAATCGGCTGTGCCTAACATCACCAACATCGGGGAAACCGTCCTTATCACTGACCTCACTGCTACCACTCCGTATCAACTCGCCAGAGTCCACCTGGATTGTCCTTTCGTGACCAATGAAGTCCAAGTCGCCTTCAGGGAAAAGCCTTTTCCCATGTCTGGAGTGTAACTTCTCCTGGGCAATGACTCGGCAGAATATCTGCAACCTTCCAACCTGAACATCATGGACAAAGCCCAGGTGTGTAACTCTGCAGTGGAAATCCCATCTCTAAGTATGTTCCAGCAGAGGTCCAAGAAAGTTATGAAGTTTCTCCTCCGGTTTTGGTGACCACCCGTACACAAGCTGCACGCCCGCAACCAGCTGACTCTACTGCAACCGCTGTCCCTCAAGACCATCAGAATCTACCACCGAATCTTACTATGTTGGAGTTCCATAAGTTACAGAGGGAGGATCCTTCATTAACACCATTATTCTTCCTGGCAGAGACTCCACGTGACAGTATCCCTGGGTTCTTCCTAGAGAATCAGTTGCTCTACCGCACGTACAGACCCAGTAATCTGAAGGAGGACGACGATTGGGCAAATGTCGAACAACTAGTGATTCTCACCAGCCTACGGCCTGATATTCTACACCTGGCCCACGGAGCACAAAACCTACCACGGAATCAGACAAGACTACTACTGGCCAGGTATGGTTATAGAAGTCAAAAGTTACGTGCAACAGTGTCATGCATCTCAGATGGCAGGTAAACCTAACATCTTTATTCCCAAGCCTCCATTGACTCCTATCCAGGTGCCTGCGGAACCTTTCCACAGACTCATCATAGAATGTGTTGGTCCTTTACCCCGGACCAGTTCTGGCAACGCCTATATACTAACTATCTTGTGTCCTACCACCAGATTCCCCATAGCAGTTCCAGTAAAGAACATTACGGCTGCTACTGTAGTGAAACAACTATTGAAGATCTTCACCCAGTATGGATTTCCTAGGGAGATTCAAAGTGACTGTGGCACCAACTTCACCAGTGATCTCTTCAAGAAGACACTGGAAGAGTTCAACATCACACAGGTATTGTCCAGCCCCTATCATCCTGCTTCACAGGGTTCTCTTGAACGTAGTCATCAGACTATTATAGCACTCCTAAAGAAATTTTGCAATATAACCTTGAAGGACTGGAATAAACAACTTGACCCCATTATGTGCATTTTCAAAAGTCTCCCTAATGAGTCTCTAGGAGTATCTCCTTATGAGATGCTCTACGGACGTAAGTGCCGTACTCCTCTCAAAGCTTTTAAAGACTCTCTACGTAATGCCACCTTCAGTGACCCTCAGAATGTGCCCCAGTTTCTTCAAAACTTAAAGCACCTTCTAGAGAGAGTACGTAAATTTGCTAATGACAATCTATTGACAGCTCAGGAGAGGATGAAGACTCATTTTGACCACCGCAGCAAAATAAGGAAATTTAAACCAGGAGACTTCGTGTTGGCATATATTCCTATCCCAGGTTCTCCATTGCAAAACAAGTTTTCAGGACCATGCCGCATCATGGAGTGCAGAAACAACCACAACTACGTTCTTGAGACTCCAGGTAGGCGGCGGAAGACCCAATTGTGCCACGTCAACCTCCTAAAGCAGTATCAAGGTACTCCCCCCACTGTGTTGGTATCATTATCCACATTTAAAGGTCCATACCTCCACAGCGAGACCTTCCCTGCTTCTCCCGAAAGCACTAACACTGAGTCAGTGACTTCCAACTCAGAAATCCTAACTAATCTTCATACCTATTTGCAGGACAGTAATAGTGCTCTTCCCATCAGTATCTTCAAGGAACATCAGAAGTTGTTCAGCGATTATCCACAGGAGTGTAATGTGGTTCAGCACGACATCCAGCTACTCCCTGACACCCGGCCGATTCGTCACCCTTTCTACCAAATCAGCCCGAGCAAAAAGGAAGTAATGCGTGCTGAAGTACAGTACCTCCTGGATCATGGGCTGGCCACCCCTTGTGAGTCCCCTTGGGCCTCACCCTGCATCTTGGGGCCGAAACCGCACGGTAAACCGCACTGCACGGAAAACTGTACGGTAAACCGAAACCGCACCGCACTGGGGAGCCGGTCGGCCGAGCGGACAGCATGCTGGATTTGTGATCCTGTTGTCCTGGGTTCGATCCCAGGCGCGGGCGAGAAACATTGGGCAAAGTTTCTTTCACCCAATGCTCCTGTTACCTAGCAGTAAAATAGGTACCTGGGTGTTAGTCAGCTGTCACGGGCTGCTTACTGGGGGTGGAGACCGGGCCGCGGGGACACTAAAGCCTCGAAATCATCTCAAGATAACCTCAAGATAAAGTGAGGCTGTGTACCGACTACAGGAAATTGAATCTTGTGACTGTCAAGGATGCTTACCCATTACCTAGAATAGATGACATCCTTGACGCCATTGGTAATGCTCGGTATTTATCCAAACTAGACTTACTCTAGGGATACTACCAAGTGTGTTTGACAGAGTGAGCTAAGGAAATATCTGCCGTCACCACTCCTTTTGGCCTTTACAGATATGAATGCCTTCCATTTGGACTATGTAATGCCCCAGGCACCTTCCAGCGAGCTGTCAACCGCGTCATCCATGGCTTAGATCACACCTACGCCTACTTGGATGATACCGTTGTGGCAACTAACACCTGGAACGAACATCTGCTCCAACTGCAACGATTGTTCGCCAAGCTCCTGACAGCCGGCCTCACCATCAACTTGGGCAAGTCCACCTTTACTAAAGGTAAAGTGCGTTATCTTGGTCATGTGATAGGGAGTGGCAGCCTAGCTCCGTTAAACATACACACTCAATTAGGATAGTGACACCATTGATCTCTTTAACCAGCCCCAAGCAACGGTATCATTGGACCATTCAGCAAACCATTGCTTTTGAACAACTTAAATCTCTGCTCTGTTTTAATCCCATTCTCGCCTCGCCAGATATCACTAAGCCTTTCATCCTCCATGTCGACGCCAGTGGTACCGGCATCGGGGGCGTTCTGATGCAACAACGAGGCGAGGAGGTTTTTCCTGTTAGCTACTACAGCTATAAGTTAAAACCTCACCAGAAGAACTACAGCACTATCGAAAAGGAACTTCTCTCCATCGTCCTGAACTTACAGCACTTTGCATCGTACCTACAAGGTGCTCGGTCTACCACCATCTACTCGGACCACAATCCCCTACGCTTCTTGCAGCAAGCCCAATTCACCAATCAACGACTTCTACGATGAGCGTTGTATCTCCAGAATTTCAACCTGGAGATCTTCTACATCAAGGGTTCTGACAACATCATAGCAGACGCCCTCTCCAGAGTCTATGAGGTAGAGGCAGCTACACATACCACTCTACCATCAGAAGAAATAACTTGACCTGTTAGAGCAGGCTTCGGGGGAGAGTTGTGATGGTAATCTCTTTCAAGAGAGATTGAACCTGCTCTTCCCTACATAAAGTTACTTATATATGTACAACACTAAAATGCTACCTTCAAGATACGTCTACCAGTAGCACAAAACGTTTTGACCAGGAGGCAATCGTACTCTAAACTGCCCCCCACTCCTCACTCCTTCCATGCCAGCTCGCCACCGTTGTCAACCAGCAAACTACCATTCCAGCCTCCCTGCTTCTGATTGGTGACCCGCCGACTGCACACCTGCACCTCTGCACCTCAGCGCCCTCTACCAAGTCGATGTTTGGGCATGAACCAGCCATTGAAGTTAGAATATCCTTGTGCTCTCAAGCTGTGAACAACCAACTGATATACGCTCTGTTTATTGGTGGAGGTTCCCAGCTAGCGCTATATTCTCAGCACCTGTTTAAGCATTTTTCTGTCTTTATTTTATGTGTAGAGTAACGTCATCCTTGTTCTTAATTTTTATGTTTTATTTTTTGACTTGTTTGTTTGCACTGTACATAGCCAAGGGATACCCTTTGTTCATAATTATTAAAGTTAATTAAAGTTTCATTGTTCATACTATGTGTTTTGCGTGTCTTCCCTTACTTTAGCACAGACAACAGCCAAGCAGTCGATCTTTTTTTTCTCAAATTTGATAGGCATTGACCCCAGCCATTAGGAGGACTACAGAACACCTACACTTTCCCGTCACAATATATATATATATTTATATATATATATATATATATATATATATATATATATATATATATATATATATATATATATATATATACATATATATATATATATATATATATATATATATATATATATATATATATATATATATATATACATATATATATATATATATATATATATATATATATATATATATATATATATATATATATATATATATATATATTAGTATATTTTGGTAGCAGTCTTTCCTGTAGACATATATTATTAAATATGACCGAAAAAGTAAGATTAATAATTCTAACACGAATTTTCTCAATCTTTCGTACATTTCTTTTCACTGTTGGAGGTAATTCAAAAATCAATTCTCCAAAATTCATTTTTATTTCTAGTCTGACGCGACACTTGAGCGCGTTTCGTAAAACTTATTACATTTTCAAAGACTTTACACATACACAACTGAATAGAACTTACATATCTCCGATTTGTTTATATCTACATTTGAGTGAGGTGGATGGGGTGAGGTGGTATTTAATAGGGTATTAATTTCATTAACACAAGACAGAACACGAAACAATGGGTATTGAAATGGAAGTGATTGTAGAAAGCCTATTGGTCCATATTTCTTGATGCTTCTATATTGGAGCGGAGTCTTGAGGTGGGTAGAATATAGTTGTGCATTAATTGGCTGTTGATTGCTGGTGTTGACTTCTAAATGTGCAGTGCCTCGCAAACGTCAAGCCGTCTGCTATCGCTGTATCTATCGATGATTTCTGTGTTGTTTACTAGGATTTCTCTGGCGATGGTTTGGTTGTGGGAAGAGATTATATGTTCCTTAATGGAGCCCTGTTGCTTATGCAACGTTAAACGCCTATAAAGAGATGTTGTCTTGACTATATACTGGGTTTTTTGGAGCTTACAGTCCCCAAGTGGGCATTTGAAGGCATAGACGACGTTGGTCTCTTTTAAAGCGTTCTGCTTTGTGTCTGGAGAGTTTCTCATGAGTAGGCTGGCCGTTTTTCTGGTTTTATAGTAAATCGTCAGTTGTATCCTCTGATTTTTGTCTGTAGGAATAACGTTTCTATTAACAATATCTTTCAGGACCCTTTCCTCCGTTTTATGAGCTGTGGAAAAGAAGTTCCTGTAAAATAGTCTAATAGGGGGTATAGGTGTTGTGTTAATTGTCTCTTCAGAGGTTGCATGGCGTTTCACTTTCCTTCTTATGATGTCTTCGACGAAACCATTGGAGAAGCCATTGTTGACTAGGACCTGCCTTACCCTACAGAGTTCTTCGTCGACTTGCTTCCATTCTGAGCTGTGGCTGAGAGCACGGTCGACATATGCGTTAACAACACTCCTCTTGTACCTGTCTGGGCAGTCGCTGTTGGCATTTAGGCACATTCCTATGTTCGTTTCCTTAGTGTAGACTGCAGTGTGGAAACCTCCGCTCTTTTCCATGACTGTTACATCTAGAAAGGGCAGCTTCCCATCCTTTTCCATCTCGTAAGTGAAACGCAGCACGGAACTCTGCTCAAATGCCTCCTTCAGTTCCTGCAGATGTCTGACATCAGGTACCTGTGTAAAAATGTCGTCAACATACCTGCAGTATATGGCCGGTTTCAAGTTCATGTCGACTAAGACTTTTTGCTCGATGGTACCCATGTAGAAGTTTGCAAACAGGACACCTAGGGGAGAACCCATGGCGACCCCATCTACTTGCTTATACATGTGCCCATCCGGGCTCAAGAAGGGTGCCTCTTTAGTACAAGCTTGGAGTAGTTTCCTCAGAATATTTTCTGGTATGTCAAGAGGAGTACAGGCTGGATCACGATACACTCTGTCGGCTATCATCCCGATTGTCTCGTCCACAGGTACGTTGGTAAACAGCGATCCTACGTCCAACGAGGCTCTTATCCCTGTGGCCCGTGTGCCCCGCAGTAAGTCAACAAATTCCTTTGGAGACTTCAGGCTGAAGGCGCAAGGAACATAAGGAGTCAGCAGGCCGTTGAGTCGCTTCGCCAGTCTGTACGTGGGTGTGGGTATCTGGCTAATGATTGGCCGAAGTGGGTTTCCAGGCTTGTGTGTCTTGACATTTCCATACGCATATCCAGGTTTGTATTCCCCAATGATCTTTGGCAGGTGGAGTCCGGATTTCTTGGCGTTCACAGTTTCGATCAGTTTGTTGACCTTTGCTTTCAGTTAGGCTGTAGTGTCCTTCATTACCCTTTGGAACTTAGTTTGGTCAGAGAGTATGAGGTTCATTTTCGCCAGATATTCGTCTTTTTTAGGAATGACATATATTGGCAACTTGTCACCTCTCCTGACAACCTGACAACCTGACAAAGAAGTTCCTGACAGGAACTTTTTTTCCACAGCTCATAAAACGGAGGAAAGGGTCCTGAAAGATATTGTTAATAGAAACGTTATCCCTACAGACAAAAATCAGAGGATACAACTGACGATTTACTATAAAACCAGAAAAACGGCCAGCCTACTCATGAGAAACTCTCCAGACACAAAGCAGAACGCTTTAAAAGAGACCAACGTCGCCTAAGCCTTCAAATGCCCTCTTGGGGACAGTAAGCTCCAATAAAAACAGTATATAGGCAAGACAACAACATCTCTTTCTAGGCGTTTAACGATGCATAAGCAACAGGGCTCCATTAAGGAACATATAATCTCTTCCCACAACCAAACCATCGCCAGAGAAATCCTAGTAAACAACACAGAAATCATCGATAGATACAGCGATAGCAGACGGCTTGACGTTTGCGAGGCACTACACATTAAAAAGTCAACACCAGCAATCAACAGCCAATTAATGCACAATTCTACCCACCTCAAGACTCCGCTCCAATATAGAAGCATCAAGAAATATGGACCAATAGGCTTTCTACAATCACTTCCATTCAATACCCATTGTTTCGTGTTCTGTCTTGTGTTGATGAAATTAATACCCTATTAATACCACCTCACCCCATCCACCTCACTCAAATGTAGATATAAACAAATCGGAGATGAAATTAATACCCTATTAATACCACCTCACCCCATCCACCTCACTCAAATGTAGATATAAACAAATCGGAGATGTGTAAGTTCTATTCAGTTGTGTATGTGTAAACTAAAGTCTTTGAAAATGTAATAAGTTTTACGAAACGCGCTCAAGTGTCGTGTCAGACTAGAAATAAAAATGAATTTTGGAGAATTGATTTTTGAATTACCACCAACAGTGAAAAGAAATGTACAAAAGATCGAGAAAATTCGTGTTAGAATTATTAATCTTACTTTTTCGGTCATATTTAATAATATATGTCTACAGGGAAGACTGCTACCAAAATATATATATATATATATATATATATATATATATATATATATATATATATATATATATATATATATATATATATATATATATATATATATATATATATATATATATATATATATATATATATATATATATATTATTAAATATGACCGAAAAAGTAAGATTAATAATCCTAACAAAAATTTTCTCAATATTTCTTATGTTTCTTTTTACTGTCGAAGGTAATTGAAAAATCAATTCTCCAAAATTAATTTTTATGTCTAATCTAACGCGACGCTTGAATGCGTTTCGTAATAAATTATTACATTTTCAAAGACTTTAGTTTACACACACACAACTTTAACCTGAAAACACTAAAAAAATTTTTACTTATGCTAACACTAAACAGCTTGTCTTATATACTCCCATTTGGGTGGGGTAATATGATGAAACAGTTTTAGATGAGGTGAACAAAGTTTTGAACAACACACGACAGAACACGGAACAATGGGTATTAATTGGATAAATGAGAGGGAAGAATAGAAGTAACTACAAATGGCCTATTGGCCAATGCTTTTTCTTGATGCTTCTATATTGGTTCGGAGTCTTGTAGTGGGTAGAATATAGTTGTGCATTAATTGGCTGTAGATTCCGGCGTGTTGACTTTTTGATGTGTAGTGCTTTGCAGATGTTGAGTTGCCTGCAATCGCTGTACTTACGCTGTATCTATATATATATCTATATATATATATATATATATATATATATATATATATATATATATATATATATATATATATCTATATATCTATATATATATATATATATATATATATATATATATATATATATATATATATATATATATATATATATATATATATATATATATATATATATAGTAGAGTTGAAGATTCTGTTGGACGACATATTCGTCCTCGAAGCACAAAAGAAGGTCACCACCAAAGATACCTTACAAGCAGAACTTATTGCGGATGGAGGAAAGAATCGAGGCAACTACAGAAGCACCATACTGTCCCCCGAGCTCAAAGTGGCAGCTAAGAGCCTTCGTGAGAACAAGGAGATAGTTGTCAGAAAAGGCGACAAGTCGCCAATATACGTCATTCTTAAAAAAGACGGATATCTGGCGAAAATGAACCTCATACTCTCTGGCCAAACTTATTTACAAAGGGTAATGAAGGACACTACAGCCTAACTGAAAGCAAAGGTCAACAAATTGAACGAAACTGTGTACGCCAAGAAATCTGGACTCCACCTGCCAAAGATTATTGGGGAATATAAACCTGGATATGCGTATGGAAATGTCAAGACACACAAGCCTGGAAACCCACTTCGGCCAATCATCAGCCAGATACCCACACCCACGTACAGACTGGCGAAACGACTCAACGGCTTGCTGACTCCTTATGTCCCTTGCGCCTTCAGCCTGAAGTCTCCAAAGGAATTTGTTGACTTGCTGCGGGGAACACGGGCCACAGGAATAAGAGCCTCGTTGGACGTAGAATCTCTGTTTACCAACGTATCTGTGGACGAGACTATCGGGATGATAGCCGACAGAGTGTACCGTGATCCGGCCTGTACTCCTCTTGACATACCAGAAAACAGTCTAAGGAAACTACTCCAAGCTTGTACTAAAGAGGCACCCTTCTTGAGCTTGGATGGACACATGTATAAGCAAATAGATGGCGTCGCCATGGGTTCTCCCCTAGGTGTCCTGTTTGCAAACTTCTACATGGGTACCATCGAGCAAAAAGTCTTAGTCGACATGAACTTGAAACCGGCCATATACTGCAGGTATGTTGACGACATTTTTACACAGGTACCTGATGTCAGACATCTGCAGGAGCTGAAGGAGGCATTTGAGCAGAATTCTGTGTTGCGTTTCACTTACGAGATGGAGAAGGATGGGAAGCTGCCCTTTCTAGATGTAACAGTCATGGAAAGGAGCGGAGTTTTCCACACTGCAGTCTACACTAAGGAAACAAACATAGGAATGTGCCTGAATGCCAACAGTGACTGCCCGGACTGGTACAAGAGGAGTGATGTTAACGGTTATGTCGACCGTGCCCTCAGCCACAGCTCAGAATGGAAGCAAGTCGACGAAGAACTCTGTAGGGTATGGCAGGTCCTAGTCAACAACGGCTTCTCCAGTAGTTTCGTCGAAGACATCTTAAGAAGGAAAGTGAAACGCCATGCAACCTCCGAAGAAACAACTAACACAACACCTATACCCAATATTAGACTATTTTACAGGAACTTCTTTTCCACAGCCCATAAAACTGAGGAAAGGGTCCTGAAAGACATTGTCAGTAGAAACGTTATCCCTACAGACAAAAGTCAGAAGATACAACTGATGATTTACTATAAAACCAGAAAAACGGCCAGCCTACTCATGAGAAACTCTCCAGACACAAAGCAGAACGCTTTAAAAGAGACCAACGTCGTCTATGCCTTCAAATGCCCTCTTAGGGACTGTAAGCTCCAAAAAACCCAGTATATAGGCAAGACAACAACATCTCTTTCCAGGCGTTTAACGATGCATAAGCAACAGGGCTCCATTAAGGAACATATAATCTCTTCCCACAACCAAACCATCACCAGAGAAATCTTAGCAAACGACACAGAAATCATCGATAGATACAGCGATAGCAGGAGGCTTGACGTCTGCGAGGCACCACACATCAAGAAGTCAACACCAGCAATCAACAGCCAATTAATGCACAACTATATTCTACCCACTTCAAGACTCCGCTCCAATATAGAAGCATCAAGAAATATGGACCAATAGGCTTTCTACAATTACTTCCATTCAATGCCCATTGTTTCGTGTTCTGTCTTGTGTTAGAATTTAATACCCATTTAATACCCATTGTTGAAAGTTCGTTTTCACCTCATCCACCTCACCCAAATGTAGATATAAACTCGAAGATGTGCAAAGCTCTATTCAGTTTCAGTTGTGTGTTTGTAAACTAAAGTCTTTGAAAATGTAATAAGTTTTACGAAACGCGCTCAAGTGTCGCGTCAGACTAGAAATAAAAATGAATTTTGGAGAATTAATCTTTGAATTACCATCAACAGTGAAAAGAAACGTAAGAAAGATAGAGAAAATTCGTGGTAGAATTATTAATCTTCCTTTTTCGGTCATATTTAATAATATATATATATATATATATATATATATATATATATATATATATATATATATATATATATATATATATATATATATATAATATATTAAAAATATATATATATATATTAAAATATATATATATATATATATATATATATATATATATATATATATATATTTTAATATATATATATATATTTTAATATATATATATATGTCGTACCTAGTAGCCAGAACGCACTTTTTGGCCTACTATGGAAGGCCCGATTTGCCTAATAAGCCAAGTTTTCCTGAATTAATAATATTTTCTCAAATTTTTTTCTTATAAAATGATAAAGCTACCAATTTCATTATGTATAAGGTCAATTTTTTTTTATTGGAGTTAAAATTAACGTAGATATATGACCGAACCTAACCAACCCTACCTAACCTAACCTAACCTATCTTTATAGGTTAGGTTAGGTTAGGTAGCCGAAAAAGTTAGGTTAGGTTAGGTTAGGTAGGTTAGGTAGTCGAAAAACAATTAATTCATGAAAACTTGACTTATTAGGCAAATCGGGCCTTGCATAGTAGGCTGAGAAGTGCGTTCTGGCTACTAGGTACGACATATATATATATATATATATATATATATATATATATATATATATATATATATATATATATATATATATATATGTCGTACCTAGTAGCCAGAGCGCACTTCTCAGCCTACTATGCAAGGCCCGATTTGCCTAATAAGCCAAGTTTTCCTGAATTAATATATTTTCTCTAATTTTTTTCTTATGAAATGATAAAGCTACCCATTTCATTATGTACGAGGTCAATTTTTTTTTATTGGAGTTAAAATTAACGTAGATATATGACCGAACCTAACCAACCCTACCTAACCTAACCTAACCTATCTTTATAGGTTAGGTTAGGTTAGGTAGGCGAAAAAATTAGGTTAGGTTAGGTTAGGTAGGTTAGGTAGTCGAAACACAATTAATTCATGAAAACTTGGCTTATTAGGCAAATTGGGCCTTGCATAGTAGGCTGAGAAGTGCATTCTGGCTACTAGGTACGACATATATATATATATATATATATGTCGTACATATATATATATATATATATATATATATATATATATATATATATATATATATATATATATATATATATATATATATATATATATATATATATATATATATATATATATATATATATATATATATATATATATATATTATATATATATATATATATATATATATATATATATATATATATATATATATATATATATATATATATATATATGTATATATGATGACTGAAAACTCACACCCCAGAAGTGACTCGAACCCATACTGCCAGGAGCAATGCAAGTGGTATCTACAGGACGCCTTAATCCGCTTGACAATCACCACCAGACAATAAGGAAGTGATAGCTGAAGCTATTTGAACCACTTCCCCGCCGGCACTCGGATGGTAATCTTGGGCATAGCATTTCATGAAATCATCTCAATCTTTGGGGCACACGTGAGGAACACAAATGCTAACAAGCCTGAATGGTCCCCAGGACTATATGTAACTGAAAACTCACACCCCAGAAGTGAATCGAACCCATACTGCCAGGAGCAACGCAATTGGTGTGTACAGGACACCTTAATCCACTCGACCATCATGAACGGTCAAAAAGAGGTGATAGCTGAAGCTATTTGAACCCCCCCTCCCCCCGCTGGCACTCAGATGGTAATCTGGGGCATAGTATTTTATCAAATCACCTCATTCTTTTGGGCACTTGAGGAACACAATTGCGAACAAGCTTGAATGGTCCCCAGGACTATATGTAACTGAAAACTCACACTTCAGAAGTGAATCGAACCCATACTGCCAGGAGCAACGCAACTGGTGTGTACAGGACACTTTAATCTACTCGACCATCATGACCGGTCAAAAACAGGTGATAGCTGAAGATATTTGAACTACCCCTCCGCCGGCACTCGGATGGCAATCTTGGGCATAGCATTTTATCAAATCACCTCATTCTTAGGGGCACACTTGAGGAACACAATTGCGAACAAGCCTGAATGGTCCCCAGGACTATATGTAACTGAAAACTCACACACCAGAAGTGACTCGAACCCATACTGCTAGGAGCAACAGAACTGGTGTGTACAGGATACCTTAATCCACTCGACCATCACGACCAGTCAAAAAGAGGTGATAGCCAAAGCTATTTGAACCACCACCCCCCTCCCCCAGCGGCATTCGGGTGGTAATCTTGGGCATAGTATTTTATCAAATCACCTAATTCTTTGGGGCACACATGAGGAACACAAATGCCAACAAGCCTGACTGGTCCCCAGGACTATATGCAACTGAAAACTCACATCCCAGAAGTGACTCGAACCCATACTGCTAGGAGCAACGCAACTGGTGTGTACAGGACACCTTAATCCACTCGACCAAGTCGACCAGTCACAAAGAGGTGATAGCCGAAGCTATTTGAACAATGGCATTCAGATGGTAGTCTTGGGCATAATATTTTATCAAATCACTTCTGTCTTTGGGGCACATGTGAGGAACACAAATGCGAACAAGCCTGAATGGTCCCTATGACTATATGCAACTGAAAACTCACACCCTAGAAGTGACTCGAACCCATACTGCCAGGAGCAACGCAACTGGTGTGTACAGGACACCTTAATCCACTCGACCAACACGACCAGGCAAAAAGAGGTGATAGCCGAAGCTATTTGAACCACCCACCCCCCTCCCACCAGCACTCGAATGGTAATCTTGGGGATAGTATTTTATCAAATCACTTCTGTCTTTGGGGCACACGTGAAGAACAAAAATGCGAACAAGCCTGAATGGTCCCCAGGTCTATATGCAACTGAAAACTCACCCCAGAAGGGAATCAAACCCATACTGCCAGGAGCAAAGCAACTGGTGTGTACAGGACATTTAAATCCACTCGACCATCATGACCGGTCAAAAAGAGGTGATAGCTGAAGATATTTGAACTCCCCCCCGCCGGCACTCGGATGGTAATCTTGGGCATAGTATTTTATCAAATCACCTCATTCTTTGGGGCACGCTTGAGGAACACAAATGCGAACAAGCCTGAATGGTTCTCAGGACTATATGTAACTGAAAACTCATACCCCAGAAGTGACTCGAACCCATATTACCAGGAGCAACGCAACTGGTGTGTACAGGATACCTTAATCCACTCGACCATCATGACCGCTCAAAAGAGTTTTTTTTTAATTATTATTATTTTCTACCACAGATGTGGCCACACATTTACAATGCTAACCAGCATATGTACATTTTCTTCTGTCCTCCATCGACAGAGTTAGAGAAGTGTTAAACATATAGTTCAAATGTTTATTGAACACTCAACCACAGCAGGTGATTCAGTGCTTTTAAAATGCTAAGCTAACCTACATACGTAAATACATAGATACACAGATTTACGTATGCCCTACATAAAGTGTTAGATGTGTCTTTTACATAGTGTCATTAATGTACATTCACAAAGGTAAAATGTAATTCTGATCACCTTCCATATATACATTATACCCATACATATACATACACACACCCACATGTACATACATATATACACACACATACATGCATTCTCATACATTTGTCTCATTTACTCTGACAGGGTGAGGTAGCTGATAAAGAAACTAGTGTGCAATTAAGCATTTAATCACTGAAGGTGATGAAGGTGCTTTTACAAGCTCAGGTCATATAGTTACATCATATATATACATTGTATGATTGATATATTACATGGTCAATCTTGGATACAAGTCCAATATATCATCAAGTGTTCCAGTACTCATATAGTAACTACAGAGTTCAGCATACCTTAGCCCAGGAGGGCGAAAGTCAGTCAGTATAGGACATTCTACAATATAATGTTCAAGAGAGTGCATGTTTTCTCTTTCACTAAGTTGACACATTCTGTACTCGACATTTGGGTTTTGACAAAGCTGCCAGATACGTCTATATCCCAGGCGTATTCTGGCCACTAAAACATCACATTGTCAGGTTCTTGTTCTATTAGTCCCATATGTGAATGTCTCCTCACGATATCTATCATAATATTTAATGCTACAACTTTCAGGTCTTTAAGAATTTGTTAGGTCGGTGAGATTTTCATTATATATTTGTTTAAGTATTCTCTTTGTCACTGCAAATGAAACACCCATATCAATTTCTACCACTGGTTTTCTGCAGGCTGACTTAGCAAGCATATCAACAGTGTCATGCCTTGAGATGCCAACATGTGATGGTATCCATAGAAATTTAATCGCAAATCTGTTTACTTTGGCAGCTAAAACATTCATTCGAATATCACTGACTATTTTCTGGGTGTCACTACTATGTGCGTTCAATGCCAGGAGTGCACTCTGCGAGTCACAGTATATAAGTCCACTACCTTCGTCTTTTAAAATTTCAGTTGCAAGGTATATGCCTGCAAGTTCGGTTTGAGTTGTACTTGCCCAGTCATTGACGCGCTTCATTGCTGTATGTACGAGAAAAGATTGTTCAAATATGTTACATGCACATCCGGTACATCGTCCACCTTCTTCTACAGAGCCGACAGTATAGCACTGATAAACATCGTTACCCATACTCTGAGTACATGCAGTGATGCTTTTCAGTGTTAACATTTTTAATAATGTAATGTGCACACTATCTTTCGTTGGGACATTTACAAAATCAACTGATAGATCCCAGTTATCCCATGGAGTAATTGGCTGATTAATCATTAGTTGAGTCAAAAAGAGGTGATAGTCGAAGCTATTTGAACCACCCTTTCCCCTCCCCTCGCCGGCACTCAGATGGTAATCTTGGGCATAGTATATTATCAAATCACCTCATTCTTCGGGGCACATGTGAGGAACACAAATGCGAACAAGCCTGAATGGTCCCCAGGACTATATGCAACTGAAAACTCACACCCCAGAAGTGACTGGAACCAATACTGCCAGGAGCAATGCAACTGGTGTGTACAGGACACCTTAATCCACTCGACCATCACAACCGGTCAAAAAGAGGTGATAGCCGAACCTATTTGAACAACTAACCCCCCCCCCCCCACACCAGCAATCAGATGGTAATCTTGGGCATAGTATATTATCAAATCACCTCATTCTTCGGGGCACATGTGAGGAACACAAATGCGAACAAGCCTGAATGGTCCTCAGGACTATATGCAACTGAAAACTCACACACCAGAAGTGACTCGAACCCATACTGCCAGGAGCAACAGAACTGGTGTGTACAGGATACCTTAATCCACTCGACCATCACGACCGGTCAAAAAGAGGAGATAGCTGAAACTATTTGAACTAACCACCCCCCTCCCCCGCCGGCACTTGTATGGTAATCTTGGGGATGGTATTTTATTAAATCACCTCATTCTTTGGGGCACAAGTGAGGAACACAAATGCGAACAAGCCTGAATGGTCACCAGGACTATATGCAACTGAAAACTCACACCCCAGAAAAGACTCGAACCCATACTGCCAGGAGCAACGAAACTGGTGTGTACAGGACACCTTAATCAACTCGACCATCACGACCAGTCAAAAAGAGGTGATTGCCGAAGCTATTTGAACCCCCCCCCCCCCCTCGCAGGCACTCGGATGGTAATCTTGGGGAAAGTATTTTATCAAATCACCTCTGTCATTGGGGCACACGTGAGGAACAAAAATACGAACAAGCCTGAATGGTCACCAGGACTATATGCGACTGAAAACTCACATCCCAGAAGTGACTCGAACCCATACTGCCCGGAGCAACGCAACTGGTGTGTACAGGACACCTTAATCCACTTGACCAACACGACCAGTCAAAAAGAGGTGATAGCCGAAGCTATTTGAACCCCCCCCCCCCTCCCTGCCGGCACTCGGATGGTAATCTTGGGCATAGTATTTTATTAAATCGCCTCATTCTTTGGGGCACACTTGAGGAACACAAATGCAAACAAGCCTGAATGGTTCTCAGGACTATATGTAACTGAAAACTCATTCCCCAGAAGTGACTCAAACCCATATTAACAGGAGCAATGCAACTGGTGTGTACAGGATACCTTAATCATCTCGACCATCACGACCGGTCAAAAGAGTTTTTTTTTTTTATTATTATTATTTTCTACCACAGACGTGGCCACACATTTACAATGCTAACCAGCATATGTACATTTTCTTCTGTACTCCATGGACAGGGTTAGAGAAGTGTTAAACATATAGTTCAAGGGTTTATTGAACACTCAACCACAGAATGTGATTCGGTGCTTTTAAAATGCTAAGCTAACTTACATACGTAAATACATAGATACACAGATTTACGTATGCCCTAAATAAAATGGAATTCTGATCATATTCCATATATACTTTATACCCATACATATACATACACACACACACATATACATACATATATACACACATACACATGCATTCACATACATTTGTCTCATTTACTCTGACAGGGTGAGGTAGCTGCTAAAGAAACTAGCGTGAAATTAAGCACTTAATCACTGTAGGTGCTTTTACAAGCTCAGGTCATATAGTTACATCATATATATACATTGCATGATTGATATATTACATGGTCAATCTTGGATACAAGTCCAATATATCATCAAGTGTTATAGTACTCATATAGTAACTACAGAGTTCAGCATACCTTAGCCCAGGAGGGCGAAAGTCAGTCAGTATGGGACATTCTACAGTATAATGTTCAAGAGAATGCATGTTTTCTCTTTCACAAAGTTGACACATTGTGTACTCGACATTTGAGTTTTGAGAAAGCTGCCAGATACGTCTATATCCCAGGCGTATTCTGGCCACTAAAACATCACATTGCCGGGTTCTTGTTCTATTAGTCCCATATGTGAATGTCTCCTCATGATATCTATCATAATATTTAATGCTACAACTTTCAGGTCTTTGAGAATTTGTTAGGTCGGTGAGATTTTCATTAGATATTTGTTTAAGTATTCTCTTTGTCACTGCTAATGAAACACCCATATCAATTTCTACCACTGGTTTTCTGCACGCTGACTTAGCAAGCATTTCAACAGTGTCATGCCTTGAGATGCCAACATGTGATGGTATCCATAGGAATTTAATCTCAAATCTGTTTTCTTTGGCAGCTAAAACATTCATTCGAATATCACTGACTATTTTCTGGGTGTCACTACTATGTGCATTCAATGCCAGGAGCGCACTCTGCGAGTCACAGTATATAAGTCCACTGCCTTTGTCTTTTAAAAATTCAGTGGCAAGGTATGTGCCTGCAAGTACGGTTTGAGTTGTTCTTGCCCAGTCATTGGCGCCCTTCATTGCTGTATGTACGAGAGAAGATTGTTCAAATATGTTACATGCACAACCGGTACATCGTCCACCTTCTTCTACAGAGCCGTCGGTATAGCACTGATAAACATCGTTACCCATACTCTGAGTACATTCAGTGATGCTTTTCAGTGTTAACTGTTTTAATAATGTCGTGTTCACACTATCTTTCTTGGGCGCATTTACAAAATCAACTGATA
Organism: Procambarus clarkii; assembly: GCF_040958095.1. Lineage (NCBI taxonomy): Eukaryota > Metazoa > Arthropoda > Malacostraca > Decapoda > Cambaridae > Procambarus > Procambarus clarkii. Next base: position 24,045,554 of record NC_091158.1, read on the forward strand.
GATCCCAGTTATCCCATTGAGTAATTGGCTGATTAATCATTAGTTGAGTCAAAAAGAGGTATTAGCCGAAGCTATTTGAACCCCCCCCCCCCCCCGCCGGCTCTCGGATGGTAATCTTGAGCATAGCATTTTATCAAATCCCTAATTCTTTGGGGCCGACATGAGGAACACAAATGCGAACAAGCCTGAATGGTCCCTAGGACTATATGCAACTGAAAACTCACACCCCAGAAGTGACTCGAACCAATACTGCCAGAAGCAACGCAACTGGTGTGTACAGTACACCTTAATCCACTAGACCATCACGACAAGTCAAAAAGAGGTGATAGCCGAAGCTATTTGAACCCCCCCGTTGGCACTCGGATCGTAATCTTGGGGATAGTATTTTATCAAATCAACTCTGTCTTTGGGGAACACGTGAGGAACAAAAATGCGAAAAAGCCTGAATGCTCTCCAGGACTATATGCAACTGAAAACTTACCCCAGAAGTGAATCAAACCCATACTGCCAGGAGCAACGCAACTGGTGTGTACAGGACACTTTAATCCACTCGACCATCATAACCGGTCAAAAAGAGGTGATAGCTGAAGATATTTGAACTCCCCCCGCCGGCACTCGGATGGTAATCTTGGGCACGGTATTTTATCAAATTACCTCATTCTTTGGGGCACACTTGAGGAACACAAATGCGAACAATCCTGAATGGTTCTCAGGACTATATGTAACTGAAAACTCACACCCCAGAAGTGACTCGAACCCATATAACCAGAAGCAACGCAACTGTTGTATACAGGATACCTTAATCCACTTGATCATCATGACCGGTCAATAAGAGGTGATAGCCGAAGCTATTTGAACCACCCTTCCCCCTCCCCCCGCCGGCATTTGGATGGTAATCTTGGGCGTGGTATTTTTTTAAATCACTTCATTCTTTGGGGCACATGCGAGGAACACAAATGTGAACAAGCCTGAATGGTCCTCAGGACTATATGCAACGTAAAACTCACACCCCAGAAGTGACTCAAACCCATACTGCCTGGAGCAACGCAACTGGTGTGTACAGGACACCTTAATCCACTCGACCATCACAACCGGTCAAAAAGAGGTGATAGCCGAAGCTATTTGAACCACAATGCCAGCACTCGGACGATAATCTTGGGCATGGTATTTTATCAAATCACCTCATTCTTTGGAGCACACGTGAGAAACACAAATACGAACAAGCCTGAATGGTCCCTAGGACTATATGCAACTGAAAACTCACACCCCAGAAGTGACTCGAACCAATACTGCTAGGAGCCACGCAACTGGTGTGTACAGGACACCTTAATCCACTCGACCATCACAACCGGTCAAAAAGAGGTGATAGCCGAAGCTATTTGAACCACTAACCCCCCCCCCCCATCCCACACCAGCAATCGGATAGTAATCTTGGGTATAGTATTTTATCAAATTACCTCATTCTTTGGGGGCACACATGAGGAACACAAATGCGAACAAGCCTGAATGGTCCCTAGGACTATATGCAACTGAAAATTCACACCCCACAAGTGACTGGAACCAATACTGCCAGGAGCAATGCAACTGGTGTGTACAGGACACCTTAATCCACTCGACCATCACAACCGGTCAAAAAGAGGTGATAGCCGAACCTATTTGAACAACTAACCCCCCCCCCCACACCAGCAATCAGATGGTAATCTTGGGCATAGTATATTATCAAATCACCTCATTCTTCGGGGCACATGTGAGGAACACAAATGCGAACAAGCCTGAATGGTCCTCAGGACTATATGCAACTGAAAACTCACACACCAGAAGTGACTCGAACCCATACTGCCAGGAGCAACAGAACTGGTGTGTACAGGATACCTTAATCCACTCGACCATCACGACCGGTCAAAAAGAGGAGATAGCTGAAACTATTTGAACTAACCACCCCCCTCCCCCGCCGGCACTTGTATGGTAATCTTGGGGATGGTATTTTATTAAATCACCTCATTCTTTGGGGCACAAGTGAGGAACACAAATGCGAACAAGCCTGAATGGTCACCAGGACTATATGCAACTGAAAACTCACACCCCAGAAAAGACTCGAACCCATACTGCCAGGAGCAACGAAACTGGTGTGTACAGGACACCTTAATCAACTCGACCATCACGACCAGTCAAAAAGAGGTGATTGCCGAAGCTATTTGAACCCCCCCCCCCCCCTCGTAGGCACTCGGATGGTAATCTTGGGGAAAGTATTTTATCAAATCACCTCTGTCATTGGGGCACACGTGAGGAACAAAAATACGAACAAGCCTGAATGGTCACCAGGACTATATGCGACTGAAAACTCACATCCCAGAAGTGACTCGAACCCATACTGCCCGGAGCAACGCAACTGGTGTGTACAGGACACCTTAATCCACTTGACCAACACGACCAGTCAAAAAGAGGTGATAGCCGAAGCTATTTGAACCCCCCCCCCCCTCCCTGCCGGCACTCGGATGGTAATCTTGGGCATAGTATTTTATTAAATCGCCTCATTCTTTGGGGCACACTTGAGGAACACAAATGCAAACAAGCCTGAATGGTTCTCAGGACTATATGTAACTGAAAACTCATTCCCCAGAAGTGACTCAAACCCATATTAACAGGAGCAATGCAACTGGTGTGTACAGGATACCTTAATCATCTCGACCATCACGACCGGTCAAAAGAGTTTTTTTTTTTATTATTATTATTTTCTACCACAGACGTGGCCACACATTTACAATGCTAACCAGCATATGTACATTTTCTTCTGTCCTCCATGGACAGGGTTAGAGAAGTGTTAAACATATAGTTCAAGGGTTTATTGAACACTCAACCACAGAATGTGATTCGGTGCTTTTAAAATGCTAAGCTAACTTACATACGTAAATACATAGATACACAGATTTACGTATGCCCTAAATAAAATGGAATTCTGATCATATTCTATATATACTTTATACCCATACATATACATACACACACACACATATACATACATATATACACACACACACATGCATTCACATACATTTGTCTCATTTACTCTGACAGGGTGAGGTAGCTGCTAAAGAAACTAGCGTGAAATTAAGCACTTAATCACTGTAGGTGCTTTTACAAGCTCAGGTCATATAGTTACATCATATATATACATTGCATGATTGATATATTACATGGTCAATCTTGGATACAAGTCCAATATATCATCAAGTGTTATAGTACTCATATAGTAACTACAGAGTTCAGCATACCTTAGCCCAGGAGGGCGAAAGTCAGTCAGTATGGGACATTCTACAGTATAATGTTCAAGAGAATGCATGTTTTCTCTTTCACAAAGTTGACACATTGTGTACTCGACATTTGAGTTTTGAGAAAGCTGCCAGATACGTCTATATCCCAGGCGTATTCTGGCCACTAAAACATCACATTGCCGGGTTCTTGTTCTATTAGTCCCATATGTGAATGTCTCCTCATGATATCTATCATAATATTTAATGCTACAACTTTCAGGTCTTTGAGAATTTGTTAGGTCGGTGAGATTTTCATTAGATATTTGTTTAAGTATTCTCTTTGTCACTGCTAATGAAACACCCATATCAATTTCTACCACTGGTTTTCTGCACGCTGACTTAGCAAGCATTTCAACAGTGTCATGCCTTGAGATGCCAACATGTGATGGTATCCATAGGAATTTAAACTCAAATCTGTTTTCTTTGGCAGCTAAAACATTCATTCGAATATCACTGACTATTTTCTGGGTGTCACTACTATGTGCGTTCAATGCCAGGAGCGCACTCTGCGAGTCACAGTATATAAGTCCACTGCCTTTGTCTTTTAAAAATTCAGTGGCAAGGTATGTGCCTGCAAGTACGGTTTGAGTTGTTCTTGCCCAGTCATTGGCGCCCTTCATTGCTGTATGTACGAGAGAAGATTGTTCAAATATGTTACATGCACAACCGGTACATCGTCCACCTTCTTCTACAGAGCCGTCGGTATAGCACTGATAAACATCGTTACCCATACTCTGAGTACATTCAGTGATGCTTTTCAGTGTTAACTGTTTTAATAATGTCGTGTTCACACTATCTTTCTTGGGCGCATTTACAAAATCAACTGATAGATCCCAGTTATCCCATTGAGTAATTGGCTGATTAATCATTAGTTGAGTCAAAAAGAGGTATTAGCCGAAGCTATTTGAACCCCCCCCCCCCCCCCCCCCGCCGGCTCTCGGATGGTAATCTTGAGCATGCTATCAAATCCCTAATTCTTTGGGGCCGACATGAGGAACACAAATGCGAACAAGCCTGAATGGTCCCTAGGACTATATGCAACTGAAAACTCACACCCCAGAAGTGACTCGAACCAATACTGCCAGAAGCAACGCAACTGGTGTGTACAGTACACCTTAATCCACTAGACCATCACGACAAGTCAAAAAGAGGTGATAGCCGAAGCTATTTGAACCCCCCCGTTGGCACTCGGATCGTAATCTTGGGGATAGTATTTTATCAAATCAACTCTGTCTTTGGGGAACACGTGAGGAACAAAAATGCGAAAAAGCCTGAATGCTCTCCAGGACTATATGCAACTGAAAACTTACCCCAGAAGTGAATCAAACCCATACTGCCAGGAGCAACGCAACTGGTGTGTACAGGACACTTTAATCCACTCGACCATCATAACCGGTCAAAAAGAGGTGATAGCTGAAGATATTTGAACTCCCCCCGCCGGCACTCGGATGGTAATCTTGGGCACGGTATTTTATCAAATTACCTCATTCTTTGGGGCACACTTGAGGAACACAAATGCGAACAATCCTGAATGGTTCTCAGGACTATATGTAACTGAAAACTCACACCCCAGAAGTGACTCGAACCCATATAACCAGAAGCAACGCAACTGTTGTATACAGGATACCTTAATCCACTTGATCATCATGACCGGTCAATAAGAGGTGATAGCCGAAGCTATTTGAACCACCCTTCCCCCCCCCCCCGTTGGCACTCGGATCGTAATCTTGGGGATAGTATTTTATCAAATCACCTCTGTCTTTGAGGCACACGTGAGGAACAAAAATGCGAAAAAGCCTGAATGCTCTCCAGGACTATTTGCAACTGAAAACTCACCCGAGAAGTGAATCAAACCCATACTGCCAGGAGCAACGCAACTGGTGTGTACAGGACACCTTAATCCACTCGACCATCACAACCGGTCAAAAAGAGGTGATAGCCGAAGCTATTTGAACCACAATGCCAGCACTCGGACGATAATCTTGGGCATGGTATTTTATCAAATCACCTCATTCTTTGGAGCACACGTGAGAAACACAAATACAAACAAGCCTGAATGGTCCCTAGGACTATATGCAACTGAAAACTCACACCCCAGAAGTGACTCGAACCAATACTGCTAGGAGCCACGCAACTGGTGTGTACAGGACACCTTAATCCACTCGACCATCACAACCGGTCAAAAAGAGGTGATAGCCGAAGCTATTTGAACCACTAACCCCCCCCCTCCCACACCAGCAATCGGATAGTAATCTTGGGTATAGTATTTTATCAAATTACCTCATTCTTTGGGGGCACACATGAGGAACACAAATGCGAACAAGCCTGAATGGTCCCTAGGACTATATGCAACTGAAAATTCACACCCCACAAGTGACTCGAACCAATACTGCCAGGAGCCACGCAACTGGTGTGTACAGGACACCTTAATCCACTAGACCATCACGGCCAGTCAAAAAGAGGTGATAGCCGAAGCTATTTGACACCCCCCCCCCCCCGTTGGCACTCGGATCGTAATCTTGGGGATAGTATTTTATCAAATCACCTCTGTCTTTGAGGCACACGTGAGGAACAAAAATGCGAAAAAGCCTGAATGCTCTCCAGGACTATTTGCAACTGAAAACTCACCCGAGAAGTGAATCAAACCCATACTGCCAGGAGCAACGCAACTGGTGTGTACAGGACACTTTAATCCACTCGACCATCATTACCGGTCAAAAAGACGTGATAGCATAAGATATATCAACTCCCTCCCGCCGGCACTCAGATGGTAATCTTGGGCATAGTATCTTATCAAATCACCTCATTCTTTGGGGCACACTTGAGGAACACAAATGCGAACAATCCTGAATGGTTCTCAGGACTATATGTAACTGAAAACTCACACCCCAGAAGTGACTCGAACTCATACTGCCAGGAGCAACGCAATTGGTGTGTACAGGATACCTTAATCCACTAGACCATTGTCGAAAAATCCGGCACCATTTAATAATATCATTCAGACAGATAATAATTGCTGTGTTGTATAAACAAGTTACCCATAGAAAATGTAAATTGTAGTGGAATTTCCGTCTATAGAAAACGGGATATCATTACTACATACTATTATAAATTTACCACCTATTATGGTGGGAATTATTCTTAAATACATTAGTCTTTGGACTTTACCATCATAAAAAAATTCTCATATAAATTAACTTAATTATCAGAATTAAAACAGAGTAAATTTGACCCTTCTATCACTTACTGCCATCTGGACAATGTAGGCCAGTAGCATCAGTAGTGAGGAGGGGTCAGCCATTGTTATTGTACTGACACCAGAGGCTCACGGGAGCAATTTGGCTCTTGTTAATTCTCTTGGACGAAGTGTTATGGAAGATCAGAGTAGTGATCTGCCATCATCAACACGCTGTCATCAATATCAAGGGAAGTGTCTTTCCGAAACCCGTTTATCTTTCATTTATGGCTATTAATGTCAGTAGATATAGGGTGAGCCCATTAGAGCACGAGATCGCCTCATACTAAAGGTATTTAAGCCCAGGTCTATATGGTTCCATGTACAATGTTTTCTCTGATATAGCTGTCATATATTAGGATTCTGGCTTTACAGCTAGCGCCCTTTTGACAGGTCAAGACGAGGAAGCATGCTTTGTGCATCAGTTACCAGGGTGATGGAAGCTACCTCACACGAGGAAAATGTGGTGTCTACATCCTAGTTATACCTGGTGGACTAAGGCCTGCTGTACAAATAAGATAAGGAACCTCTTCAATGTATGTAGTCTAATACTGTAGTTTGTTTGGCTGCATATATATAAATTTAATATAAACCCCCCTAATGTGTAGAGGATCGATTTGTGAGATTATGAGATTATTGCAGAAATACAGTCCACTTATCATTATACAAATTGCTATCGAAGTATACAAATTAACGTAAATATAAATTCTATATAAATTCATATAAATTAAATAAATATAAATCTCACAGGTCGGTTCCCACAACCATCACGACCGGTCAAAAAGAGTTTTTTTTTATTATTATTATTTTCTACCACAGACGTGGCCACACATTTACAATGCTAACTAGCATATATACATTTTCTTCTGTCCTCCGTGGACAGGGTTAGAGAAGTGTTAAACATATAGTTCAAGGGTTTATTGAACACTCAACCACAGAAGGTGATTCGGTGCTTTTAAAATGCTAAGCTAACTTACATACGTAAATACATAGATACACAGATTTACGTATGCCCTACATAAAGTGTTAGATGTATCTTTTACATAGTGTCATTAATGTACATTCACAAAGGTGAAATGTAATTCTGATCAGCTTCCATATATACTTTATACCCATACATATACATACACACACACACATATACATACATATATACACACACACACATGCATTCACATACATTTGTCTCATTTACTCTGACAGGGTGAGGTAGCTGATAAAGAAACTAGTGTGCAATTAAGCATTAAATCACTGAAGGTGATGAAGGTGCTTTTACAAGCTCAGGTCATATAGTTACATCATATATATACATTGCATGATTGATATATTACATGGTCAATCTTGGATACAAGTCCAATATATCATCAAGTGTTATAGTACTCATATAGTAACTACAGAGTTCAGCATACCTTAGCCAAGGAAGGCGAAAGTCAGTCAGTATGGGACATTCTACAATATAATGTTCAAGAGAGTGCATGTTTTCTCTTTCACAAAGTTGACACATTGTGTACTCGACATTTGGGTATTGAGAAAGCTGCCAGATACGTCTATATCCCAGGCGTATTCTGGTCACTAAAACATCACATTGCCGGGTTCTTGTTCTATTAGTCCCATATGTGAATGTTTCCTCACGATATCTATCATAATATTTAATGCTACAACTTTCAGGTCTTTGAGAATTTGTAAGGTCGGTGAGATTTTCATTAGATATTTGTTTAAGTATTCTCTTTGTCACTGCTAATGAAACACCCATATCAATTTCTACCACTGATTTTCTGCAGGCTGACTTAGCAAGCATATCAACAGTGTCATGCCTTGAGATGCCAACATGTGATGGTATCCATAGGAATTTAATCTCAAATCTGTTTTCTTTGGCAGCTAAAACATTCATTCGAATATCACTGACTATTTTCTGGGTGTCACTACTATGTGCGTTCAATGCCAGGAGTGCACTCTGCGAGTCATTGTATATAATTCAACTGCCTTTGTCTTTTAAAAATTCAGTGGCAAGGTATATGCCTGCAAGTTCGGTTTGAGTTGTACTTGCCCAGTCATTGACGCCCTTCATTGCTGTATGTACGAGAGAAGATTGTTCAAATATGTTACATGCACATGCGGTACATCGTCCACCTTCTTCTACAGAGCCGACGGTATAGCACTGATAAACATCGTTACCCATACTCTGAGTACATTCAGTGATGCTTTTCAGTGTTAACTGTTTTAATAATGTAGTGTGCACACTATCTTTCTTGGGCGCATTTACAAAATCAACTGATAGATCCCAGTTATCTCATGAAGTAATTGGCTGATTAATCATTAGTTGAGTCAAAAAGAGGTGATAGCCGAAGCTATCACCACCAAACATTACCACCACCACAACAAACTACCACCACCACAGAATCACCACCAAACACTACCACCACCACACTACCACCGCCATCATACCACTATACAGTACCACCACCCATAACCAGGACCACCACAAACTACCACCACCATCACTCACTACAACCACCACTAAACACTACGACCAACGCAACACACCACCACCACCACCACCACCATACACTACCACCACCACACACTACCACCATCTCCACACACTACCACAACCACCATACACTACCACCACCAACAGACACTACCGCAACCACACACTACCACCACCATCACCAATACACACAACTACCTTCTCACACTACCACCACCACCATACACTACCACCACCATAACACACTACCACCAACACCACCACACACTACTACTATCGCCACACACTACCATAACCACTACACACTACTACCACCACCACACACAACCACCACCAAACACTACCACCACCACGCACTACCACTATCACCGTACACTGCCACCACCACCACACACAGCTACCACCAAACAGTACCACCACCACACACTACAACCACCACCAAACACTTCCATCACCACACACTACCACCTCCACCACACCACCACCACCACTAAACACTACCACCAACACACACTACCACAACCACCACAGACTACCACCACAAACACACACTACCACCTCAACCACACACTACCACCACCATCACCACCACACACTACCACCACCACAACACACTGCCACCATCACCATACTCAACCACCAGCACACACTACCACCATCACCATACACTTCCACCACCACCACACACAACCACCACCAAACAGTACAACCAACACACACTACAACCACCACCACACACAACCACCACCAAACACTTCCATCACCACACACTACCACCACCAAGTGTCAGAGTAGTTAACAGATGGAATGCATTAGGCAGTGATGTGGTGGAGGCTGACTGTCAGGGGACATATTTTCCCTGCTCTCTCGTGCACTGAATTAAGTACGAAATTGCATAGTGCACAAGTGATGTGCACCGTGATTCAACTTTCTGAATATAACTTTTCCACAGTCGTGTTTGGTGTCGTTGGACAGCCCATGGCATTTGCTAGCCATTGATGTCATTCTGATCGCTGTATCAGGTCTGTGAAGGTAATTACAGGAGGGAGTTGATTTCAGGGAAATTTTTGTACAAGTCAAGTGTAGAGAGGGAGGTATGGGGGGTTAACGGCCGTAGACCAACCCCCCTATCACGTGTCCACCTCGTGTGAGAGGGGGTAGCGTCATGGGGCAGGTGCGGGATTGGCTGAGGGTCTGAGGCCTCAGAAATGCTGAACCGTGATTGGCCAAGACACTGAGGGGTACCGCATAGTACCCCAGGCATGATATTGGCGGGAAAGACATTCTTACCTAGGACGTTGCTACCTGACGGCGTGTTTCCCGTGCTAGGCCAAGCATCGGGAAATACCGCCTGCAACGTTACTAAAGTCACGCCTACATCTTGCTATCTTTCCGTGCGCCGTGCGTAAGAATCCGGTAATCGGAAAGGGGCTTGTATCGAACCGTGTGAACTTGTCATCTAGCCGCGTAATTGTGGGACGCCATCTTAGAGGAACTGGACTGAGTGAGGCGTTAATTATCGGGCTACGAAAACGACATCCGCCGTCCATCGTATCTGTGCTTGAAGATACTGCTGTGAGACGTACTAGAAAAGGTTTCAGTGTTATGAGAGAAACCTTAAATGTTATAATTCTGAGGAACAGTGAAGGACTCCGTCTCGGGTCTCGTGTACCATGTAACACCGTGTACCGTCGTATCTTGGGGTACCGTGTCAAGTAGAAGGGGCGTGGTACCGCATTCCTGCTGTTGTGCGCTAACCTTGGCTGCCTGTGCCGGTGTGTCTGCGCCATCCTGGTCTCTGTGTGTGTAGAGCTAACCCCGTGGTCTAGGACCCTGTGCTCCACCTGACCACGTGTAGGAAGTGAGGACGCCTACGTCATCATCCAGCAGCAGCAGTGGGAGTGTGATTGACATGTATGTGTGAGTGAAAGAAGGTTGTGGGCCATTGATGTAAGTACACTGTTTCCGTTTGGGTAATAAAACTCTGAAGCTGGGTTCGCCCCCAGTGGTCCGTCTGTCCTCTGTCCCTGGGACCACCTGGGGAGGTGAATGGGAATTGGAGACGTGTGAGTCTACCCTGTTTGTCATCAAGTTGAGGATTGGGCCCAACTGTGATTTATGACATGTGTGAAGACACCTAGTGACACATTCAGAGGTAGGGTAAAGTGAGTTATTTACTTCTATTTTTTGTCTATGTGCCGTGTATGTATTCGCTGTAATTTGATTCCCTTTTTCAGCAGTGAAAAGTGGTAACAGGGAGATTTCCCTTGGTTATATATTTTACTGTTGTGTTGTGGTAAAGTGTGAATTATTGGTGGATGATTTACTGGGGGAAGTCATTTACAAGTTTTGCCGTGAGTGGCAAGGATGTACTGTGTTGTACTGTGATGTACTGTGTTGTACCGTGTGTAAACCGTAGACAAGCTTGACCTTGGTGGAAGGCGTTGTGTACTGTGAAGGATTCCGTGAGAATTAAAGACAGTTAACGTCACCGGGGGTCACGATTTACTTAACGAGGTCACTTGTTCGTTGAACATTGTTGTGATTTACGTAGGGACGTGTGAAGGCAACAGTCACAGTGAAGTTCACGCAGTGGAGGAATTGTCAAGTGAAGACTAACGTAGTGTTAACGATTTAACGAGCTGTCGTTAATTGAGTGATTAACGTAAGGGGTTGACGGTCTGTTATGATCGGAGTCAATTGCGCTGTAATTAAGCTGCTGTAATTCGTTGGACTGATCAGATCTGTCTGCGGACAGAGCGATTAAGCACTCGTAGCTAATTAAAGATAATTAGTAATCGCCACTTAGTGAATTCACCAGGTGTTGATGTTGTTGTTTACACGGAGTGTTGGAACATTGTGTGTGGTACAGTAGTCTACCCTCGTTAAGGTAATCTTGTCGTAAGACCGGAAGTGAACTGTCAGTTGAGAGACAGTAGGCTTTATCAATACTCGTCTGAATTAATAGGCTGTTGTATTCAGTAATTAATTGGGAATTACTCACCGAATGCTTGACTTTCAAGTTGATGTAATTAATTGATTTACGAGTTATTGATGCCATTTAAGTGTCGTTGAGACACGTGTGTGTTTTAACACACGTAATTGTTTAAATTCAATTAGAGTAACTTTTGTTTTGATTGTCCTGAGAGACAAGTATTAACGTAAGATTTTTATAAGGGGTTATCATTCTTGGATTAACCGCCTTGTTACTTGGTACCTCGTTGTGGGCAGCGAGCGCCAGTCAAGTCTTTGTGATTATAGTATTGGTCACCGTGAAGCAGTGACAATATTGATTGCAAGCTTGCGTCACCAGTGGGCACCACTGTGTTCAGTTAGTGTCATTGTTCAGTCAGCGACGACGGGATAAGGAGACCGTGGGTCCATCAGGCTGTTGATTAGCTGCTCTTTAATGTGCCACTGGAGTGACAGTAAAGTAACGTAAATTCACTGTGTAGTAGTTTTAGTTCTTGTTTTGTGAATAAATTGTTGTGTTATAGAAACGGTCGTTTACGTCAAATCTTCCAATATTACTGCCCCACATTTCATGTTCTGCAACGCTTTGCCTGCTTATGTTCATATCAAGTCTGTATCTAAAGCTCGAGTCCATTGCACAACACCACACTTCTATAAATAAGAGGTGAGAATCCGTCGGCTACCCTTTATTAGTTGTCAAACTAGGAGGAGCCAGCGACCTAAGTGACAGGTGTTACCCGAGTGGTTTCGCCTGGCGGTTTGCTCCCGCGGTCCTATGATCTTAGGCTTTAAGATTAAATATCTGCCAATGGCAGCTCTTGCTGTTTAAGGTCTGCCTCTCTTGCGAGGTAGTTGCGAATTAACGTAACATCAATAGGACTTAATTCTTTTGATAACCTGTCAAAGAAAAAATCTCACACTGAATCCATACACAGTTTCAAGTGTAGATATGATAGAGCCCAATAGGCTCAGGAATCTGTACACCTGTTGATTGACAGTTGAGAGGCGGGACCAAAGAGCCAAAGCTCAACCCCGGCAATTGTACTCACCCCTATTTGTACTCACAAATAGGTGAGTACAAATAGGTGAGTACCACACTGCCACCACCACTAAACACTACCACCAACACCACACACTACCACCACAAACACACACTACCACCTCAACCACACACTACCACCACCAACACCACCACACACTACCACCACCACCACGCTCACCCACCACCAAACACTACCACCACGCTCACCCACCACCAAACACTACCACCACCACACACTACCCCCTCCACCAAACCAACAAACACTACCACCACCATAATACACTATCAATAACTCACTCTACTACCATCACCACACACTACAACCACCACCCCACACTACTGCCACCAACACACACTACCACCACCACCACACACTACATCCACCATCACACACTACATCCACCACCACACACTACCACCACCACCACATACTACTACCACCACCACCACAACCACACACTACTACTACCACACACTTCCACAACCGCTCACTACCGCCACTACTGCACACTACCACCACCACCACACAATACCACCACCACCTCAAACTACGACAACAACCATACACTACAACCACTTCCACACACCACCATCACAACCACACACAACCACTACCACTACATATTACCAACACCAACATACACTGCCTCCACCACCACACAATATTAATATCAACACACACTACCTCCACCACAACACACTACCACTACCACCACAAAGTGCCACCATCACCACCACACACTAGCACTACCACCACAACACACTATCACCACCACCGCACACTACAACCACCACCATCACCCACAACCATCACCACACACTACCACCACCACCACACACTACCACCATCACTCACAATCTCCACCACACACTGCCATCTCCACACACTTCAACAACCACCACACACAACCACCACCACACACAACCACCACCAACACACAACCACCACCACACACTACCACCACCACACACTACCATCTCCACACACGTCAACAACCACCACACACAACCACCACCACACACAACCACCACCAACACACAACCACCACCACACACTACCACCACCACATATGATCATCGCCATCACAAACAACCACCACCACCATACACAACCACCACCACTAACTACCACCACCACCACACATTACCACCACCACCACACATTACCACCACCACCACACACTACTACCACCACCACACACAACCACCACCGAACACTACCACCACCACACACTATCACCACTACCATTCCACTGTGAGGGATCTAGATCCCTCAGCTAGTTTTTCTAGTTTCTAGATTGGGCTAGACACTCTAGAAACTGAAGCTTTCAAAATAACATATGCTTGTTGGGTGTTGAATGAAAGCTTATGTCAAGAACTATCACTTGAGAGTAGTTAGAAGTCTGTGATTGCTCTGTAGAGAGAATTACAGAGATTTTCCTGTTTCTGTGAAATAGGATGGAGTGGTGTAGGGAGGTACTTGACTCTCCCAACGGTTTTACAGGGGGGAGGGGAGAGAGAGTGGAGTGAACGTTGCCCCCCCCCCAACATGGGAGACATCACGCCACTCCTTAGGCCTCCTCCTCCTTGTGACGTCACAAGACGCCGAGGGTGACGGAGGCATATGATTGGGTCCCGCACGTGTGGTCCAAGCCTAGTTTTGGCGCGAACAACTCTGATTGGGAGCGGCATGAGGAAGCTGTGCCGGCTCCAAGCTGATTGGTCTAGGCATTGTAGGGAGAAGGTATGGGTATTTGAGTTCCCTGAGCCCGCGAAATCGGCAGTTTGAATTGGGCGGCCAGGGAAGCAAGAGGTGTTTGGGTGGGGGTGGCACGCTTGCCGCCTCCACCCCCTGTTAATCGCTTCTGTCGTCCAAATTACTCGACTGGTGGCACTCCTGCCATCAGGGGTTGTGTCAAGGCCCAATTAAGTGAATTGGGGCCAGGGATTTACGGAAGAAACAGTAAAAAGCTAAGAGACAGTTGACTGTGTGAACGCATGAGGCAGGCTGGCAGAGTCTCATGGTGTATCAGATTGATCCCTCATCCCTCGGGTCTGAGTATCCTGTCTAGTGGCAATGGACAATTAATGTTGGGCAGTGTACGCGAATGTGATATTGCAGGCCCATGTTGGACTTTGCATTCCGCCAGGCTGCGTCAGTAGGGACGCCACCAGTCATTGTCACCCTAGTGTAGAACAAAGGCAGGTTCTAGAGTGATGGGGTGGAGATTCCCCAGCCGCGTGGGTACTCCTGTGGGCGGCACCCATGTGCGCGCCCGCCCGCGGGTGGAGGGCACCCACCCAGGCAAACACCACCCCGCCCGCCAGCCCGGCCGGTGGGGGTTATGACGTCATGCGCCACTCAGGCCACCCGCACGCCGGCCACCCAACCCCCCCTCTCTCAGCTCGGGAGGGGCGCTGTGGCCACATGCCTTGGCCACTTTCCCGGGACAGCCTAGGGCCACATCTTGTCGACGCATGAGGAGCAACCCAGCTAAGTGTGGTAGTAACTTTGGTAATGAGGAAAAATAAGGCAGTAGAAATGAGTACTATTACAGTGTGATGAGTACCGGTGGATGTTCCCAGTAAGAGTTATCTCAGAGCCTCGCCAGGCTAGAAAAAAACAGCTGGGGGGCAGCTGTCAGTGGAATCCAGGTGTCGGGTAGGGGCGGTACCTGGAGATAGATATTATACACGGGACCACACTGTATGTTAGTAGACTGACTAGAGTATGTAAACCAGTCAGTGCAGAGATTTACCATATAAGTGATCCAGCCAGTCGATTCTATATAATCGTTCTGGCTGGATTAATGCCATAGAGTACCGTAAAATTATAATCATTAGAGGTAGACAGGGATGTCAGTGGGACTCCTGAAGTCTGTGTAGGTAGATGCACACTACTTGGTGATATAATTTTCAGAGAGTATGTGAAGGCCATTTCTATGTGTTCATTTGCATGTTTATGTACTGTGTTGTGTGGTAAGTCAGTAGAGGTGATTGCTGACTGATTGCCTAATGGTGTCATTAGCATGTGGGGTATGCTGACGGCATCATTATGTTGCAGGTTTGTGCAGTGTTGTTATCAGTTTATACAATATTATTGCCCCAGGAACTGTGTTGAGGGTTTAAGGGACCTCTAGGATTATTCAGGGGAATTTTCAGTACTTAATGAGAGCAGGCAATTGATGGGTTAATTGCCTGGCTGAGGTATGTGTGTGTTCACAGTATTCCTTTGCAATCAGGTGCAAGAAGTAAGAGGGGGAGGGGCAGTAATATTAGTATACTTGTGTGTGTTGCACAACCGTGTGTTTTTATTGTGTGGGCACAGTAATTAGCAAGTTGCAGTAGACGCAACCATATGTGGGTAGTGCTGATATGATGTGGCATGCCATTATAGTGTGACCTATGTAACGCTGGGGTTACTTTGTTTCTTTAAGTTATGTTGAGGACTTAAGGATTCAGTGAGTTAATTAAGGGGTAATTAACTGGATAAGGGGTGCACACTTAGTATTGTGGAGTGAGTGGGGGCTGTTATAAGAGAACAGTGTTGAGCGAGAATGAGATACGTCTCGGGAGCAATTAATTGTCCATGTGACAATTAATTGACCACTCTATCTAATTATGTAATTATCCTTCTCATCATGAATTCACGTAGTGGGAGAGATTCTGTCAGAGTCTGTCAGTACTTGTGTTAACGTAATATGCTCGAGACTAATTACCTTTCAGGGGTATAGCAATTAGTGGCTCATGTTAATTAGTGGAGTAATTAGCATTGGAGAGCTCCGGTGACTCGGTAAAGCGAGGTCATGGAGCTAGCATAAATCGTTGTATTAATCATATCCTGTCTGAGGACAGTGGATTATTGGCACATCTTGTTAATTAGGGTAATTAACTCCTTTCCCGTGAATTCACAGTGTTTGATGAGACCTGCTTAGGCAGTGCGGAGTGAGACGTATTTATGAATGATTAATTATCGGTCTTGGTGACAGCTAATTAATGGCTCAGTAATTAGTGGGTTAATTAGGGTAATTAGCACTCACTCGTAATTTTTTGACACAGACTGTGGAGAAGCTACCAAGTTAGGGTAGGCTTAGTTAACGTAACTCAATGGGGATGTAATTAGTGGTCCGTTTGACCTTAATTGAGAATTACTCACTGAATACTTGCAAGGAGTCAAGTGTGATGTAATATGTTGAGTTATTGTTATAGGGGTCCTCCCGCCCCCCAGGAGAGACCCACGTAACTAGGCGGAAGTCTAACAGTGACTCCCCCCCCCTATCACAACCCCGTGTTAACACTCTTTGCAACTCCCAAGAAGAAGTTGCCCTGTTGTAACCCGATACACCGGCAGGCAAGGCGGGAATTCTGGGACACAGCTCCACAGATCCCTAGATGACTCTACTCTCGTCACCAGACGACAACCAAAAGAAATTGCCTGAAGTGATTAATTACGTTAATTGACTGATCGCAGCAGTCAGCAACAAAGTACTACGGTAATCACAAACAATTGTCTCCCAATAGACAACAACATGATGATACTCTACGTTAATCTTTAACACTTGTCTCTCTCTTGTTAACAATAACTCAACATATTACACCACACTTGACTCCTTGCAAGTATTCAGTGAGTTATTCTCAATTAAGGTCAAACGGACCACTAATTACATCCCCATTGAGTTACGTTAACTAAGCCTACCCTAACTTGGTAGCTTCTCCACAGTCTGTGTCAAAAAATTACGAGTGAGTGATAATTACCCTAATTAACCCACTAATTACTGAGCCATTAATTAGCTGTCACCAGGACCGATAATTAATCATCCATAAATACGTCTCACTCCGCACTGCCTAAGCAGGTCTCATCAAACACTGTGAATTCACGGGAAAGGAGTTAATTACCCTAATTAACAAGATGTGCCAATAATCCACTGTCCTCAGACAGGATATGATTAATACAACGATTTATGCTAGCTCCATGACCTCGCTTTACCGAGTCACCGGAGCTCTCCAATGCTAATTACTCCACTAATGAACATGCGCCACTAATTGCTATACACCTGAAAGGTAATTAGTCTCGAGCATATTACGTTAACACAAGTACTGACAGACTCTGACAGAACCTCTCCCACTACGTGAATTCATGATTAGAAGGCTAATTACATAATTAGCTAGAGTGGTCAATTAATTGTCACATGGACAATTAATTGCTCCCGAGACGTATCTCATTCTCGCTCAACACTGTTCTCTTATAACAGCCCCCACTCACTCCACAATACTAAGTGTGCACCCCTTATCCAGTTAATTACCCCTTAATTAACTCACTGAATCCTTAAGTCCTCAACATAACTTAAAGAAACAAAGTAACCCCAGCGTTACATAGGTCACACTATAATGGCATGCCACATCATATCAGCACTATCCACATATGGTTGCGTCTACTGCAACTTGCTAATTACTGTGCCCACACAATAAAACACACGGTTGTGCAACACACACAAGTATACTAATATTACTGCCCCTCCCCCTCTTTTACTTCTTGCACCTGATTGCAAAGGAATACTGTGAACACACACATACCTCAGCCAGGCAATTAACCCATCAATTGCCTGCTCTCATTAAGTACTGAAAATTCCCCTGAATAATCCTAGAGGTCCCTTAAACCCTCAACACAGTTCCTGGGGCAATAATATTGTATAAACTGATAACAACACTGCACAAACCTGCAACATAATGATGCCGTCAGCATACCCCACATGCTAATGACATCATTAGGCAATCAGTCAGCAATCACCTCTACTGACTTACCACACAACACAGTACATAAACATGCAAATGAACACATAGAAATGGCCTTCACATACTCTCTAAAAATTATATCACCAAGTAGTGTGCATCTACCTACACAGACTTCAGGAGTCCCACTGACATCCCTGTCTACCTCTAATGATTATAATTTTATGGTACTCTATGGCATTAATCCAGCCTGAACGATTATATAGAACCGACAGGCTGGATCACTTATATGGTAAATCTCTACACTGACTGGTTTACATACTCTAGTCAGTCTACTAACATACAGTGTGGTCCCGTGTATAATATCTATCTCCAGGTACCGCCCCTACCCGACACCTGGATTCCACTGACAGCTGCCCCCAGCTGTTTTTTTCTAGCCTGGCGAGGCTCTGAGATAACTTACCGGGAACATCCACCGGTACTCATCACACTGTAATAGTACTCATTTCTACTCCTTTCTACTGCCTTATTTTTCCTCATTACCAAAGTTACTATCACACTTAGCTGGGTTGCTCCTCATGCGTCGACAAGATGTGGCCCTAGGCTGTCCCGGGAAAGTGGCCAAGGCATGTTGCCAAGGCATGTGGCCACAGCGCCCCTCCCGAGCTGAGAGAGGGGGGGTTGGGTGGCCGGCGTGCGGGTGGCCTGAGTGGCGCATGACGTCATAACCCCCACCGGCCGGGCTGGCAGGCGGGGTGGTGTTTGCCTGGGTGGGTGCCCTCCACCCGCGGGCGGGCGCGCACATGGGTGCCGCCCACAGGAGTACCCACGCGGCTGGGGAATCTCCATCCCATCACTCTAGAACCTGCCTTTGTTCTACACTGGGGTGACAATGACTGGTGGCGTCCCCCATACTGACGCAGCCTGGCGGAATGCAAAGTCCAACATGGGCCTGCAATATCACATACGCGTACACTGCCCAACATCAATTGTCCATTGCCACTAGACAGGATACTCAGACCCGAGGGATGAGGGATCAATCTGATACACCATGAGGCTCTGCCAGCCTGCCTCATGCGTTCACACAGTCAACTGTCTCTTATCTTTTTACTGTTTTTTCCGTAAATCCCTGGCCCAAATTCACTTAATTGGGCCTTGACACAACCCCTGATGACAGGAGTGCCACCAGTCGAGTAATTTGGACGACAGAAGCGATTAACAGGGGGTGGAGGCGGCAAGCGTGCCACCCCCACCCAAACACCTCTTGCTTCCCTGGCCGCCCAATTCAAACTGCCAATTTCGCGGGCTCAGGGAACTCAAATACCCATACCTTCTCCCTACAATGCCTAGACCAATCAGCTTGGAGCCGGCACAGCTTCCTCATGCCGCTCCCAATCAGAGTTGTTCGCGCCAAAACTAGGCTTGGACCACACGTGCGGGACCCAATCATATGCCTCCGTCACCCTCGGCGTCTTGTGACGTCACAGGGAGGAGGAGGCCTAAGGAGTGGCGTGATGTCTCCCATGTGGGGGGGGGCAACGTTCACTCCACTCTCTCTCCCCTCCCCCCTGTAAAACCGTTGGGAGAGTCAAGTACCTCCCTACACCACTCCATCCTATTTCACAGAAACAGGAAAATCTATGTAATTCTCTCTACAGAGCAATCACAGACTTCTAACTACTCTCAAGTGATAGTTCTTGACATAAGCTTTCATTCAACACCCAACAAGCATATGTTATTTTAAAAGCTTCAGTTTCTAGAGTGTCTAGCCCAATCTAGAAACTAGGAAAACTAGCTGAGGGATCTAGATCCCTCACACAACCTCCCACTAAAGAATATATTTTCCTGCAAGGAAAATACATTCAAAACACCAGCTAGTTTTTCTGCACACACCTGCCCAACAGGTGTACTAGCTAAACAAGTGTGGAGTGTGAAACTCTGTTTCCTATACATCCTGGCCTGAGGGTCTCTGTGCACTACCACCGGATCACCCTGGTGGTGCTGCCCGACCTTGGAGTGGCAACATGTTCGGCTCCAGCTCTGGTCCTGGCCGGTTCAACACCTCGCAACCATTTCCATCACTGAACCTCCCATTTCCATCCTCGGTCTGTGTCATACAGGACACATGTGCAACACATTAGTGTGGCCTTACCGGTGAAGCACTTCTACACTCCCCTCAGCCTCCAAAAGAATTACTGTCAGTCCTCCACCTGACCTAGCAACAAAATGACATCCACCACACACTACCACCACCACTAAGCACTACCACCGCCACCACCACCATACTCCACCACCACAACACACTAACTCCACCACCACACACACCCACCACCAAACACTACCACAACCACACAATACCACCACCGCTAATCCAACAAACACTACAACCACCATAACACACTACCAATAACACAAACTACCACCACCACCACACACTACCTCCACCACCACAAACTTCCCCCCTCCACCACCACACACTACCACTACCACCACACACTACATCCACCACCACACACTACCATCACCACCACCCACAACCATCACCACACAGCACCACCACCACCACACACTACCACCTCCACTACCACACACCACCACCACCACCACCACACACAATCTCCACCAAACACTACCACCACCACACACTACCATCTCCACACACTTCCACAACCACCACACACTACCACCACCAACACAACCACCACCACCACACACTACCATCACCACCACAAACAACCATCACCTAACACTACCACCATCATGCACTCCCACCACCACCACACACAACCACCACCACACACTACCACCACCACACACAACCTAACAGATATAGCATGAGAAACACAGCTCAGGGGAAAGACGGCCCAAGATATGATGGACTACATCACGCATAAGTGCAAGGACGCAGCAAACAAGTTTGTCCCAGTCCTATAGGAAAACAGTGAAATGAAGGTGAGAAACCCATGGTTTAATCAGAGATGTAGGCTAGCTAAGCAGCAAAGTAAAAGGACATGGAGAAACTATAGGAATAACAGGAAACTGAAGAGCAGAGAAAGATACCAGAATGCCAGGAATGAATATGTCAGGATGAGAAAGGAGGCAGAAAGACAATACGAAAATGACATCGCAAGCAAGGCAAAGACTCCTAAATTGCTGCATAGCTACATCAGGAGAAAAACAACAGTAAAGGAACAGGTTATTAAATTAAGGATAGGGGCGGAAGGATTCACTACAAACGACAAGGAAGTGTGTGAGGAACTGAATAAGAAATTCTAGGAGGTCTTCACCTTAGAGCAAGGAGAAATTCCAGAGATAAGAGAGGGACTGGCTAACCAGGAACCACAAGAAGAGTTTGAGATTACCAGCGGGAAAGTAAGGAAGTGTTTACTAGATTTGGATGTGACAAAGGCTATAGGCTCAGATGGAATCTCCCCTTGGATACTAAAGGAAGGAGCAGAAGAACTGTGCCTACCACTCTCCATAGTGTATAACAAATCACTGGCAACAGGGGAACTGCCAGATGTTTGGGAAAACAGCTAACGTAGTCTCGATATACAAGAAAGGGGATAGACAACAGGCACTGAACTACAGGCCAGTGTCCCTAGGCTGCATACCATGCAAGCTGTTGGAGATGATTGTGCGAAGAAAGCTAGTGGAGCATCTGGAGCAAAAGAACTTTGTAACACAGCATCAACATGGGTTTAGGGATGGCAAGCCCTGCCTTACAGGGTTACTGGAATTCTACGACCAGGCAAGAAAGAAAAGGGTGGGCAGACTGCATATTTTGGATTGTCAGAAAGCCTTTGATACAATACCACACAAGAGGCTAGTGAAAAAACTGGAGATGCAGGCAGGAGTGAAAGGGAAGGTACTCCATTGGATAAAGGAGTATCTAAGCAACAGGAGACAACGAGTCAGTGTGAGGGGTGAGGTCTCAGATTGGCGAGACGTTACAAGTGGAGTCCCGCAGGGGTCAGTCCTTGGACCTATACTGTTTCTGATTATGTAAATTATCTCCCGGAGGGTATAAAATCGTTTCTCTCAATGTTTGCTGAAGATGCAAAAATTATGAGGAGGATTGAAACAGAGGATGATAGTAGGAGGCTACAGGACGACCTAGACAGACTGAATGAATAGTCCAAGAAATGGCTGCTAAAGTTTAACCCGAGTAAATGCAGAGTAATGAAACTAGGTGGTGGGAACAGGAGGCCAGACACAAGATACAGAATAGGGGACGAAGTACTTAATGAAACGGAGAGAGAATAGATATAGGAATTGATATCACACCAAACCTATCTCCTGAAGCCCACATAAAGAGAATTACGTCTGCGGCATATGCGAGGCTGGCTAACATCAAAACAGCCTTCAGGAACCTGTGTAAGGAATCGTTTAGAATCTTGTACACCACATACGTAAGACAAATTCTGGAGTATGCGTCCCCAGCATGGAGCCTGTACCTTGTCAAGCACAATACGAAGCTGGAAAAAGTTCAGAAGTATGCCACTAGACTAGTTCCAGAACTAAGAGGCATGATTTACGAGGAAAGGCTGCGGGAAATGCACCTTACGACACTGGAAGACAGAAAAGTGAGGGGAGACATGATCACTACCTACAAAATCCTCAGGGGAATTGACAGGATAGACAAGGACAAATTATTCAACTCTGGCGATACGCGAACAAAGCGACACAGGTGGAAACTGAGTACCCAAATGAGCCACAGGGACGTCAGAAAAAACTTTTTCAGTGTCAGAGTAGTTAACAGGTGGAATGCATTAGGCAGAGATGTGGTGGAGGCTGAATCCATACACAGTTTTAAATGTAGATATGATAGGGCCCAGTAGGCTCAGGAAACTGTACACCAGTTGATTGACAGTTGAGAGGTGGGACCAAAGAGCCAGAGCTCAACCCCCGCAAACACAACTAGGTGAGTACACTACTACCATCACCACCACACACAACCACCACGAAACACTACCACCACCACACACTATCACCACCAATATACCACTATACACTACCACCACCACACACTATCACCACCAATATACCACTATACACTACCACCACCACCACACACTATCACCACCACCACCACCACCACACACACTACCACCCCCACTAAACACTACCACCGCCACCACCACCATACACCACCACCTCCACACAATAACACCACAACCACACACATCCACCACCAGACACTACCACCACAAACACACACTACCATCACCATCACACACTACCACCACCACTACACACTATCGCCACCACATAGTACCACCACCACCACACACTACCACCACCACCACCATAACACATTACCACCACCACCACATACTACCACCACCACCGCACACTACTGTGAGGGAATGGAAAAAATTATCTCGGCTAGTTTTTCTAGTTTTCTAGATTAGTCTAGAGTCGCTCTAGGACTCTAGACAGGAAGTTTTCAAACTACATGCACTTGTGTGGTGTTGGATGAAAGCTTATGCTAAGGACCATCGTTTAAGACTAGCCAGGAGTCTGTGACTGCTCTGTAGAGAGAGTTGCAGAATTTAGTCTGTTTTCTGGGAAATGGGATTTGAGAGAGTGAGTGATGTACGAGAGGGTACTTGAACTCGCTAGCCAACGGTTTTAGAGGTGGGGGGGACAGAGGGGTGAACGTTGCCTCCCTCACCCTGAGAGGTATGACGTCACACTCCTAGGCCTCCCCCCCCCTTGTGACGTCACGGGCGTCTCGTCTATGATTCGTCGAGGCACCTCAGCCTCGTGGGGACATTTAGGCGCTAAAGGTGGTGATTTATAGCGGCACGATAGGCTGTGCCGGCTTTGTTCTGATTGGTCAAGACAAGGTGGGGGGGAGACGCGCATTTTGAGTTTCCCTGGCCCGCCAAAAAGTCAATCTAGGAGCGGCGAGCAGAGGACAAGGTGTCCCCGGGTGGGGGTGGCGTGTCTGCCACCTCCACCACCATTAATCGCTGTGTCATCCTTATTACTCTTTGCGCACGGTAATCCTGCCATCGTGGATCGTGTCGGGATCCAATTTGCGTGATCTTGGGCCAAGGAGTAAGGAAAGAAGTGTGTAAGACTAGCAGACAGTGCTCACCCATGATGCACCTAGCAAGCCTCGTGGTGTATCAGATGTGGTTGCTCACATCTGGTGCTATGTGTTATCCTGTCTATGTTAACGGACAATTGATGGAAAAGGGTCTCCCAGTGTAATTGAGGTGAGATTACAGGCCCCTGTTGGACTTTGAAATTCCACCTTGCCATGTCTGCCATGTTGTGTCACGCGCCATTATCATACCCGGTGTACGAGCGAGCCATGCTCGTCGTGTGAGTGAATCGGCCACCCACGTTTGTGTACGCCTGGGGTCCCAGCATGAGGTCTCGGCTACCCCGCGCTGCACCGCTCCGTGGCCAGACACCATGGGGCCACATGATGGCCACACCCTGGCCACCTGCCTGTGAGCCATACCAGCCACCCCGCGCGCCACCTCATCTTGGGTGGGGCGCTGCGACCGCCTCGCGCTACTCCGTGGCCACCCCGTAGGGTCACGGGGTGGCCACTTGTCTTGGCCACCCCCTTGGGCCACGCTTGGCCACATGCCCTGGTCACACCCTAGGGCCACACCTAGTCGACGCACGTGGGAGTGAACTAGGTGTTCTTCAGCAAGTGAGGTTGTGACCGGGGGAATGAATGATAGTGATTGGTAATCGTGAGTACACATTAATTGTAATGTTAAAGTGTCTCAGGACAGTTGTAAATTCCAGTAACAGCTGTGTTGTCCCATAGCGCCTGCCAGGCGAGGGAAGCAGCTGAGAGCCAGCTGTCTGTACTGACGTCCAGGTGACTGTCTGCAATGTACCTGAAGGTGTATGTTATACACAGAACCACACATGTAGATGTATATACATATTTTGTGTGTAGACTGACTCGAGTATGTAAACCGGTCAGTGTAGAGATTTACCATATAAGTGATCATTGATCTATCGGTTCAATATATATCATTCAGAGTCAAGATTAATGCCATGTTGCCGCATGTTAATTACATCATTTACAGAGGTAGGCAGGTCAGTGTAGTAGGGTTGTCAGTGGACACCCTGAGGTCTGCATAATTATGTATAATTATCTAGTGATATAATTTATATATATATGTGTAATTTTATGTTGTTGTGATGCATGATAGGTAAGCTATTTGATTATTGATCATTGATTAGTGAATACCATTTCCATGTGTTTCATTTGCATGTATCATTCGGTGTTGTGTGGTGAGTCAGTAAATGTGATTGCTGACTGATTGCCTAATGATGTAATTAGCATGTGAGGTATGCTGACGGCATCATTATGTTTGTGTGTTTGGGCAGTATTGTTGTTTGCTATACGTTATATTACTGCCCAAGAAGCTGTGTTGATGATTTAAGGAGGTCCCTTTCATTATTCACGGGAATTCACAGTACTTAATGAGAGAGAGCAAGCATTTGATTGGTTAATCTGCCTAATTAGGAGAATTAGTGCCAGCTGTCAGCATAGCGACGGTGTCTTATATTAACGTAAATTGTTTTTCAGAAGTAGTGATTACACACAGTAGTCCCTTGCAACTGTTGCAAGATTAGAGGGGGCAGTAATGTAGGTATACTTTTGTGGTTGCCAAACCGTGTGACATTACTGTGAGGGCACAGTAATTACCGTGTTGCAAAAGCTGCAACCGTATGTGGGCTGTGCATTTATTTTGTTATGCCACTGTAAGTGTGACCTATGTAACCTTGGGTTACTTTGTGTTTTTTAAGTTATGTTGAGGACTTAAGGATTCAATGAGAGTTAATTAAGGGAATTTAACTTTATAAGGGGTTGCACATTACTTAATGAGAAAGCTGTTAAGGGAAACAGTGCTGAGCTTGTTGAGATACGTTTCAGGTGCAATTAATTGTCCATGTGAAAACTAATTGACCACTCTAGCTAATTGTGTAATTAGCATTCACATCATGAATTCACATAGTGGGGAGAAACTGTCAAGGTCTGACAGTATTTGTGTTAACGTAATTTGCTCGATACTAATTACATTTCTGGGGTACAGCAATTAGTGGCTCATGATAATTAGTGGAGTAATTAACGTCAAAAGTCTTGATGACTCGGTAAAGCGAGGTCATGGAGCTAGCATAACTCGTTATATTAATCATATCCTGTCTGATGACAGTGGATTAAGATGCACTCTTGTTAATTAGTGGAGTAATTAACACCTCGTCCGTGAGTTCACAGTGTTTGATGAGACCTGCTTAGGCAGTGCGGAGTGAGACGTATTTATGTATGATTAATTATCGGTCCTGGTGACAGTCATTTAATTGCTCGGAGTTAATTAGGGTAATTAACGCTCATTAAAGTAAATTTTGACATAGACTGTTGAGAAGCTACCAAGGTAGTGGTAGGCTTAGTTAACGTAACTCGATTGGGATTTAATTAATTGTCCGTTTGACATTAATTAGGAATTACTCACTGACTGCTTGAAAGGAGTCAAGTGTGATGTAATTTAAGAGACTTTGAGTTATTGTTAACAAGTTGACTTGTGTTAAGAGACAAGTGTTGATGATTAACGTAGAGTACCATCTTGTTGTTGTCTAAGAGAGGCAAGTGTTTGTGATTAACGTAGAGTACTTTGTTGCTGACTGCTGTGGACAGTCAATTAATTTAATTAATCACATAATCAATTGTGTAATTGATTAAGGCAATTTCTTTTGTTTATCGCCTGGTGACGAAAGTAAAGTAACTTGGGGATTACTGGCGAAGTATCTCAGAATCCCACCTTGCCTGGCTTTGTTTACTGTTTATAGTGCAACTTCTTGCAGGGAGTTGCAGAGAGTGTTCACATTAGGTTGTGATAGGGGGAGTCAGTGTTGGACTACCCGCCTAGTTACATGGGTATCTCGCCTGTAGGGTTGGAGGACACGTAAAATTGTGATTATAGTATCTGTTCACCGTGAAGCCATGACAACATTGATTGCAAGCTTGCGTCATCAGTGGGCATCATTGTTCAGTTAGTTCATTTAGTCAGCCTGAAGTGTCAGTAAGATGAAGACTGCTGTCATTTCTTGAGGGGCTGTTGAATAGCTGTGTTGCAAGTGCCACTGGATGGACATTAACGTAACGAATCACTCACTGTTGTGTAAACTAGGCTTGTGAATTATTTGTTTGCTATATTACGTCGTCAGTGGGCACACCTGTGTTCAGGTTAGTTCAGTATGCAGCCGCACAGCAATGGACCAGAGTCGTTGCTATTTAGCTGTTATTATAGTGCCACTTGATGGACATTAACGTAACGTAAACTCGATGTTGTAGTAGTTTAGTCTCTTATAAATAAATTTTGTTATAGAAAACGGTCTTTGATGTCAACCCTTTAACCATTCTTTTCCACCCATGTTCTGCTTTATACGATTGTTGCAATGTGATCTTTATTTTTAATGACGGTTGTTCTTGGGAAATTCGAATTCCAATTCATAGCACAACATCAAATACAAATATTTGATTGTGAGAACCCGTCGGTTACCCTTTAATGGTTTTAACGTCCTTTTTTAACTAGGAGGAACAAGCGGCTCAAGTGAACAGGTTTATACCCTTGTGGTGGAAGCCTGGCGGTTTGCTCCCGCTTTTCATTTTTCTATTGGTCTCATGCTTAGAGTAGAAATATCTGCAGTGTGAAGTTCTTTATGCTTGAGGTCCACCTCCTAAGGGAGGTAGGCGTAGAAAAAAATCTCACAACTACGACCTCCACTAAACACTACCACCAACACCACCCACTACCACCACAACCACCACCACCGTACACAACCAATACAACACACTACCACCATCTCCACACACTACCACAACCACCACGCACTACCACCACCACCAACACACACTATCCACTTCACCCACACACTTCCACCACCACCATCACCACCACTACACATCACCACTTTCACACACTACCACCTCCACCACACACTACCACCAGCACCACACACAACCACCACCACACACTACCACCACCTCCACACACTACCACCACCACCACACACAACCACCACCCCTATACCATCATACACTACCACCACAACCACCACCCCTATACCATCATACACTACCACCACAACCACACACTGCCACTGGCCACACACTACCACGGGCTACACACTACCACCACCACCCCCACACACCACCACCACAACACACTACCACCACCACACACTACCACCACCACCACCACACACAACCTCCAACACACACTACCATCACCACCACCACACACTACAACAACCACCACACACAACAATCACCTAACACTACCACCACCACACATTACCACCACCATCATACCACCATACACTACCACCACCACCACACACTACCAGCACCACTTCAAACTACCACCACCACCGCACACTACGACCACCATACACAACCACCACCACACACTACCACCATCTCCACACACTACCACAACCACCACACACTACCACCACCAACACACACTACCACCTCCACCACACACTACCACCACCACCACACACTACCACCATCTCCATATACTACCACAACCACCACACACTACCACCACCAACACACACTACCACCTCCACCACACACTACCACCACCACCACACACTACCACCATCTCCACACACTACCACCTCCACCACACACTACCACCTCCACCACACACTACCAGCACAAACACACACTACCACCTCCACCACACATTACCACCACCACCACACACCACAACATTCACACACTGTGTGTGTTGTAGGGGACGGCCAGGGAACAAGTGTAGGACGACGGTCCGCGAATTACTTCAATATTCTCGGGATATTTACGTACCAGTGAGCCCAAAACATAGTTTTTGGTCTTATGAAGGGTACAGCAACGCAGTGATAACGCAACATAGTGAATTCTTATAACCTTGGATAAGAAAAAAATAGAAAAAGAACGAGATTGTGGCAAGACGGTGGCACCAGAGGCCTGAGAAGGGAAGAGCTTGGACCACCACGTGGGAGGAGCTCTGGCGGGGACGTCAACAATTAAGGCGGACATCACTTCATAAATCACCTAATTGTAGGTGAGTGCCTCTCAAAGTCAGTCACACAAGGTGTACAGGGTTTTTTATATAGTAATTAGCTTTAAACATAAGTTAATTAAAATACGAAAAAGTAGCTCAAGAGCCTCAGCTTGGTACTAGTTTTCTCACACCTGTGTGTTACATTACACCGGCACTGACTAAACCTACCCCCCCCCTCCTCACCATAACACGCCAGTGTAAACACACACACACACGCACGCACGCACGCACAAACCAGCCTACCGCCAACCTCACCCCTCACCCAAGGGACTGACCCTCCATCCCTCGCCCACCTGATTGTCCTCCTTCCTCTCTTCCTCTCTGCCTATTTCTCTCTCTCCCTCACACTCCCTCACTCCCCTTCACTCCCCCTTTCCCTTTCACTCCCTCTCTCCCTCTTCCTCCATCCCTCCACCAGTTAAACCCCCCCCCCCACCGTGCCACCCCCACAATAAACACACACACACACACGCACACACAGACACACAGTCACACACATACACACAGTGTCCTTGACTTGTATACCATGCAAGGTGATGGAGAAGATCGTGAGAAAAAACCTGGTAACACATCTGGAGAGAAGGGACTTCGTGACAAATCGCCAACATGGGTTCAGGGAGGGTAAATCTTGCCTTACAGGTTTGATAGAATTTTACGATCAGGTGACAAAGATTAAGCAAGAAAGAGAGGGCTGGGGGGACTGCATTTTCTTGGATTGTCGGAAAGCCTTTGACACAATACCGCATAAGAGGCTGGTACATAAGCTGGAGAGACAGGCAGGTGTAGCTGGCAAGGTGCTCCAGTGGATAAGGGAGTATCTAAGCAATAGGTAGCAGAGAGTTACAGTGAGGAGTGAGACCTCCGATTGGCGTGAAGTCACCAGTGCAGTCCCACAGGGCTCTGTACTTGGTCCTATCTTGTTTCTGATATATGTAAATGATCTCCTGGAGGCTATCGATTCATTTCTCTCAATGTTTGCGGACGATGCTAAAATTATGAGAAGGATTAAAACAGAAGAGGACTGTTTGAGGCTTCAAGAAGACCTAGACAAGCTGAAGGAATTGTCGAACAAATGGTTGTTAGAGTTTAACCCAACCAAATGTAATGTAATGAAGGTAGGTGTAGGGAGCAGGAGGCCAGATACAAGGTATCATCTGGGAGAGGAAATTCTTCAGGAGTCAGAGAAGGAAAAAGACTTGGGGGTTCATATCACGCCAGACCTGTCTCCTGCAGCACATATCAAGCGGATAACATCAGCGGCATATGCCAGGCTGGCCAACATACGAACGGCATTCAGAAACTTGTGTAAAGAATCATTCAGAACTTTGTATACCACATATGTCAGGCCAATCCTGGAGTATGCAGCCCCAGCATGGAGTCCATATCTAGTCAAGGATAAGACTAAACTGGAAAAGGTTCAAAGGTTTGCCACCAGACTAATACCCGAGCTGAGAGGTATGAGCTACAAGGAGAGACTACGGGAATTAAACCTCACTTCAGCTGGAAGACAGAGGAGTTAGGGGGGACATGATCACCACATTCAAGATTCTGAAGGGAATTGATAGGGTAGATAAAGACAGTTTATTTAACACAAGGGGAACACGCAAAAGGGGACACAGGTGGAAACTGAGTGCCCAAATGAGCCACAGAGATATTAGAAAGAATTTTTTTAGTGTCAGAGTGGTTGACAAATGGAATGCATTAGGGGGTGATGTGGTGGAGGCTGACTCCATACACAGTTTCAAAAGTAGATATGATAGAGCCCGATAGGCTCAGGAATCTGTACACCTGTTGATTGACGGTTGAGAGGCGGGACCAAAGAGTCAGAGCTCAACCCCCGCAAACACAACTAGGTGAGTAAACACACACACACACACACACACACACACACACACACACACACACACACACACACACACACACACACACACACACACACACACACACACACACACACACACACACACACACACACACACACACACACACACACACACACACACACACACACACACAGAGGGGCCTTTAGAAACTTGTGTAAGGAATCTTTCAGAACATTATATACCACATATGTCAGACCAATCCTAGAGTTTGCGGCTCCAGCATGGAGTCCATATCTTGTCAAGCATAAGACTAAGCTGGAAAAGGTTCAAAGGTTTGCCACCAGACTAGTACCCGAGCTGAGAGGTATGAGCTACGAGGAGAGACTACGGGAATTAAACCTCACTTCATTGAAAGACAGAAGAGT
The DNA here is from genome assembly GCF_040958095.1 of Procambarus clarkii. Taxonomy (NCBI): domain Eukaryota; kingdom Metazoa; phylum Arthropoda; class Malacostraca; order Decapoda; family Cambaridae; genus Procambarus; species Procambarus clarkii. The sequence goes on from NC_091158.1 coordinate 24,077,680, forward strand.
TAGGGGGACATGATCACCTTATTCAAGATTCTCAAGGGAATCGACAGGGTTGATAAAGACAGGCTGTTTAACACTAGGGGCACACGCACTAGGGGACACAGGTGGAAACTGAGTGCCCAAATGAGCCACAGAGATATTGGAAAGAACTTTTTTAGTGTCAGAGTGGTTGATAAATGGAATGCATTAGGAAGCGATGTGGTGGAGACTGACTCCATACACAGTTTCAAGTGTAGATATGATAGAGCCCAAATAGGCTCAGGAACCTGTACTCATGTTGATTGACGGTTGAGAAGCGGGACCAAAGAGCCAGAGCTCAACCCCCGCAAGCACAACTAGGTGAGTACAATTAGGTGAGTACACACACACACACACACACACACACACACACACACACACACACACACACACACACTATGTTTCCAAAGGCCGCCTCATAATGGAGTCCCCATCTGAAGAAGCATATAACGAAACTGGAAAAGGTTCAGAGGTTTGCAACGAGACTCGTCCCAGAGCTACGAGGGATGGGGTATGAGGAGCGCCTGAGGGAACTGTGCCTTACGACACTAGAAAGAAGAAGGGAGAGGGAGGATATGATAGGGACGTATAAAATACTCAGAGGGATTGACAGAGTGGACATAGACGAAATGTTCACACGGAATAGTAACAGAACGAGGGGACATGGATGGAAGCTTGAAACTTTCTTTTAGCGTGAGAGTAGTGGGAAAATAGAATGCACTTCAGGAACAGGTTGTGGAAGCAAATACTATTCATAATTTTAAAACCAGGTATGATAGGGAAATGGGACAGGAGACATTGCTGTAAACCAGGGGTCTCCAAACTTTTCAATGTAAGGGCCACATTATATATTTCCCATATTTATGCGGGCCGGAGGAATAAAAAAATGAAATTGCTATTTTGTTTAACTAAGATAAAGGCATTGTCAAAGTACAGAGAAAAGAATATTGTACAGTGTTTGTGCTCCCTGAAACGGAAGCAGCGAAGCCCCACTCGCCCTCCATCCCCACAATATACAGTTATATACAACTGATTGGTTGTAATGCACAACACATACCTACCAGTATTAGTATCTGTGCGTCACACTATCGAGAGAGAGGAAAACTAACTCGGGTTGAGCGCCACCAGTCAGCAGCCCCAGCTTTGAATAATTCTGCGATGCCATTCGTACGATAATTATTTTTTCAAGGCCACCACACAGGGATTTGTTTGGAGGGCCGGATGAAATTATGTGGCGGGCCGGATGTGGCCCGCGGGCCATAGTTTGGAGACCCCTGCTGTAAACAACTGATGCTCGAAAGGCGGGATCCAAGAGTCAATGCTCGATCCTGCAGACACAACTAGGTGAGTACAACAAGGTGAGTACACACACACAGGTCAAGCGGGATGGTAAGACAACAGAATGAAGCTGGAGGAGAGGGACTGGACGAGTCATTCATGAAGATGATTGCTAAGGCATGGAAGGAAGTCAGTGGGGAATTGAAGGACCTGAGGGAAACTATATGTAAGCTGCAGATAGAACTAAGTGCAGCACAAGAGGAGATAAAAAGCCTAAAAACAGGCCCTCCTCAGACTCTGGCCCAGGGGACCAACCCCCAGGTACCAGGAGATGTAGCAATGGCAGGGACCCCTACAATGGGTCCATCCTTTGCTGAAATGCTGAAGAGCCCAGGAGCAATGTCCACAGTCAAGGAAGTCGTAATGAAAGCAGTAACCTCACAGGAGGCAGCTAGATGCACAAGCCAGCTAGTGGAAAGGAAAAGAGCTGTAGTAGTGGTAGGTGTGAAGGAACAAGAGGGCTCCGCAAGGGAGGAATCGAGGACTAAAGACAAAGCTGCAGTCGCAGGGATATTAAAGGAGATAGGAATGGAAGGGGCTGAACGAGACATAGAACAGTTTTTCCGGATTGGCCAGTACAACAGAGACAAAAAGAGATTGATCAAGGTAGTATTCAAGAACGAGGACATCAAAGAGGACATCCTAGTAAAGAAGAGCAAACTGAGGCATGCAAGGAACTACAAAGAGGTATATGTTCAGAGGGACATGACCAGAAACGAGATAGTTAGGGCAGCAGATGCAAGGAAAAGGCGCAAGGAGAGAGAAGGGAGCCAGGGAACCTCAGCCTCCAACCCAGCAATCCCAGAGGGGAGTGGGGAACCCCAATCCAGCAACCCAGGAACCCCAGAGGGGAATGCAACACCCCAGCCCACCACCCAATAGGGCCCTCCCTATCCCCCAGCACAAACCCTTCCTTGCCCCTGCATAATGCCCATCATGAAACCCAAATCCTCCCCCTCCCCTTACCCCAAGTAGCCCCTGCTTTCCCAGCCCCTGGTCTTCTCCCTGCCCCAGGCAGGCCTGAGCAAGACTAAAGCCCTCTATCCCCCACTCCACATCCCTCCAAACCCCTGTCAACTTCACCGCAGGAGGGCGTGCCCTCTCCCCAAGCAATCCCTGCTCTCTCACCCCCAGGACTTCTTCCTGCCCCAAGCAGGCCTGAGGAAGACCTAAGCCCTCCATCCCCCACTCCATCTCCCCCTGAGTCCGTGGAAACTACCTCACAGGAAGATGAGCCTACCCAAATAGCAATGACCATAGAACAACCTCCTACACTTGTGGGGAGTGAGGGTGAAATTGGATATAAGAAAGGGAGCTTCAAGGTAATGTACTCAAACATTGATGGGATTACCAATAAAGCAAGTGAACTGGCAGAAAGTGTGCAAGAAGAAAACGCTGATGTAATAGGACTAACGGAAACAAAATTGTCAGGAGTCATAACAGATGCTGTATTTCCAAAGGACTACTATATAGTAAGGAAAGAGAGGGAAGGGAGAGGAGGTGGAGAAGTGGCCCTGCTGATAAGGAAGGACTGGAGTTTTGATGAGATGGAAATTCCGGGCTGTGACGGATTCAGAGATTACATAACAGGAACTATAACAATGGGTGGACCTAATATAACAGTGGCAGTCATTTACAACCCTCCCCTAAATGACAGAAGACCTAGACAGGAGTGTGATAGGAACAACATGGCAACCATTAATATAATAGAGAGAGCAGCTTCAGTTGCCTGCAGGAATGGCTCAAGACTCTTAATCATCGGCAATTTCAACCATGGAAAGATAGACTGGGAGAATGGGGACCCACATGGTGGTGCAGATACGTGGAGAGCTAAACTCTTGAAAGTGGCAACAAGGAATTTTCTGAGCCAGCATGTCAAGGAACCCACAGGAGTGAGAGGCAATGACGAACCAGCTAGACTCGACTTGATATTCACCCTGAATGAGTCAGAAATAATGGAAGTCAAAGTTAAAGCCCCCATAAGAATGAGTGACCACAGTGTACTGACCTTTGAGTACTTGGTGGAGGTAGGGATAGCCTATCCAAGGATGGGAGTAGAGGGAAAAAGACCTTATAGACAAGAACTAAGAACTTAGAGACAAAAATGTGCAGGTCATGATGGATTTTGTCACCCAGAAGTGCCAGGAAGCTGCATCCAGGTTTATCCCCGTCCAAAAGGAGAAAAACGAAAAACAACAGAAAAACCCATGGTTCAACCAGGAATGCAAGGTAACGAAGCAACTGAGTAAATGAACATGGAGAAACTACAGAAATAACAGAACACCAGAGAGCAGGGAGAGATACCAGAGGGCCAGAAATGAGTACCTCAGAGTGAGGAGGGAAGCAGAGAGACAGTTTGAAAATGACATCGCAAGTAAAGCCAAGACCCAACCGAAGCTGCTCCACAGCCACATCAGGAGGAAAACAGCAGTGAAGGAACAAGTGATGAAGCTGCAAAAAGGGGAGAACAGATACACAGAGAATGACAAGGAGCTGTGTGAAGAACTCAACAAGAGATTCCAGGAGGTCTTCACAATAGAACAAGGAGAAGCCCCTGCACTAAATGAGGAGGTGGCAAACCAAGCAACCTTGGAGGAATTTGACCTCACCAGTGATGAGGTCAAAAGGTATCTGCTGGAGCTGGATGTGACAAAGGCTGTTGGGCCTGACAGAATCTCACCATGGATACTAAAGGAAGGTGCAGAAGCACTAAGTGTGCCACTCTCTATGGTGTATAACAGGTCACTGGAAACAGGAGACTTACCAGAAAGTTGGAAGACAGCTAACGTGGTCCCAATATACGAAAAGGGTGACAGGCAAGAGGCACTGAATTACAGGCCAGTTTCCTTAACTTGTATACCATGCAAGGTAATGGAGAAGATCGCGAGGAAAAGGCTCGTAGAGCATCTGGAGGGAAATAACTTTGTAACGCACCACCAACATGGGTTCAAAGATGGTAAATCGTGCCTCACGGGTTTTATAGAATTTTATGACCAGGCAACGAAAATTAAGCAGGAAAGAGAAGGGTGGGCCAACTGCATTTTCCTGGATTGCCAAAAAGCCTTTGACACAGTACCCCATAAAAGGCTGTTAAAAAAGTTGGAGCAACAGGCAGGAGTAAAAGGGAAGGTGCTCCAGTGGATAAGGGAGTACTTAAGCAACAGAAAACACCGAGTAACGGTGAGGGGGAGAGACATCAGAGTGGCGAGATGTCACCAGCGGAGTCCCACAGGGCTCAGTACTTGGACCCATCCTGTTTCTAATATATGTGAACGATCTTCCAGAGGGTATAGACTCATTCCTCTCAATGTTTGCTGATGATGCAAAAATTATGAGAAGAATCAAGACGGATAAAGATAGACAGAGACTATAGGATGACCGGGATAAACTGGAGGAATGGTCTAGAAAATGGCTGCTAAAGTTCAACTCAGGAAAGTGTAAGGTGATGAAATTAGGCGAAGGGAGCAGGAGGCTGGACAAAAGGTATCATCTGGGAGGGGAAATCCTGCAGGAGTCAAATAGAGAGAAGGATCTGGGGGTTGATATCAAACCGAACCTGTCCCCAGAGGCCCACATCAAAAGAATATCATCAGCGGCATATGCTAGACTGGCCAACATAAGAACTGCCATCAGAAACTTGAGTAAGGAATCTTTCAGAACCCTGTATACCACTTATGTAAGACCAATCCTGGAATATGCAGCTCCAGCCTGGAGTCCATACCTAGTGAAACACAAGACAACGTTAGAGAAGATTCAGCGGTATGCCATCAGGCTCGTCTCGGAACTGAGAGGATTGAGCTACGAGGAAAGGCTAAAGGAGCTGAACCTCACATCCCTGGAAAACAGAAGAGTAAGGGGAGACATGATAACCACCTACAAAATTCTCAGGGGAATTGACAGGGTGGACAAAGACAAACTCTTTAGCACGGGTGGGACACGAACAAGGGGACACAGGTGGAAACTTAGTACCCAGATGAGCCACAGAGACGTTAGAAAGAATTTTTTCAGTGTCAGAGTAGTTAATAAATGGAATGCACTAGGAAGTGATGTGGTGGAGGCTGACTCCATACACAGTTTCAAATGTAGATATGATAGAGCCCAGTAGGCTCAGGAATCTGTACACCAGTTGATTGACAGTTGAGAGGCGGGACCAAAGAGCCAAAGCTCAACCCCTGCAAGCACAATTAGGTGACTACACTACCACCTCCACCACACACTATCACCACCGACACACACTACAACCACCACCACACACAAATACCACCATACAGTACCACCACCTCCACACACAACCACCACCACCACACACAACCACTACCAAACACTACTACTACTACCACACACTACCACCACCACCATACCACTATACACTACCACCACCACACACTACCACAACCACCACACACTACCACCACCACCACACACTACCACCACCATACCAACAAACACTACCACCACCATTACACACTACCAATAACACACACTACCACCACCATACAGAGATGAGATGGTAAATCGTGCCTCACAGGCCTAATAGAATTCTATGATCAAGCAACACAAATTAGGCAGGAAAGAGAAAGGTGAGCAGACTGCATTTTCTTGGACTGTCAGAAAGCTTTTGGCATAGTACCTTACAAAAGGCTGTTACAAAAGTTGGAGCAGCAGGCAGGAGTAAAAGGTAAGGTGCTCCAGTGGATAAGGGAGTATCTAAGCAATAGGAAACAGCGAGTAACAGTGAGGGGGAAGAGATCAGAGTGGCGAGATGTCACCAGTGAAGTCCCACAGGGCTCAGTACTTGGAACCATCCTGTTTCTAGTATATGTAAACGACCTTCCAGAGGTTATAGACTCATTCCTCTCAATGTTTGCTGATGATGCAAAAATTATGAGAAGAATCAAATCAGATGAAGATAGACAGAGACTACAGGACGACCTGGAATAACTGGTGGAATGATCTAGAAAATGGTTACTAAAGTTCAGTTCAGGAAAGTGTAAAGTAATGAAATTAGGCGAAATAACTGAAGGCTGAATACAATGTACCATCTGGGAGGTGATATCATGAAAGAGTCATATAGAGAGAGAGAGATCTGGGGGTTGATATCACACCGAACCTGACTCCAGAGGCCCACATCAAAATGATATCATCAGCGGCATATGCTAGACTGGTCAATATAAGTACTGCCTTTAGAAACTTGTGTAAGGAATCGTTCAGGTCCCTGTATACCACTTATGTAAGACCAATCCCTGAGTATGCAGTTCCAGCCTGAAGTCCATACCTAGTTAATCACAAGACAATGTTAGAGAAGATTCAGAGGTATACCTCTGAACCTTCCACCGGGACCAGCCACCAGACTTGTCCCGGAACTGAGAGGTATGAGCAACGAGGAAAGCTAAGAGAGCTGAACCTTGTTCTGTACCTCTATAAGATACGTAATTAAATAAATTAATATGTACCTTTATAATTGTGTATAAATTACATGTATGTATATTGATATACTTATATGTTCTATGTAAAATAATTTCATGTTACATTGTTGGCGTTAGGCCCAACGTATCGGGGGAATGATTGTTTTATTCCTTTGTGTACTCAGTTTCCCACGGGAACTAATGATTTATATGTGATCATATGTGGGTAACATAGGTGAATAATAATTGTGTGAACTGTATCTGGCAAATTGTAGTGGGATAGTCCGTTGCTGGATGAGCATGCCATCATTCCCCTTTGTATGTGTATTTTAATTACTGTGTAAAGCAATAATTACCTTATTTTTGTTATACCAATATGTATTGACCATTCATTACGTTAGTTTAAGATTACTCTTGTCACAAAATATTGCTCCATTGTAGAATTAATAAATATTGTAACTTTGGCAAATTTTCGCGGGGCAGAAGCAATGATTTTGACTCCTGCAGATATGTAGGTCAGTAGCTGTAACGGAACCAGAGAGTGAACATCTTGTGGAGTTAAGTTGTACATTATTGTTCTGTCATAATCATACATATAATAATATTATATTAATTTTCTGGGAGAGACCGTAATATTTTAATTTGATATATATGTGAAAAAGTTACCATCTGTACTTATATATGCTATTGAGATTTATGTTGAATATATATATATAAATTTTATATGTATTCCTTCAGTCCTAAAGGAAAATTTTAACAAAGTGCTCATTACTTATTAAGGGGTTACACTGGTGACCCGCTCTTGTGAACAGCAGTTTTAGTAACCCTAGACTTTTTTTTTAAGTTGGCTACTGTAGGGTGACGAGCCGTAACGAACGATAGGTAACAAACCTCACATCCCTGGAAAACAGAAGAGTAAGGGGAGACATGATAACCACCTACAAAATTCTCAAAGGAATTGACAGGGTGGACAAATACAAACTCTTTAGCATGGGGTGGAACACAAACAAGGGACACAGGTGGAAACTTAGTACTCAGATGAGACACAGAGACATTAGAAAGAATTTTTTCAGTGTCAGAGTAGTTAACAAATGGAATGCATTAAGTAGTGTTGTGGTGGAGGCTGACTCCATACACAGTTTAATATGTCGATAAGATAGAGCCCAATAGGCTGAGGAATCTGTATACCAGTTGATTGACTGTTGAGAGGCAGGACCAAAGAGCCAGAGCTCAAATCCAGCAAACACAACTAGGTGAGTACAACTAGGTGAGTACACACTACCACCACCACCAAACACTACAACCACGACCCCACTCTACCACCATCACACACTTCCACCAGCTCCACACACTACCACCACCACTACACACTACCACCACCACCACACACTACCATCACCACATTCAACTACCATCACAGAATACCACCACCACCACATTCAATCACCATCACAGAATACCACCACCACCACACACTAACACCACCTCTACACACTAAAACCAAACACTACCATCAACACACACTACCACCACACACAACCACCACCACCACACACTACTACCACCACCACTAAACACCACCACTAAACACTACCACCACCACACACACTACCACCACAACACACACTACCATGGGCCGCACACTATCACCACCACCCCCACACACCACCACCACAACACACTATCACCACCACCCCCACACACCACCACAACAACACACTATCACCACCACCCCCACACACCACCACAACAACACACTATCACCACCACCCCCACACACCACCACCACAACACACTATCACCACTACCCCCACACACCACCACAACAACACACTATCACCACCACCCCCACACACCACCACCACAACACACTACCACCAACACCACACACTACAAGGGAGCTAACTCCATCAAAATATTAAATATGTACCCAACTCAATTAATGATTAATCAACCAATTACTCCATGGGATAATTTGATCTATCAGTTGATTTTGTAAATGCGCCCAAGAAGGATAGTGTCCACTCTACACTCTTAAAACAGTTAACACTGAAAAGCCTCACTGAGAGTACTCAGGGTATGGGTAATGATGTGTATCAGCGCTATATCGACGGTTCTGTAGAAGAAGGTGGACGATGTACCTTTTGCGCAAATAATATATTTGAAGAATTTCTCTTGAACATACAGCAATGAAGTGTGTCAATGATTGGGCAAGAACAACTCAGACCGAACTTGAAGGCTTATACCTTGCCTCTGAATTTTTAAAAGACAAAGGCAGTGGACTTATATACTGTGACTCGCAGAGTGCACTTCTGGCATTGAACGAACATAGTAGTGACACCCTAAAAATAGTCACTGATATTCGAATGAACGTTTTAGCTGCTAAAGAAAACAGATTTGAGATTGAATCCCTATGGATACCATCACATGTTGGCATCTCAAGGCATGACACTGTTGATATCCTTGCAAAGACAGACTGATGAAAATCAGTAGTAGAAATTGATATGGGTGTTTCATTAGTAGTGACAAAGAGAACACTTAAACAAATATCTGATGAAGATCTCACCGACCTAACAAACTCTCAAAGACCTGAAAGTTGTAGCATTAAATATTATGATAGATATCGTGAGGACACATTCACATATGGGACTAATAGAACAAGAACTCGGAAATGTGATGTTTTAGTGACCAGAATACGTCTGAGATATAGACGTATCTGGCAGCTTTCTCAAAACCCTAATGCCGAGTACACAATGTGTCAACTTTGTGAAAGAGAAAACATGCACTCTCTTGAACATTATATTGTAGAATGCCCCATACTGACTGACTTTCGCCCTCCTGGGGTAAGGTATGCTGAACTGTGTAATTACTAAATGAGTACTGGAACACTTGATGATATATTAGACTTGTACCCTAGATTGACCATGTAATGTATCAATTATACAATGATTATATGTGATGTTACTATATAATCTGAGCTTGTAAAAGCACCCTAATCACCTTCAGAAAATAGGTGCTTAATTGCACACTCTATCAGCTATCTCACCCTGTCAGAGTAAAAGAGACAAATGTATGTGTAATTACCTGTGTAGTTACAGGATGAGAGCTACGCTCGTGGTGTCCCGTCTTCCCAGCACTCTTTGTCATATAACGCTTTGAAACTACTGACGGTCTTGGCCTCCACCACATTCTCACCTAACTTGTTCCAACCGTCTACCACTCTGTTTGCGAAAGTGAATTTTCTTATATTTCTTCGGCACCTGTGTTTAGCTAGTTTAAATCTATGACCTCTTGTTCTTAAAGTTCCAGGTCTCAGGAAATCTTCCCTATCGATTTTATCAATTCCTGTTACAATTTTGTATGCAGTTATCATATCACCCCTTTTTCTTCTGTCTTCTAGTTTTGGCATATTTAATGCCTCTAACCTCTCCTCGTAGCTCTTGCCCTTCAGTTCTGGGAGCCACTTAGTAGCATGTCTTTGCACCTTTTCCAGTTTGTTGATGTGCTTCTTAAGTTATGGGCACCACACAACCGCTGCATATTCTAGCTTTGGCCTAACAAAAGTCGTGAACAATTCCTTTAGTATATCGCCATATTTAAAAGCAATTCTGAAGCTAGAAAGCGTGGCATAGGCTCCTCGCACAATATTCTTTATGTGGTCCTCAGGTGATAGTTTTCTATCTAGAACCACCCCTTGATCTCTTTCTTTATCAGAATTTTTTAACATTTCTCACATAATATATAGGTTGTGTGGGGTCTATGTTCTCCTATTCCATATTCCATAACATGGCATTTATTAACATTAAATCCCATTTGCCAAGTGGTGCTCCATATGCTTATTTTGTAGAGGTCATCTTGAAAGGCATTACAATCATCTAAGTTTCTTATTCTTCCTATTATCTTAGCATCATCAGCAAACATGTTCATATAATTCTGTATACCAACTGGTAGATTATTTATGTAGACAATAAACATCACTGGTGCAAGAACTGAACCCTGTGGTACTCCACTTGTGACATTTCTCCAGTCCGATTCATTGCCTCTGATCACTGCCCTCATTTTTCTATCAGTCAGAAAATTTTTCATCCATGTTAGAAGCTTACCTGTCACCCCTCCAATATTTTCCAGTTTCCAGAACAACCTCTTATATGGAACTCTGTCGAAAGCCTTTTTTAGGTCCAGATAGATGCAGTCAACCTAACCATCTCTTTCCTGTAATATCTCTGTTGCTCGATCATTGAAACAGAGTAAATTCGATACACAGGATCTTCCAGATCGAAAACCATACTGTCTGTCTGATATTATATCATTTCTTTCCAGGTGTTCTACCCATTTTGTTTTATTTTTTCCAATATTTTGACTTGACTATTTCGAGCCACTTCGAGCCAAGCCCCAGAAGTGACTCGAACCCAGACAGTCAAGCACACTATGCAACGAGTGTACATGGTACCTTAACCACTCGTCCAACCGTGACCGTTCAAAAGACGATGGTAGCCGAGGGTATTTCCGCCATCGTCCCGACAGCACTTGGTGGTAATCTTATCTTGAGGTTATCTTGAGATGATTTCGGGCCTTTTTAGTGTCCCCGCGGCCCGGTCCTCGACCAGGCCTCCACGCCCAGGAAGCAGCCCGTGACAGCTGGCTAACACCCAGGTACCTATTTTACTGCAAAGTAACAGGGGCATAGGGTGAAAGAAACTCTGCTTATTGTTTCTCGCCGGCGCCCGGGATAGAACCCGGAACCACAGGATCACAAATCCAGTGGGCTGTCCGCTCGGCCGACCAGCTCCCATCTTGGGCATAGTTATTTCATCGAATCACGTCACTTTGTGAGACCATGTGAGCAACACAAATGCATACAAGATCCCCAAGCATATAAGCGACTGAAAACTACACACCTCAGAAGTGACTCGAACCCAGACAGCCAAGCACACTATTCAACTGGTGTACGTGCTACCTTAACCACTCGACCAATTGTGAACGTACAATAGATGATTGGAGCCGTGGCTATTTCCCGCACCGTTCCGACGGTAGTTGGTGGTAATTTTGGGCATTGTTATTTCATCCAATCACCTCACTTTTTGGCACCACGTGAGCAACACAAATGCAAACAAGCTTGAATGGTCCCCAAGCACATATGTAACTGAAAACTCCACATCCCATAAAGGACTTGAACCCAGACAGCCAGGCGCACTATGCAACTGGGTGTACATGGTACCTTTACCACTCGACTAACCGTGACAGTGTATGAGGAGGAAGGGGATCAGGAGGGAGAAGAAGTCAGGGGGTAAGAGAAAGGGAAAGAGAAATGGGTAGGGGTAAGAGAAGGAGGATGAGGAGGTGGGAGGAGTTAGAGAAGGGTGGATGCGGAGCAGAGGGGTTGAGGTGGATGGGGAAGAGGGGAGGGGTACGAGAAGGAGGATGAGGAGGAAGGGGAAGAGGAGGGAAAGAAGGGAGGGGTAAGAGAAGGGGACGAGGAGAAAGGGGAAGAGAAGGGGAAGAGGAGGGAGAAGAAGGGAGGGGGTAAGTGAAAGGGAAAGAGAAAGGGGGTAGGGGTAAGAGGAGGGGGGAGTGGTAAGAAAAGGGGGGATGTGGAGGAAGGGAGGGGGAGGGGAAAGAGAAGGGTGGATGCAGAGGAGGGGGGTTGAGGAGGAGGGGGAAAAGAGGGGAGGGGTAAGAGATGGAGTATGTGGATGAGGAGGAAGGGGAAGAGAAGGGGGCAGAAAGGAGGGGGTAGGGGTAAGAGAAGAGGGATGAGGAGGAAGGGGTAGAGGAGTTGGAGAGGGGAGGGGTAAGAGAAGGGGATGAGGAGGGGGGAGGGTAAAAGAAGGGGGTAATGAGTGGAGAGGGTTAAGAGAAGGGTGGATGAGGAGGGAGTTGAGGTGGAGGGGAAGAGGGGAGGGGTAAGAGAAAGGGAAAGAGAAGGGGAAAAGGGGTAAGAGAAGGGGGATGAGGAGGGGGAGGGGTAAGAAAAGGAGGGATGTGGAGGAAGGGGAAGAGGAGGGAAAGAAGGGAGGGGTAAGATAAGGGGGATGAGAAGGAAGGGGAAGAGAAGGAGGAAAAAGGGAGGGGGGGATAAGAGAAAGGGAAAGAGATGAGGGTATGGTTAAGAGAAGGGGGGATGTGGAGGAAGGGAATAATGAGGGGGAAGACAGGAGGGTAAGAGAAGGGGGATGAGGAGAAAGGGGAAAAGGAGGGGGAGGGGTAAGAGAAGGGGAATAAGTAGGAAAGGAAGAGAAGGGGAGAGATGAGGGGTAAGAGAAGGGGAATGAGGAGGACGAAGGGGAAGAGGAGGGGGGTGAAGAGGGGAGGAGGGAAGAGGGGAGGGGGGATGGGGAGGGAGTTTAACGGGACCTGTGTGACGGCTGGGGCATGTACACTGTACACCTACAACAGTAGCCATGACGTGTTAGGACGGTGGATTATACAGACATGGCTTGGTAGATATAATATGGTGTGTTCATTTTTTTTTTTAAATTTTGCCCCGAGGGGCGAGTTTATTGGGCAGCGCCACTCATCTTGTGAGTGAACATACCGCCATAGCAGAATGTACAACACTCCCCAATAGGAAGAAAACCCGCTGGGTTGTTCATCCTGTCACTTGTACCCAGACACAGCTGGGACTTGCTTAACTGTCTCAAGTGAACAGCTCCTCAAACAAGAAGATTAACATTTATCAACCCTTAAAAGCTTACGTTATCTTGCGGGTGCAAAATGGGGAAATCTTTTAAGAACAGTATCAATATTTGACAAATAGTGTTTTCCTAACTCAAACAATGTGGGTTTATTATTCTACAGTTATTCCTAATGTCTCTCAGGTGTTCACATTCACGTAGATAGTGGTCAAGGCGGTGTCCATCACTCTCACCACAGATTCTGCAACTTCGCTGATCAACTGTTGTTTCCATTCCAAATCTCCATGGATATTTGTATCCAAGACGGATTCTCGCTATTACAGATTCTCTCACTCGTCGTCCTCCTCTTCGGCCATACTGATTGGGATTGCCAGCTGCAACCATGTTGTACCATCGTACAGATTCACTGGTTTGTGCTTCTATCCTCCTTTCCTCAGTTACCTTGTCACGGTGATGTTGCCTGATAATACCTCTAATTTGTAGTTGAGTCTTGGGTATGAAGTATTCAATATGGTCTCCTTCAGCGCCTTCAGCAGCCAGCACATCTGCTCGTTCATTCCCACATATTCCAACATGGGAGGGGATCCACAGAAACTTGATGACTCTTCCCTGATTGGTAAGTACTCTCACAGCTCTCTTGATTTCAGCGACTATTGCAAGATTTTCTGCCTGATTTTTACTTAGGCTTTGCAGTGCTGCTTTTGAATCGGTGCAAATCACTGTACCATTAGTGTTCCGTTCAAGAAACCTTAACGCCATAACAATGGCAGTTAGCTCTGCTTGCGTTGAAGAGGCATAGTTCTCAATACGTGCTTTTTCTTCATTTCTGCGTTGGAAGGTATTATCCTTGATTACCGTGTATGCTGCACCAGCCCTGCCATTGATAGGATTAGATGACCCGTCAGTGTAGATTTGATCTAGTTCATCTCCGGCTTCTTTATAAATGTCCTCGAGATACTTGTGCCTCATTTCTTGTGGTATCATGTTGGATTTTTTCATTGCCATTTCATTGATGATGATCTTACATGAGTCATCCTCCCAGGGAGGTAACCTCTCTACAGGCAGGAGCTCACGGGCTTGCTCAAGCAGGTGAAGCTCTTCAAGGTAGCAGACTGCTCTGTGATGCCATTTTTTGCTTCACCTGTTTCCCCCTGAAAGTAGCACAGAGCTCAGTTTTTTCTTGGCAATATCATTGTAATGGGGATCTCTGGCTATCCTAATTGCAAGCTTAGCATTCAGCTCCTGAATTCTGCTTTTAATACTGGGAAGGGACAACTCCTCTCGTAGATTAGACGTTTTGGCAGTTCTTGGGACTCCAAGAATGATTGTCATGGCTTCATTTTGAATGCTTTCAAGCCTTTTCATATCGCTTTGGGAGTAGGTGCACAGTACTGGTGCGGCATAGCCTATGACGGAGCGCACATAGGCTGTGTACATCATTTTGAGCACGGCAATAGAGGCTCCATGTCCATTCCAGGTCATAGCTTTCAGTGCCCTGAGTCGACTTTTGCATGTTCCTATGAGTTGATTGAGCTCCTCTTTCTTTCCCTTGTTAGAGCCGACAGTGACGCCAAGGTACCGGTAGTGGTCAACCCATTCAAGTGTTACACCATTAATTTGCAGCTCTTCATTTGCTCTCCGCTTGTGATGGGAGTATGCCTTCGTCTTGTTTGTGGAGAGAGTGAAACCGAGCTCAATACATTTCCTTCCGAGGAGTTCAATGGACTGTTCAATTTTTCCCAAGGTGGGAGCTTGTATTAGGACATCATCTGCATATCCCACTTGTTGTGTTCCTTCCGGAAAATCAATATTTGCAATGGCGTTCATAAGTACATTGAATAGTGTAGGGCTTAAGACTCCGCCTTGGGGGGTCCCGAGTTCCATACTCATTGTTCTGGAGACTGCTCCATTGAAGCAAACCTTGGCTTTCCTTCCTGTGAGGTAGTCTTCAACCCATTTCATGAGTCTCCCCTTGACACCCATGCATGCAAGCTCGTCTAGGATCGCAATCCCCTGTGCTTTGTCGAAGGCTCCTTTGATGTCAACAAATACAGAGTACCTAGCCGTGTCATTAATCAAGTAATTAACTATACAATTTGTTGTGCTCCGTCCTTTAACAAATCCATTGACCCCCTCCCCTAACCTGCCTATTTTGTGGAACAGTCGGTTTAGGATGATCCTTTCAAGCATCTTGCAAGTGCATGACACGAGGCTGATAGGTCTGTAATTACCAGGGTCATTAGGCTTCGGTATGGGAATAATTATTGCGTGTTTCCATTGTGTGGGCAACACTCCACTTAGGAATGACTTGTTAAACAGGTGGAGTAGTGGATTCCCAGACACTTCACACAGTGCATTGAGTATGTCGTAGGTGACGCCATCTTCACCAGGTGCTGTACTTTTACCCTTTTTCATAGCGCCCCCTACTTCTTGGGCTGTGATTGGTTCCCCATACTCGTCATCACTAGACAGTGCTCTTGTTATCCTAATTCTTCTGTCATCATGTCGCAGGAGCTGTTCCCTGCTGATTTCTGCAGGGAGGGAGGAGGAGGATGCTGCATCACTCCACTTGTGAATTAGTTCCTCAGCCTTACCCTGGGGGTCTTTGTGAGCCGCAGGCCGGGCTCTGCCCCCTTTAGCTATCTGAATTTTTGCCCACACTTGTCTTGCAGATGTTTCCCATCCAATAGAGCTAGTGAACTCAAGCCATTGTCTTTCCCGCTCTTTAATCTTCTCTTCCCTGGCTACTTGACACACTGTTTTAAACAACTCTTGGTTACTTTCAGTGGGATGTCTCCGGTACTCTCTACTCATGTCTCGCACATTTGCGTTAAGCATCTTTATGTAATCATTCTCATACCATTTTATTTTCTTCCTCTGAGGGTTACTTCGCCCAGGCGTACGGCGCGGAACTCTTAGACAGCTCTCAATTTGGTGGTTAAGGTCATCAACAAATGTGTCAATGTCTTCTGGGATTTGGTATTCCGTGAACCAGTCACTCATCCTGTTTATGAAGTGCGGCCTCATATCTGGTCCGAGTGATAACCTTTTTCTTTTATTTGTCTCTTTCCTTCTCTTGCTCATGTCGACGGTGGTAATCAGTGCCCAATGGTCACTACATAAACTGTGCACAATGTGTGTACTGGCATCCGTGTCCTGTGCATTCAGCAGGAGAGCATAATCTAATCTTCCTCCTCTGAGGTGAGTTGGCTGTTCATCACCCAGGACCCTAAGGTTTTCACTTCCCCTGACAAAGAGTGACAGTTTCCGTCCATTGACATTGGGCTGATGACAGTTGGCACCAAAGTGTGGGTGTCTGGCATTAAGGTCACCAACCAGCAGGGTAGGTTCTTCATTAACAAACTCAGGCAGTGCGTCAAGGTCAAGTTTACTCTGTGGCACATATAGGTTGATTATATGTAGGGCATTATTGTTTAAGTAAAGGGTTACTCCCAGTGATTCAAACTCATCCCCCATGTGCAGGTCATCAATAATCTGTGCGGAATGTTGTTATTTACAAAAGTGATGAGACCCCGTTTTCTTTCCCCATGTGGCAGGGAGAACTTGCGATAACCGCTGAACCTTGGGTTGAAGTCATCACCTACCATTGTCTCCTGTAGCACTATGACGTCAGTTTGGTGTTCACGAGCGTATTGTATGATGTCATTAATTCTATTGCGAACGCCATTGCAGTTCCATTGTAGGATAGTGAGACTTTCTTCAGCATGGTTATCCATTGTGGAGGTGTTGGTCATCAGATGTACTGTGTGCGGTGTTGTTGCTGGTGAGAGTGTGTGCACTGGTGGTGTTGTATGTGGTGTTGCACCACCGTCATGTGCTGGTGGTACTGTTTGTATGCCCGTGCCAGTGGTCAATGGTGTTGTGTACACTAGTGTCGTTGTGTTCACTGGTGGTGCTGTTGTCTTCACTGGTGGTGTTGCGTTCACTGTTGGTGGTGTTGTGTTCACTGGTAGTGTTGTGTTCACTGGTGGTGGTGTTGTGTTCACTGGTGGTGCTGTTGGTGGTGTTGTGTTCACTGGTGGTGCTGTTGGTGGTGTTGTGTTCACTGGTGGTGGTGTTGTGTTCACTGGTGGTGGTGTGTTCACTGGGTCGCACTGAGTTCACTTGGGTAGCACTGAGTTTGCTGTTATAACCCAGGCATGTTATAACCCATGTGCCGTGGCACGTGTTGCATCCCCATGCACCAAGTTGCAACCTGCTGAACTCGCCTGAGGCAACTTCAGGCCCTGCAGAATGTGAAGTATGTCCTCCTGGGTCTTCTGGATTGTACATAGGGTATTCTCAAGTTTATTTTGCTTGCTTATTAGTTCTTGCATGAGTGGGTGATTTTTTATCATGTGGGTAATCATTGCTTCCATATCGGGCGGCATTGTTTTATCTGGACCCAGTGAGGTGTTGACTGGTGAGTGGGGAGGGGGAGTGGTAGGGTGGGGGAAGGGAGGGTCGCCTGAGAGGCGGAAGGGCTGGTTGACTGGGAGGCGTTAGGGGGTATGGGTGATGAGGCAGGAATGGTGTTGTTGGGTGGGGTAGGGTTGGGGTTAGTGAGTGGGGTTGAGGTAAGTTGGTTTGTGAGAGAAATGGGGTCTGGTTGGGCCTGTGCGGGGTGGTGGTGGGTCACTCCACCACTACCCCAGGCTGGTGTCTGCCTACTGGAGGCTGGACCCTGGCTTGCTGTGGTACTGTTCACGGAGCCATTCCCGCCCCTGTTTACTGGTCCACCTGCTGTCTGCGTCTGCGTCGGCGTCCTTCTCAAGCCCTGCCAGTCAGGCCTCCTGCTGCAATATCTGTTCCAGGCATGGTGGGCCTGCTTGCAGTTGACACATTTAGGTGTTACCCCGCTACCCCCACCCTGTTTAAGCTTGTCCAGACACTGCTTGGTGTCGTGAGAGCCACTGCAACACCCACACCTAATTGGGCGATCACATTGCCACGTTCTGTGATCCCACCGTTGACAGTTGCCACACAAGGACGGGCTGCCAATATACCTCTCCACTTTGCACGGCCTCATGCCTGGCATTTTAATGACTTGGGGCAGCTCTCCCTTCCACATAGCAATTGCTTGATTTTTGGGCAGTCCCCCTGGTCCAGTGTTGCGCTCGACCCAAACAATCTCGGTATAGTCCTTGAGATATTTCACGTCAACATGAATGCTATAGTTCTTAATTATAATTTTAGTTTGTCTTGTCTGTGGGTTTGCTTCTAATAATTTGACATTCTTACCTTGATACTCGAGACTGGTCTCTGTGAAGTACTTCAGGGCACTGTAACCCTGCACCCGTGCACTAACATTGCCACCTACACACCTGCTCTCTATACAATACTTTCCTCTGTGGGCGCGGGCGGCCTCAATAATCCATCTGAACTTCTCTGATGCTGTCATTACCCCTGCAGGAAGGAAAGATTAGGGTGTGCCACTCACTGTCTTCGTCGTGTCGTCGTCGTTGTTGTTGTTGTTGTTGTTGTTGCTGAGGTTGCTGTTGCTGCTCATCCTGTCGCCGTGACTTATCCCTTTTCCTGCCACTTCTACCTTGGACTAGTTGGAAACCTTCATCGTCTATTGTAGAGTCTCCTGTATCAGTACTGTTGGAGGGCCCAGGGCTGGGATCCCGACCGGAGGGCCCCGGGTGTGGACCATCACCCAGGGGCCCCTGGCGGGGATGGGGGTCGTTATGGTTCCCGGGTACACCAGCCATGGTCACTTGTTGTTATTGTCTCTTAGAAGTCTTACTTCTCGTGTCAACCATCTATTTGCTGCGGCTCACTTCATGTGTTGTTGGGTGGTATGTCTTCAACACTGCACTCTGCCCTACGTACGCACACATGTACATATATACACCTACAAGGCACAAGGTTTACACTCACACGTAGCGTAGGGAGTACTCTATGGTGTGCCCTGGACAGTCTCTTGTGTAAACACACTAGTCGCGCACACAGACCACGACCTTGGGTAGGGAGGGCACAAAGGCTATTTTTCACGCGCGTGGGGCCCCAGGCTTCAGGTACCGTGAGGCGGCCCAACCTACGTCAGAACTCCTACCTCACAACTTCCCCTCAGCAGGCCTCGATATTGCCACATTAACAATTGCTGCCTTAATTTCTGGCCAATCCACACGCCTAGGGCCTACCACAGTTGGTAGGAGGGGCGGTGCACACTTAGTGCCTCTGTAGCTGATCTACTTGGCGCACTGAAGACTAGACCTTAGGCCTAGGCCTATGTCAAACAGGAGGATGGATACATCCTGCCTGCTCCTCCTAGCTTGAGGACAACTGGCTCAGAAGATGTGCTGACAATTATTGTATATATTTACTGAATTTACCCAAGGGCCACTAACTATCTAGTGGCCTCGAAGAGGACAGAAAGCCGGCGGCTGTTAAAGGGCCCGCCAATTGTCTTAATGATATTTTTTAGCTGGAATTTGGCATTTACGGCTTCAGCGGGTAGGCGGTTCCATGGGTTTATAGCACTCTTGGTGGAAAAAAAACATCTGTTTTCAGTCCTACTTGAGAGAACATACTCTCCAACACTATATCTGTGATTGTCCTGTTATCAGTGACTTCATACCAAATGGTATGAGGTATTTTGAGCTCTGTAATTACTTCATACACTCAGGAATATTGGAAGATATTCTTGTGCTGCACCCAGATTTTGCCAGTGGAGGCTAATAGATCAGCATTAAGTATTTTGTTCTCTCCTAATTCCATGTATGACTGGCCATCCTGTGAGGTGAGGATGTTGGGTGAGCTGGTAGCTGGTTTTTGATCTACACTGTGTGGTCCTTTATACAGAATAGGGAAAGCAGCACATTGCTATGTATACCTAAACATGTTTAAAAATACATTGTTTGAGAGGAGTTTGTAGAAACTGGTAAGAGTAATTATAATATAATGTTTCCATGATTTAGCGCTTACCTCTTGTGAAAATTGCTTAGAGTTGTTTAGTCAGAGTTGATTTGTTTTTTGTATTGAGGCTGGTATTTTCTAAATTGATTCCATGTACAGTATGTCTAACCATCCTGTGAGATGGGAGTATTAGATAAACTTATAGCTAGTTTTTTATCTACACTGTGTAATATTCCATATAGAATAGGGTAGCAACACATTGCTAGCTGTGTATACCTAATCTTCTTAATAAAAAAAATCAGTAATAAAGATTTTAAATTATAGTTTGTATTATTACAAAATACAGTACTGTATTATCCTTATTAAATCATGTTGACCATGGATCATTAAGATCTCATGTTGATATGTAATACAAGTCATATTTCTTTTGAACTGCTAATCCATGCTAATCATTCATTAAATTGTGCATTATGTCTCAATTTTTCACTTCCTTGGATATACTGTACAGTACAAAAAGATAGGATAAAAATAAACCAGTAATATTTCTTTCATTATATTTTTCATTTAAATAACTGCATCAATATTTTTACAGCTGACAGGATTTGTTTTACCATACAGGTGGCATTATTTGTTTAAAAAAAATTGGTTTATTGTTACACACAATGGTGCTACATAGCCTTCCCAGCTTGGTGCCTTCTTTTAATACTTGCTGATTAAAAATAAATAATAAATACATTTTATTCAGGAAAAGTACATACAGTTGATTTACAACCATAATGTTGGATTTATAGACAGAGCTAGTACATACAATACCTAAGCCACTAATACTCATAGCATTTCGGGCAAGGTGTGGGGGAAAAAACACAGACTAAAACTTAATATCAATCGAGATTAGGTATAAATTGTGTTGAAAGAAGGAATAAAAAATACAAAAAGGGGGTTAACATAGCATAAATCAGCAATTGCACATGTTGGTGAACAGCGTTATTTAAAAAATAGCAAGACATGGGTTGACATTTAGGAGGTAAGTTAGGTTACATGGAGTTAATTAGGCAGTACTTGGTTTAACTCTTAAACTGGTTGAGAGAGGTACAGCCTTTGACATGATTCGGGAGGTCATTCCACATTCTGGGTCCCTTGATTTGTAGAGCACTTTAGTTTGGTTACACACAGCCAAATTGAGTAACAGGAAGAGGTCTTGGACACAAATTTGTTCCATGCTAAATGTAGAGGAATCAGCTGAGTATTCCTCAAATAAAATAAGTTGCCTCAGCTTATAAGGTAAATAAAATAAGCATTTCTCAAATAAGTAGCTGCCTCACCTCACTGCCTTACTGCTACCTAGCCTTCCCGGCATATGGTGCCTTCTTTTGATAATTACTTGTTCCACACCCAAATTGTATAACAGGAAGAGGTTTTGGACCCCTACTTCCCTCTCTCTTTTTTAATAATCTACAGTATATAGTCATAATTATAGCTTTAAGTATTCAATGAATAAAGTTTGTGACATTTTTACCCTTCTCCTTACCTAACATCATTTGTGCAGTATATTTTTATTTTATGTATCACCCAGATTTAATTTCAAAATAAAACCAAACTAAATAAATTAGAAATGGGTATGTATAGCTAAGGTACACCCTTACTACTAGGTGAACAGGGGCATTTGGTGATAGTAAATGATCCCATCAGGCAGGGCTCATCACCTTCTCTCATATTTCATGTTCACCAGTGTTTATTTACTTAATAACTACTGTGTATAATATCTTGCTATTATAAACTAATTCTACTATCATCAAACACATATTTACTTCAAGTTTCAAGCAGAGAATGCATATATAACTAACACGAAGGACTCCTCTTCACTAGATTCACCAGCTATAATATTTTGGTCATGTTCCAATATCATAAATCGATCCCAGTGTTATGTAGTAGAGAAAAAATGACTTATATCCAGTTTACGTAAAGCTACGAGTGGTCGAAACCACACTTAAATCCCGGAATGAATTTACGAAGGTTTTTCCACTTAGGGTAGCTAATTGAATACGGACCTAGCCGCCACGAAGGCGCTAAGACGGAATTCGTTCTTAGCTAAGAGGAAAAACCTTCGTAAGTACCTTCCTGAATCCGGCCCCTGGCCTCTGCTGACACTGCACCACGAACCTGCCTCGATACTAAACTCACTTGATGCTTTTCACAAAATTAGGAGAGAAAATTTTACCATTTCAGTGGCTTGTAACATATCGCTCTATCATATTCCTTAGTCAAAATAAAATATTCATAATAAATGGTAGTGTCAGTGGTGAGGGGATGTATTAGGGGGGTTAAGGAGGCAGCTAGCCTCTACGCAGTGTAACGATTCTATTGTTACGTAAAGTATGGTGACAAATAAACACAGACACTAAGATACTATATATATATATTTGGTCGAATATACAGAAGTACACAGGTGATACTTTGGTGTGAGTTGAGCGCACTGAGCGTCGGTACAGTATCTCGCAAGTGTCTGCTCTAGACCACACTTGAAAGTAGACTAGTTAATGTTTGCTATTCTGCTACTTATATGCTCGGGCAACACCTCACCGTGTTGCCCGGGCAACGCCTCACCTCATTCATCTCCAAATATTAACAATGCATTTGGAGCGAGTATATTATTGGGCTAAACTCGCTACAGCAGTCAACATTGTCTGAGTCTGGGCCTGAGGCCTGACCTGAACTCTGGCCTGAGGTCTGGCCTGAGGCTTGACCTGAGGTCTGGCCGCCACCCCCCCCCCACTCTACTGCTGACATGCTACAACCGAGCCCCCCACCGCCTCTTGTACCCGACTACCAGTGGCCGACAGTACTAACAACTATAATGGATGCAAATTTATCAAATATGTTTATGACAACAGATTAACCGTGAATACTACGGATACCCAAACTCATTTATTGGGAGGCAGACTTAATTATGTAATGGGTAGAAACCTTGTGCAAGATAGGATGGAATGTTCGTTGGTAAATCACTTAGTTAGTGAACACTATGCAGTTTTTGCTTCCTATGAGGTACAGTGTGATGTACCTAATAGACATCAGAGACGGAAAATGAATATTCCATATGGCTTGCGTGATCACTTTATTAATTGTATATCAAAATGGTATCAAGATTACACAATAACGAATGTACAAGCCTTCTCCAGAGATCTCGTTGATACGATTACTACCTACTATGACACATGGGTGTGTTGGGGAACAGGTCGTAAGCCTAGCAGAAGTGGGCAACACCTACCACCACCCAAGTGGGTCCTTGACCCCGTATTTGTTAAAGAACATGAACGAGTAAAGCAACTTGGAGATACGTACAAATGAACCAAAGCACAAGGTGACTTGCATGCATTTCTAGTTGCAAATAGAGAGGTGAGAGACACGAGCAACGTTATATGTAATAAACATTTGGAAGAGTTCCTACAAAGTATAAATGAGCAAACAACACTTGTTGAAGTTTGGGAAATGATACGAAAAATCTCTAGAAGCAGCCCAACTAAACCGCTGCACCACAGCCCACTAGAACAAGCAAACATCCTCCTTGATCAATGTTGTTGTTGTTGAGTTAGGGGCGACGACGATCGTGGGATCGGATGCGCCCCGGCGTACCCGTGAAGGGTGAATCGCAAAGCCAGGAAAGGCGAAATGCCAAGCCAAAACGCGAAACGAGTGACGCCAAGCACTAGAAACTAATATGCCACACGGCAAAACTACGCACAAAGGGAGAGGCAGAAGCACATAATAGAACAGGGCAAACAAACAGCCAGAAGGGCACACAGCATGTCATAGAGCAAATACACAAGAAATCAGAGCACATACTTGCCCGGGAACTTGGCCCGCGGGAATCTTACATTGAACGCCTCCCAGAGCACCCATTGCCAAGGGTCTCGTCCATCCACCAGGGACGCCATAACATCCGGAACCGGGGCAACAAACACCTGCAAACTGGGGACCCAGATGGTAGTACTCATGAGGCGAGAAGTCGCCACTCGCCCCCACAGGAAGGGAACTTGACCCCCATGAAAGCACTCCGGTCCGTCAGACAGCAGTAACTCGGCAATCTTCGACAAGTGACCCGGTGGCATCACAGACACCGGCAACACGTCCCCCAGGGCCCCAACGTGCACCCGCACCACAGGGGTACTCGCGGCCCCGGGCACACCACCAGACGACAGCAGGGAACCCGGATGGCGCGCATCCTTCCGTAACGTCACCACCAGGCCACGCCCAGCACCAGAGTCCACACCATCCCTGGCAGCGGAAGCCACCACCCCCCACTATGGAGAGTCCCCCGGCGGGGAAAGAGCCGAAGGCACGTCCGAGACACAGGCACCAGCACCGGCAGGCACATGGACCTCCGCCACCACGAACCGCGGAGACATCGACGCATCCGTATCCACACTGTCAACACCCGAAGCCCCACAGTCACTGAAGTCACCAACGTTGGCCCAGGAAGAAGACGATCGCCGGGAACGTTTGGTCACCGGCCGGATATCGTCCGAGCCGGTAAGTGACCCAGAAACACGGGTACCACGAGCCGAAGGAACCGATGCCATGACGGCAGCAGCCTCTATCACAGGGGGAACCGGGCCACACACATCAGGAGGCTCCGCAGCCACCCCAGCACCAAGCACATCCGGGACCCGAGTCACGGACACAGGGCCAGGCGCAGCATCAGAAGACGAGGGAAAAGACAGCGACATCACACAGGGAGCTCCAGGAAGGCCCACGGGAGCAGCTGGAACAGCGACAGGATCAGGCAGACCAACCGACGGTACCTCAAGAACCGGAGGAGGAACAGCAGGCGCCGCCGGGGAAGCTGCAGCAGCAAACGGGACGCGCACCACCTCATCAACATCACCGGAGACTGCCTCCAGAGGGAGTGGCGGGAAATCCTCATCGCGGAACAAGTTGACAGGAGCAGCAGGGGCTTCAGAGCACCCGGCATCCTGATGCCCCAACAGGCCACACCGGAAACAGGTACGAGGCTGCCGGGCATAATACACCCGGACGTAGTACCACATAAGCCGGACAGAAGAAGGTATATCCGACCGCAGGCGCATCCCCAACGTGCGAATGTTTGTATGCCTCCCAGCATACCGCCCCGAGGAGAGCGTGTTCACCCGCACGCTGACAACAGTACCAAAACCCCCAAAGTAACGCCGGAGGAGGTCATCAGGGAATTCCAGGGGCGCACCATGGATACTGACATAAGTCAGGGCACCACTGCGGTCCAAAATCGCCACAGAGCCGGCATCGTCTGGCAACGGCAACGTACGCCCCCCCGTACCGACGGAGGAAGTCCCGGTACTCGTCCTCCCCCACGAACTTAATAACAACCCGATGGGCCGTAACTAGCTCCAGACCGTAAACAGCTTCCACCAGGACACGAAGCATGTCACACATCACCATCTCGATGGTCGGATAACCAGCCTTACAAGTGAACTCCAGGCCCACGGAGTTCACACACTGAACAGGAGGAAGATGGCCCCCCATGTGAGAACTGCCACGTCAACGCCCTCCTTGATCAATGGGCACTAACATCGAGCTACGACTCACTCCCAATTAACATACAGCACAAACTTGATGACCCACGCCCCAACAGACAACGAACCATCAATCTTGCCTGTACAGCTATCGACGTGTCGGACCTTAATGATGCAACTGAATGGGAATTAAATCATGCACTAAAGATGGGAAAATCAACTGCTCCTGGAGAGGATGGTATTACTTACAGTCTACTGAGATTAGTCTCACACGTACCAGGTAATCCACTATTAGTGTTGTACAGAATGAGTTTACGTGAAGGAGTATTACCTGATGCTTGGACAGAGTGTCATTGTTCTCATCCCCCAAACCACACTCGGATAATTATAGACCCATATCTCTAACATCGTGTGTTTGTAAAGTGCTTGAACGTATTGCTCTTAACCGACTCATGTATCGTATACAGGGGCACCTGTCACCTCAGCTGTTTGGATTTATGCCTGGGCTCAGTACACAACACTGTTTTGCTGAGTACTTCGCACATATTGAAGCCTCCCCTCAAACAGTCTTCATCGACCTAGCAGCAGCTTTTGATACAGCAAACAGAGAAATCATACTGGAACAGCTTGCTGAGCTATTTGTCTAATCGAACAGCATATGTTTTGTTTAATCGTATTAAAAGCACAGAGAGCAAACACTTTGAACTGGGAACTCCACAAGGAGGGGTCCTCAGTCCCTTGTTGTTCAACGTTCTGATGCATAAACTTATTAAAGATCTTCCAACTAATAATGAAGACACTGTCATTTGTTATGCTGCTGGAACTCCACAAGGAGGGGTCCTCAGTCCCTTGTTGTTCAACGTTCTGATGCATAAACTTATTAAAGATCTTCCAACTAATAATGAAGACACTGTCATTTGTTATGCTGATGATATATGTTTACAGGCTGCCACCGAGCCCAGAATGCAAGTTCTGCTCGACGCTTTTGCTACTAGAGCTGAGGAATGTGGCCTCCTTATCTCTGTACAGAAAACTCGTGCCCTCATTCCATGTGGTAGTCCACCAGCCAATTATCATATAGATGGGCGAGCACTTGAGAACTGTGAGTCTTACAGATACCTTGGTGTCCCCATTAACGACCCTGGGTACCGTTATTCTCTTAAGAGGAGACTTTGGGAGAGATTAAAGCCCTTGCGGGTCCTTGTTGGTGTCAATCATGGACTTAACGTGAGACTTGCTAGAATGTTTTATGTATCATTTATACGCTCTGTGATTGACTACAATGCTCTACATCTCACACTGTATACTGACAAAGAGCTGAAATCTCTTGAAACCTTGCAAAATGAAGCTATGCGTCTCATCCTTGGGGCTCCAAAGTCCACGAGAATAGTTAATATGAGAGCAGAGTTAAAATTACCTACCATAAGTGAGAGAATTTTGTCTATTAGCACAGTTTTCGGCGTGAAGGCATTGAGTAGATCTAGACAACACATGAAGTTTCAAGCTAATCTTTCTAATATGCTGCACTCACCTGAGGTCTATAGAAGAAGAACGAAATCTGATTATGTATATTGGTTCTACAAGGTAGCCAACTCCATCAAAATATTAAATATGTACCCAACTCAACTAATGATTAATCAGCCAATTACTCCATGGGATAACTGGGATCTATCAGTTGATTTTGTAAATGCGCCCAAGAAAGATAGTGTGCACACTACATTATTAAAACAGTTAACACTGAAAAGCATCACTGAAAGTACTCAGAGTATGGGTAACGATGTTTATCAGTGCTATACCGATGGCTCTGGAGAAGAAGGTGGACGATGTACCGGATGTGCTTGTAACATATTTGAACAATCTTCTCTCATACATACAGCAATGAAGCGCGTTAATGACTGGGCAAGTACAACTCAAACCGAACTTGCAGGCATATACCTTGCCACTGAATTTTTAAAAGACAAAGGCAGTGGACTTATATACTGTGACTCGCAGAGTGCACTCCTGGCATTGAACGCACATAGTAGTGACACCCAGAAAATAGTCAGTGATATTCGAATGAATGTTTTAGCTGCCAAAGAAAACAGATTTGATATTAAATTCCTATGGATACCATCACATGTTGGCATCTCAAGGCATGACACTGTTGATATGCTTGCTAAGTCAGCCTGCAGAAAACCAGTGGTAGAAATTGATATGGGTGTTTCATTAGCAGTGACAAAGAGAATACTTAAACAAATATCTAATGAAAATCTCACCGACCTAAGAAATTCTCAAAGACCTGAAAGTTGTAGCATTAAATATTATGATAGATATTGTGAGGAGACATTCACATATGGGACTAATAGAACAAGAACCCGGCAATGTGATGTTATAGTGGCCAGAATACGCCTGGGATATAGACGTATCTGGCAGCTTTCTCAAAACCCAAATGTCGAGTACACAATGTGTCAACTTTGTGAAAGAAAAAACATGCACTCTCTTGAACATCATATTGTAGAATGTCCCATACTGACTGACTTTCGCCCTCCTGGGCTAAGGTATGCTGAACTCTGTAATTACTATACGAGTACTGGAACACTTGATGATATAGTCACTACTTTTCCCAAAAGCGGTGAAGTTCTGCGGGGAACGAAAACGTATTACCATGATTTTGTGTCTAACCGACTAAGTAGCGCGCGCATCGAGTGGGGTACTTAAGCGCGTGCGGACTCGGCGACCTCTTGCTCGCCAGTACACTACAAAACGTTCCTTTGGTCCCGAAGACTCGATTCGTTTTCATCTTTATTATAATTATTATTAACCCAGCTGTTGAAGTTCTGGCTGGCAAGGTCCCAGCCGATGATCCAGCAGCTGATGTCCCCACCTGCTGAAGTTCCGGCTGACGAGGTCCCAGGCGAAGATCCAGCAGCTGGCGCTCCAGTTAATAAGTCTTTACTTTAAGAAAGAACAGCTTTCTTTATGCTTATATTATCTTTAGTAAATCAAGAATTACTTCAGGCCCGAAGATTCGATTCAGCCGAATCCTGTCAATTATTCCTTAGTATTGTTATCCTTTAGTGTTATTATTTATTATTATTCTTTATTATATTCGTCCCCCCCCCCCCCGGTGCTTATTATTTTGGGATAAGGAACAATGAATGTACCACATTACTCGATGCTGTATACACTAACTGAGCACACAAACGAGGTCTCAATTATTATTCAGTCATTATTTCTGGTTATGTCTATCCACTTTCCCTGTTTATTATTATCCTCATATTCAATTATCCATACTGGTTATTATAATTTCGCTACTCATTTGTTTTGCCGCTGATGTGATCCCTGTCGATGATCTGGCAGCTATTGGCTCAGCTGCCTTCGGGCCGGGCACAGCTGCTGATGTACCGGCCGACGTGGATACGCTGCCGGTGACCCATGCAGCGGATGGGCCAGCTGAGCGTGCCCCCTGGGGGCCATGCCCAGCCCCCCTTGGGGCAGCCGCTGATGTTCCGGCTGTTGTGGTCCCAGCCAATGATCCAGCAGCTGATGGCACAGCTGGCGGTGTTCCAGCTGAGCATGCCCGGGGGCCAAGCACAGCTGCTGATGTTCCGGCCGATGATCCAGCAGCTGATGGCCCAGCTGGTGGTGTTCCAAGCTGAGCACGCCCCTGGGGGCCAAGCACAGTTGCTGACGTTCCGGCCGATGATCCAGCAGCTGATGGCACAGCTGGGGGTGTTCCAGCTGAGCATGCCCCTGGGGGTCAAGCACAGCTGCTGACGTTCCGGCTGAGGTGGTCCCAACCAATGATCCAGCAGCTGATGGCCCAGCTGGGGGTGCTCCAGCTGAGCATGCCCCTGGGGGCCAAGCACAGCTGCTGAGGTTCCGGCTGACGTGGTCCCAGCCAATGATCCAGCAGCTGATGGCCCAGCTGGTGGTCCAAGCTGAGCACGCCCCTGGGGGCCAAGCACAGCTGCTGACATGCCGACTGTTGTGGTCCCAGCCGATGAGCCAGCAGCTGCAGGCTCAGCTGACGGTCTTACAGCTGAGCATGCCTTGTAATTAATCATTGTGTTTATTGTTAATTGTTTGCAGTTGTTTAATTATTATTTATATGCTGCCGGTGACCCAGCAGCTGAAGGTCCAGCCGAGCATGCCCGTATAATCACCCATTATTATGAGTATTGTCAATTAATTATTAGTAGCTAATAATGGCAGCCGAAGGCTCAGCTGGTGTTGCAGCCGAGCATGCACAGTCACTCTCATTATTTATATACGATTTCTGTTCTTTACATTTGTCATTCTTTATATTCCTTTCTAATTTATGTATTATATATTGTTTGTTTCTCGGGCCAGACCCAGCTGCTGAGGTGCCGGCTGACGTAGTCCATGCCGATGATCCAGCAGGTAGCGTTCGGCCACTGGGCGAGGCCCAGCTGTTGGGCCAGCTGGTGGTGTGCCAGATGTGCACGACACCGGGGGGCCTAGCCCAGCTCCGAATGTCCTGGCTGACGAGTTTTCAGCCGATGACCCAGCAGCTGAGGCTCCGGAAGGAGATATCCAGCCGACGATGTCCCAGCTGCTGAAGTTGACATCTAGTGGCGTCCAACCGAAAATGCCGCAACTGCAATTGTCCAGCTGCCAAGGCTACAGATAGCGTGTCCCAGCCGAGGAATTTCACGAGAGAAGAAGGGAAGACCGCATTTTCTCTACATTCTTAATAATAATTTCGTTACAGTTCTAATTCGTCTTAATGAGCGTAAGTGGTCCCGCAGTTCTCCACTCAATTATGCTGGGGCTTCATTCAATTCTACCCATTCCTGCTTTACGCAACAGGTGTCGCATCCAGTTATCACCACTCTCGCAGCCCAAGTTGCCAGCAGTACACTTTGATGCGGATCCCACGCACCTGTGCCTTTGCTTTTCACGTTACCTCTGCACACCAGCTCCTGCCCACCCTTACTGCTTTAATACTTCCAGATCCACAATAGAACGAGGACGAGGAAAACCTGTGATGATGGACCACGGCTCTCATGCCCACCGTGCGAGGTATCCAGGGAGGTGACCGACACGCTTCTAAGCTAACACCTCCACTCCACACCCGCGGGGCTCACCACAGTGACAATGACCAACACAGGGTCGACCCTGGGGAGTCGGCCTTGGAGTGGACAGCGTTCACATTCCCACACCCGCCCTGGGGCCAGCCTTCCAGGACTGGTCTCTGTGAGGGGGGGCTACTACGACGAAGATATACACGGGATCAACCAGTCATTTGCCATGGTGGAAAGCACTCCCTGCTCGGAGTACAAACCCGGCATTAGGTACTCCTCCCAGGGCACAGTCGGTGGGCCATCCTGCCTCTCTGCTCCACGGCTCGTCAAGATGGAGCTCCGTCGGCCCACCAAGCGAGCTGCGTCTGTTAGCAGCATCTGCCTAGTAGACCCGGAATGGTACCTTTTTCAGTCAGGAAAACCCGATTGTTTTTTAATGGCCTCTCCGGGCATACGGGCACGCTTACGGCCACGGTAGCAAGAAGTCATGTTCCTACTTAGAGCAGCCAGCTTCCGCTCGCCCTTCGGGGGTGGGGGTTCCGCGCCGTTGGCCCTCACAGGATTGGGGGTGCTCTGACGGAACCCCCAAAACTAATTAGAGATGTCACTTCACTGTATTTGATTTAATCATTATAACAGCTACCCATTATTATTATTTCAGTATAATAATTTATGGTTATGCACTAATCATTATTAGCCATCATAATTAATTATCAACTTTAATTATCTATTTATTCGTTATAATGAGCTAGTATGCTTCTTCATTTAAGGATTATCAATTACTTAATCACTTATGATTATTAATTATTTGTATTTAATAAATAATTAATGATTTATTATTATAAAAATAAATTAAGTCCCACTCTGTAAGCGTTTTCTTCCAATCCGCAGAAATATTGGACTTGTATCCATGATTGACCATGTAATATATATCAATCATACAATGTATATATATGATGTAACTATATAACCTGAGCTTGTAAAAGCACCTTTATCACCTTCAGTGATTAAGTGCTTAAATGCACACTAGTTTCTTTATCAGCTACCTCACCCTGTCAGAGTAAATGAGACAAATGTATGTGAATGCATGTTTGTGTGTATATATGTATGTATATGTGTGTGTGTATGTATATGTATGGGTATAAAGTATATATGGAAGCTGATCAGAATTACATTTCACCTTTGTGAATGTACATTAATGACACTGTAAAAGACACATCTAACACTTTATGTAGGGCATACGTAAATCTGTGTATCTATGTATTTACGTATGTAGGTTAGCTTAGCATTTTAAAAGCACCAAATCACCTTCTGTGGTTGAGTGTTCAATAAACCCTTGAACTATATGTTTAACACTTCTCTAACCCTGTCCATGGAAGACAGAAGAAAATGTATATATGCTGGTTAGCATTGTAAATGTGTGGCCACGTCTACCACGAATACCGAATACCACGAATACCACGTGGCCACGTAAATGTGTGGTATTCACTGGAGTCAGTGATTCCTGTGTGCCTTCACACACAGAATTGGTGTCTAGTAATCTTTTTTTTAATGGCATTCGTTTATTGGAGGTCTGAGAAAGCTGATGTGTACCCGTGGATTTTTTTAAATCTTACACAGTACTTTAAATCATCCCTGTATGAGACACCCAGTGTGGTCAGATATGCCTAAAGTATCTCTATATGACTCGTGCAGTGGAAGGGTTATGAAAAAAAATTTCCCTATGAATTTTGACAAGGATATATCAACCATTTATAAATTTAAAAATGGTAAATTTTAAGGAAGGAATTTTTTCTTATTGATTTTTGCTAAAAATTCTTCTGAATTTACATTTAGCAATATTTTGTATATTGCTAAAGTTAAAATTTGCTAAAGTTCATATATGCACAAGGAAATAACTTCTTACAGGACCAGGATGCATGGCAGAAAGTGCAAAATAATCCTGTTGAAAAGCAGAGGTATATGCAGTTGGTACAATAAGAGAGAATTCTATTAACATAGGGGCCCAAGAGTTTTCAGCACTCTCCCACTATACATAAGAGTCATAACTAGTCAATATCTCACTTTGTTCAAAAGATAGCGTGTAAAACATCTCTTAAGGATATCTGATCATCTGGGCTGTAATTTATGGCAGATTGGGAGCAGCAGATGCTGCTGCTCCCAGTTTTGCTGCTAACAGTCTGGTTGCCCAGACTAACAACCAGGAGGCATAATCAAGAGACTGGGTTCCATAGTCAGAGACTGAAGTTATCTCAAAGACAGTAGGTAGGTTTAGAGTAAGAATCTGGAATTGGCAGTTATTCAGTACCAAGTACATAATTTGTGTGTGAAATTACATAAGTGAAGTTTCAGGATGAGAGCTACAATTGTGGTAACCTGTCTTCATTGGGACAAGTGTGTACATTCCTTTAATATCTTCCCACTATTTGTTTATGTCCTTGCCTATAAATAACCTTTCTCAATGAAACCCATTATAAAATTTACTTTAAAATAATTTAAGTTTTTGCTATTTCTATGTCATAGGAAGTGACATATTAAATATAAAATAGGACATGATTGCCCTTGCTGAAAGATGGCATGAATGTAGGTCAGCAACTTCCTCCTTGTTCCTAGTGAATACGAGATCCAGCAATGATGGGACATTCCCTTGCTTTATATGTTAATTATTTAAATATTGGCCTATGCACCAGAAGCCCCCCTGTGGTAGTTTACCAATATAACCATTATAAGAAAAGTTGGAAAGTCTGTTTACTAGCCTGCTATCTCATTTTCCTTTTTTCCCCATACTACATCCTTCTTAGTAGATTATTTGTAATTATTATTAAAGGCTTAAGTGCATTATTAGCTTTAATTTACATATTGATTTTTTATGCTCTTAACACAGATCTGGATTCTCTCTTGTATGAATTCTCATGTGTTTTTTTTAGAACTGATTTATATGAAAAATCTTTTAGACACACTGAACATTTATATGGTTTCTCTCCTGTATGAATCCTCATGTGATTCATTGCATTTGATTTACATGCAAATTCTTTTAGACACTCTGAACATTGATAGGGTTTTTCTCCTGTATGAGTCCTTATGTGCTTTGCTAGAACTGATCTATGTGAAAAAGCTTTTAGACACAGTGAACATTCATATGGTTTCTCTTCTGTATGAACCCTCATGTGTTCTACTACTTGTGATTTCTCTGCAAATTCTTTTAGACACTCTAAACACTGAAATGGCTTTTCTCCTGTATGAACCTTCATGTGTCTCGTTAGAAATGATTTTTGGGAAAAATCTCTTTGACACACTGAACACTGATATGGTTTCTCTCCTGTATGAATCCTCATGTGTTTTGTTAGATCTGAATTACAATAAAAATCTTTTTGACACACTGAACATTGATATGGCTTCTCCCCTGTGTGAATCCTCATATGCTCTATTAAATGTGAGTTTTGTGCAAAGTCTTTTTGACATACTGAACATTGATATGGTCTTACCCCTGTATGAAGCCTTATGTGCTTTGTTAGTGCTGATTTACAAGAAAAGTCTTTTTGGCACTCTGAACACTGATATGGTTTGTCTCCTGTATGAGTCCTCATATGCTCCATTAGATATGATTTTTGTGCAAAGTCTTTTTGGCACTCTGAACATTGATACCGTTTCTCTCCTGTGTGAATTCTCATGTGTTTTGTTAGACCTGATTTGTATGATAAGTCTTTTTGACAGACCGAACACTTGTATGGTTTCTCTCCCGTATGAACCCTCATGTGCTTTGATAGATCTGAATTACAAATAAAATCTTTAGAACACACTGAACATTGAAATGGTTTCTCTCCTGTATGAATCCTCATGTGCCTTATTAGATGTGATTTTTGTCTTAAGTCTTTTAGGCATACTGAACATTGATATGGATTCTTTCTCAAGTGAGTGCTCATGTTTAACACTTGATATTTCTGAAAAGTGTATAAAAACGGTACTAAAATTAATTCTCTCCAGTATAAATTCTCAGACTATTCTGAACACTTGGACTGTGAGAGGACGCCTCAAATCATATGGTGACCATCAAACCGGCAATGTTATAAAGTGTTACCTTTGTCAATAGATGGCACTGAAGGTCAAATAAGCTACTTAAAGGACCACATTCCCGTTACTACAAGTATGTAATTATCATACGAAGGCACCAAGCCGGAAAGCTATGTAGCACCATTCCCTTTACTACAAATATATAGCAAATGGATTACTTGTAATATATAAAAGAGAATTAACCTTGACAATGTGGTTATATATTTTAAAAGAAAAATATTTGTGATTTTTTCTAATATTAGACAATATATTAAACTTACAATACTGTACAGTAATGAGCATAAATGGTGTAAAAGTGTTTATACACACACACACACACACACTGCCACATGTGGCTGATATTGGAAAAATCAGATTGTGACCACAACTTTATGATCATGCCAGATGAATACTGAGAAAAGATTGTCTAAATTTTAAACACATCATCATTTAATCCTTAATCCTTTCCAAAAAAAAAATGTAGTAAATATATATATAGTTACAGCATGAGGGGTCAAGTACAATGGACCCTTATGTGGTTTATCTTTTGTGAGAACATGTGTTTGAGATATTTATGAACAGTATATATGCAGGGTATCATGTATATGCTTTATATAATTTTTCAACCCCCATTATACCCTATTGTATACCCTATAAATACAAGTACATAAATTAATATGTACATTTTTGGAATGCTCTCTTAGCACTTGCACATGAACTCTTACATGAACTATTTATTGTATGTGATTTTTGCAATGGAACATTTATTGTATATAACAATTTTTTTTAGCATTAAGCACTGAGAAAATACTAATACTGTAAAAAATAATTAATTTACATAACTGTGAAATGTTCTCACAATACATTTGTTAAAAATATATGTAACATATATTATTAACATACATTATTAATAAATACCAATCTTAAAGTATATAAGTCACCAAATTTAAATTTGTACACATATTTAGTATATCATGGGTGCATGGCATGTTGCTAATACATGTGCACTGCTTCAGGTAAGTACTAAAATGCTGCTAAAGTGTATATGATCATACACAAATGTCAGATGAAGTAAGTGTTTACTACAATGGGTGATAAGACTGCAAAGTACACTATCTGAAAGTGGTGTAAACATTCATTCACACTCTGTAGAGGGTGTGGACATAGTAGTTAGAATATTGAAATGTGCTCAACACACAGTGTTGCCACTGTACATGTAATATTTCTGACACTATGATGTACTGAATTACACTGTTGCCAATATCATGCATGCAATATTTCTGATACATGAGCTTTATGTCACTGGGTGTCAGCACTGAAAGTGTAATTCTTCTGGTGATAGTCCAAGCTGCAAAAGAAAAGAAATAATCATTAGTGCTTGAAGTAAACTAATACAAAATGTCAGTGACATTTGCTAAAATTCAATGTTGAATGTAATAAATCACCAATTTCTGGGTGAGCCCCGGTGGCTCCTGCTAACACTTTCATTGTGTGTAATGTCTAAAAGTTAACCTGCTTGATGGAGTTCTGGGAGTTCTTCTACTCCCAAAGCCTGGCCTGAGGCCAGGCTTGACTTATGAGAGTTTGGTCCACTAGGCTGTTGCTTGCAGCGGCCCGCAGGCCCACATATCCACCACAGCCCGGTTGGTCTGTTATTTCTAGGAGAAAATTATCTAGTTTTCTCTTGAAGATGTCCACGGTTGTTCTGGCAATATTTCTTATGCTCGCTGGGAGGATGTTAAGCAACCATGGACCTCTGATGTTTATACAGTGTTCTCTGATTTTGCCCATGGCACCCCTCCCCACCTCATTTGCCATCGGCTGTGGAGTTGTCTGGCCTACCGGAGACCCAGAACCTGGCCTCCTCACAGAGGCGCAGGAAGGAGTGTAATGTCACAATACAGCAAACTGTAATGATAGTGCCTTGTAATGATTGATTATGGTCAACACTGCAGTTACCACTTACCATGAAGTCAGTCTTATTTTCACCCACAAGTCACCTTAATAATTACCCTTAACCCTTAAACTGTGCAACACATCATATGATGTGGTGAGTAACTTACCCAAAAGTGTGCATCACATCATAGGACGTCTTGGAGTACTATGCAAGATTTAAGTGGCCCGGGGATACACAGGGTTTACCATGCCTTCATCAGGGCTCTTGTAAACAGAAGCCATTTAAAAAAAAAATCGTGGGCAACATTCCCGGGTGTGAAGGCCTCGGTACTGAGCGAGCCACCAAGGCTGGTGCACCCAGCATGAGCTCACAGCACTGCTGTTCAGTTTGTGACCACAGCATCGCCTAAAAATGTCAAAATATATACGTACCTGCTATTATTTATCGATGATAGTATTACAGAAGACCCCTGACTGTGATAAAAATGACCAGGATTCTGATATGAGCAGGACTGTTGTGATAATTAGCACTGTAGTAGGAGGAGTAATCTTGGTGGGGAGGGAGGCAACGTTTTCTGCTGACCGTGTGACCACCTTTTACTGTCTGGACTCACTATACCAGCTTAGTGGTTCGCTATGGTGAACAAAACATGCAGATGCTTATATATAACGTTTGTTTATAGTGAATAAAAGCAAAAACAGTATGGTGGGAGGAGAATGTTGGCGAGTCAGGTGAGGTGAGGGAGTGGCAGCCAGTGGCGCCATCACTGGCACTGCCACTCAGCATACCAACTTAGTAGTTCATTATGGTTAACACAAATATAGATGCTTATATATAATAACATGTATGTGTAGTGTAATAACAGCAAAAGGAGTGTTGGGAGAAGTCATTTTGGTGAGGGAGGTGGCGACATCTGCATGACGTTGCTGGAACGCCATCAACGAAGCCACCTGATTACCCTACAAATGGCGATACACCCATGTCAAAAACACCAGATGCAAAACGCAGAAGAGTAAGTCAAACAAGTAAGGTACCTCGCTGGCCCAACCTGCTAAAAAGAGGCAAAGCCGTGGAAAAACTCCCAGGTTAGGACACTGTGTAAGCAGCATCTGAAACCAAGGCTGGGCCGGCCACCATGGATGGGGCCAGGAGAATCACTCTCTCCCTATAAGATTCAAGCCGTGCCAGAACCCGAAGCAACAGCCAGGGGATGATGGTAGAGGAACCCCCACCTCGACCAGTCCTGCTAGAAAGCGTCCACTGCGAATGTCTCGCAGTCGAGGAACGGTGCCACGTATATGGGGAGGCACCTGATCTGAACTGATGCAAAGAGGTCCACCTCCGGGTGCCCGAACGTCCAAAAAACAAAAGGAAGGAAGCGGCGCTGACTATCCACCGCCCACTCTGTGGAAAGAGGAATGAAGCGAGAAAGGCCATCGCTTCAGAACATTAGACACCCCCTGAATGTGAACGGTGTGGAGAGCTAAATCTTGAGAACTCAGCAGAAGAGCTACCTGAAGCGACCAGCCCCAAAGAACCATGTTGAGGCGGTTTAGACAATGAACCACAGGAGAGCAAGTGGCGTCCGAATGGAGTCTGATCACTAAGCCGCGAGGCAACCAAATCTGCTGCAAACTCCCGCACCGTGCTGCAAGCCCAACAGAAAAACAGAGCTCAATGCCCCTGGCTGGTCTGGTAAGCGCTCATCACAAATCCCCAGCCGAGAGATGAGGAATTCGTGAACACATCGAGCAAGGAAAGGGGAAGGTGCCAAGCACTGAACCCCGAAGAACCCAAAGAAAAAAACGGAGGCGCAGACGCAAGGACCCCAGAGGTTGAGCCCAACAATTGTGAGAGCATCAAAAGTGGCTGCCCCGAAGATATCAGAACAGCCTCTGAAGCCAGATTCTGCCCAGTGGGAAAACCAGCTGGGAAAAATTCAGGCTCCCACATAGCTGCTCAAGCAACTACTAAGTGACCCGGGTCCCCCTCAAAACTAGCAGACGACGGGACTGCAGCCAAAGCAAAACGACAGGAGGAAGAGAAATGAACACAATTCGAGAATCCCACACGAGGCCCAGCCAAGTCCAAACCCATGATGAAACCAAACAGGACTTCCACCAATTCGTTAGGAACCCGAACCGGATAAGTTGGGAAAGAACCACAGGCTAGCAGTCATGCAGACCAGCTGGGAGCCCAAACCAACCAGTCGCCATGGTA
>NC_091158.1:24117134-24152134 GCF_040958095.1 Procambarus clarkii
GGATGTCGAGGTGTTGTTCAATGCGGGTACGGATACTATGGTCGATGTTGCTATTTCTCCACTCGTTTGTAGCATGAAGTAGTTGCGTTTTGTTGTCTTTGATTTCATTCTCTGCCTTGTATATCTGATCACGAATCAGATCCTGGCGATATTTTATCGTGAAGGCTTGATTTCTTGCTGCTGGGTCGTGCACTTTAACATTAGTATATTTTGGTAGCAGTCTTTCCTGTAGACATATATTATTAAATATGACCGAAAAAGTAAGATTAATAATTCTAACACGAATTTTCTCAATCTTTCGTACATTACGCTTCACTGTTGGAGGTAAATCAAAAATCACTTCTCCAAAATTCATTTTTATTTCTAGTCTGACGCGACACAGGCGCGTTTCGTAAAACTTATTACATTTTCAAAGACTTCACAAATACACAACTGATTAGAACTTGCGTTTCTCTGATTTTATATCTACATTTGAGTGAGGTGGGAAGGGTGATGTGGCATTAACACAAGACAGAACAATAGGGGATATTAATAGGGTATTAAAAGTATCAACACAAGACAGAACAGAAACAATGGGTATTGAATAGAAGTGTTTGTAGAAAGCCTATTGGTCCATATTTCTTGATGCTTCTATATTGGAGCGGAGTCTTGAGGTGGGTAGAATATAGTTGTGCAATAATTGGCTGTTGATTGCTGGTGTTGACTTCTTGATGTGTAGTGCCTCGCAAACGTCAAGCCGCCTGCTATCGCTGTATCTATCGATGATTTCTGTGTTGTTTACTAGGATTTCTCTGGCGATGGTTTGGTTATGGGAAGAGATTATATGTTCCTTAATGGAGCCCTGTTGCTTATGCATCGTTAAACGCCTAGAAAGAGATGTTGTTGTCTTGCCTATATACTGGTTTTTTTGGAGCTTACAGTCCCCAAGTGGGCATTTGAAGGCATAGACGACGTTAGTCTCTTTTAAAGCGTTCTGTTTTGTGTCTGGAGAGTTTCTCATGAGTAGGCTGGCCGTTTTTCTGGTTTTATAGTAAATCGTCAGTTGTATCCTCTGATTTTTGTCTGTAGGGATAACGTTTCTATTAACAATATCTTTAAGGACCCTTTCCTCCGTTTTATGAGCTGTGGAAAAGAAGTTCCTGTAAAATAGTCTAATAGGGGGTATAGGTGTTGTGTTAGTTATCTCTTCGACATGAACTTGAAACCGGCCATATACTGCAGGTATGTTGACGACATTTTTACACAGGTACCTGATGTCAGACATCTGCAGGAGCTGAAGGAGGCATTTGAGCAGAGTTCCGTGCTGCGTTTCACTTATGAGACGGAAAAGGATGGGAAGCTGCCTTTTCTAGATGTAACAGTCATGGAAAAGGGCGGAGGTTTCCACACTGCAGTCTACACTAAGGAAACAAACATAGGAATGTGCCTAAATGCCAACAGCGACTGCCCTGACAGGTACAAGAGGAGTGTTGTTAACGCATACGTCGACCGTGCTCTCAGCCACAGCTCAGAATGGAAGCAAGTCGACGAAGAACTCTGTAGGGTAAGGCAGGTCCTAGTCAATAACGGCTTCTCCAATGGTTTCATCGAAGACATCATAAGAAGGAAAGTGAAAAGCCATGCAACCTCCGAAGAGACAACTAACACAACACCTATACCCCCTATTAGACTATTTTACAGGAACTTCTTTTCCACAGCTCATAAAACGGAGGAAAGGGTCCTGAAAGATATTGTTAATAGAAACGTTATCCCTACAGACAAAAATCAGAGGATACAACTGACGATTTACTATAAAACCAGAAAAACGGCCAGCCTACTCATGAGAAACTCTCCAGACACAAAACAGAACGCTTTAAAAGAGACTAACGTCGTCTATGCCTTCAAATGCCCACTTGGGGACTGTAAGCTCCAAAAAAACCAGTATATAGGCAAGACAACAACATCTCTTTCTAGGCGTTTAACGATGCATAAGCAACAGGGCTCCATTAAGGAACATATAATCTCTTCCCATAACCAAACCATCGCCAGAGAAATCCTAGTAAACAACACAGAAATCATCGATAGATACAGCGATAGCAGGCGGCTTGACGTTTGCGAGGCACTACACATCAAGAAGTCAACACCAGCAATCAACAGCCAATTATTGCACAACTATATTCTACCCACCTCAAGACTCCGCTCCAATATAGAAGCATC
This sequence comes from Procambarus clarkii, assembly GCF_040958095.1. NCBI lineage: Eukaryota > Metazoa > Arthropoda > Malacostraca > Decapoda > Cambaridae > Procambarus > Procambarus clarkii. The sequence goes on from NC_091158.1 coordinate 24,119,331, forward strand.
AAGAAATATGGACCAATAGGCTTTCTACAAACACTTCTATTCAATACCCATTGTTTCTGTTCTGTCTTGTGTTGATACTTTTAATACCCTATTAATATCCCCTATTGTTCTGTCTTGTGTTAATGCCACATCACCCTTCCCACCTCACTCAAATGTAGATATAAAATCAGAGAAACGCAAGTTCTAATCAGTTGTGTATTTGTGAAGTCTTTGAAAATGTAATAAGTTTTACGAAACGCGCCTGTGTCGCGTCAGACTAGAAATAAAAATGAATTTTGGAGAAGTGATTTTTGATTTACCTCCAACAGTGAAGCGTAATGTACGAAAGATTGAGAAAATTCGTGTTAGAATTATTAATCTTACTTTTTCGGTCATATTTAATAATATATATATATATATATTATATAAATTATTTATATATATATATTATTTATATATATATTATATAATTATATGTCATATGTTTTTGTATTTTTGCTGATTTGTTAGTAAATAATAAAAGAAATATAAATTATTTGATTTTTTTACCCTTAAATTGGTTTTAATATTTAAATTGAAAACAATAATATAATATAAAAAAATATAAGAAAAATAATAATACATTATAAAATAAAATATAATAAAAATAATATAATATAATATTAAATAATATAATTTAATTTCAAGAAATTTAACTTTAAACACAAAAATGTGAAAAGGGTTCAGATAAGGCTCAAACCTTTCACAAGAGATTCATATTGGTGTATGAATGGATTATGAATGACTCATGTTAGGAGTGTATAGTTGCCACAACATCTCAAATTAGTGTTAGATACATATGTCTTGGTTATAAGTTTTGGAAACCTATTTAAGTCCACACACAATATCGTATCTGATACGATAAAACAAACGTTTCCAATCCTTTCAAATACTTTCTAGATATGTTGTGGCAGCCTAAAATTGTTTGCTGGGTGGGGAGTTTTTATCGACAAGAATTACGTTGATACCCGGTTAACAGTTAACAATTACTTATTCACGTATTCTATAGTGCCTGGCCAGTTAATAACGCATCAACAATTGAAGCCACGACCCGTAATTACATGTACACAGCAGTGGACGTCTAGGACTGGCTGACGCGGTTTCGGCAGACCTCAGTATTTGATGTTAAGTATACCATTCTCGTTTGATGCATCATCCTAGATTGTATATTTGTGAGTAGTCTGTCGTTATACAGCAAGGATACCTAATACACAACGTTAGTTGAATTTCAACAATTTCTCCGTTTTCATGTATATTTGAAATAAATCGTAGCCTAATCAAATGCTACTTAAATTTCTCTGATTTCAGCGTGTATACGAGGAGTCGACAAGTTGTTTCTCATCATTCGTGATATTCACCTCGGGTTTTTTCTTTATTGGGATCCTGTGACCACGAGGACGAATGACGAAATGTCGTTACAGATATCGTCTTACAGCTAAGACATTTATTTCGTACAAATTTATGTAATATTATTACTGATATCCATATAATTCATATAGGATCTTTACATTGAATAGATTATTGCCAGAAATGATGATTTGGTAATTAATGTGTTTTGCTCTGACTGTTGCTCAGTAATTCATAATCTTTAATATTCACAATTTGAGTTATGATATCTTTGAATCATTTGTAGTTTAGATTTACTATGTTATTAACTCAACAATGAACTAGTGACGAACCACACTGGTTCCTAGATATATATGAACTTCTAGAAATACCCCCCAATGTTGATATTTGAGGCTTTGACTTTAATTAATTAAGAATACAGTCTATTCATTATTTTCAAGTGATTATTCATTTAATTAGTATCCATAGACACTGGTTCTCTAGTGTCATTCTAATGATCACTTTTATTCGTTTTCCCTCTTTTCTCAAAAGTGGGTGGTCCTTCGATTTATTAAATACAATAAGCAAATAATTGAATATATGAGTCAAGCCCCAGAAATCCAACATTATGGTCCTTATCGAACCGGATGTATACTAATTAGTCATAACTAATCACCGTGTGAAGTAGTCTAAACTAACCACATTTATTAATTGTGGCTACCGGCAGTGTACCACATAGGTTAGCCTAATTCACACCAATTTATTTGCTGCTTATACCTCATGTATAAAGCAGCACTAGTGGGACACAGTCAATTGCCCACAACACTCAGACCTATACCTCACACTGAGGTAAGAATCTTAAGGTCACCAGGAGCAACAGCTCATAACTTCTATAATAATTCCACATTAACACCTGCGTTAGAGTGGCCTCACCATCTAACTATTATTTATTTAGGTGGTAATGACATCCATCCTACTCGACACCCAGCTGAGGTAATTAATCACCTTAAAACAATAATTTCCTCATTTAAACTTGTTAGCAGTTCAGTAGTATTCACATTGGTGGAACCTCGCCAACTGAGCAATAATAATCGTTGGGGAGTGAGTTCAGAATATTACCAAAGAGCTGCCAAATATATAAACTTTAGGCTGAGGAAGAGAGTATGATTGGATGCCTCTTAAATTCAATTTACAGCCAGACCATACAGGCAAAACCTGGCAAGAGATGGTGTACACCTGTCAGGTGAGTCTAGGTCACATGTAGTTGACAAATTGATCAACACAATCAATCACCATAAAAGGCTGTGGCTGGCAAGCCAAACATAATTGTATTTTCACCTGTGTGTGCAAGTGCACCGTTATATAAACTATAAAATCTAAAAAAACAAAAAACACAGCACAACTATATATTCACATTATTACACCACAAATTAATCTATGCCAACCTTTATTAGGTAGGAATTTAGGCTGTGATTGTGCTGAATTTGGCACAAATGCAGACTAAATATATTTGTAGTTTCTTAGGTAGAAATTCTTACAACTAGTCTTGAACTAGTTAGTAGTGCATACATTATACATTCTTGTGCTGGCCCTATCAAGGGTGGGATTCAACTTTATAGTAACTCTGATTAGAGTATATTCATATTAATTATTTGTGTACTCATTATTTGTGTGTATCTATTTTGAGTGCTGCTGAATGATCACCATTACATCTCATGGTGATAAAGAAGAGCTAGCCGGAAGAAAGTTAATGGTGAAGTTCAAGCACTGCTCAAAATCCTTAGCTACTTATTGTTAGGTAGGTACATTTAACCTCGAGTAAGGTAGAGTGTAATTTAGCCATATTAATTTAGGCTATACTCAATATTACTTGTCAACTAATGAGCAAGTACCCAAGCTTCATTAGTAATACTTATTCAAGTCCTATGAAATTTGGACTTAAAGCCACCATGGCTACTCCTGAACAATTAAGGAGAACCTATATTAGCCTCAAAGGTCATTTAACTAGACTAATTAATAAGTCTGATACCTAGTCTAAAGCAACTCCCATTGATTACTATCGACTAGAAACATCAGTGAGAGTGGCTGATCTCAAATTTGATCAAGTTAGATCTGCCATCCAGTCTTATCTCGACCTATTGAATGCAATTGAAACTGATCCTGAGGAAATGGATCAAATTATAGCAGATAATTCTCAGTATGAAGATGAGACTCAAGATAAACTTGACATACTATCCAATATAGTAACACAATCTAAATCTAATGCAAATAATACTGTGTCCTTGTCCAGTAATCAATTACCTGAGGTTCGTCTACCTACTTTAGACTTACCTACATTTGCAGGGTTGGATGAAGAAAATTGGGACACATTTTGGACTTCATTTGAAGTACATATACATAAGAAATCTTCTCTTGACAGAATTTCTAAATTCTCATACCTGCTTAGTCTTCTCAAAGGGGAGGCTAAAAAGGTCATAAATAACCTAGCTCTCACTGAGAGTAATTATGAGGAAGCTATAAAACTGCTAAAGTTGAACTATTGCAACAAGGAGTTGAGTATAGCTAACCTTTATTACCAGTTGCTGGATCTGTATGCACCAAGTAACAGACCAGACTCACTTCAAAGCTTCAGGCTAGAAGTAGAGTCTCTAGTGAAGGCCTTAGGTACTAAAGTTGATGTACCAGCCTCAGAATGGTCAATCAAGTTACTTTTGCAGAGGAAATTGCCTCGAAATATCTTAGCAGAAATCTGCTCACACTATAAAACCGAGTTTCTCACTCTCGAGCAAATATTCGAGGGACTGAGAATAACGGTTAACAGGTTGAAGACTCTTGATAAGATTAAACATGAGTCTAAACCACCTAACATTGACAACTCAGTCAAACCCAAATCGACTACGAATAAGTTCAATAAATTCAAACCTAAGACTACTCCATCCACTGGAAAAAGGAGTGGTAGTGTAGGTATTTATTCTGTATCTCCCTCTGACGTTACAACTGATATGTCCACTAAAAAGACAAACTCAGCCATAGAGAGAAAGTGTCTGTTCTGTGATCAAGAACACGTAACCTACAAATACACTGTTTATCTTAACTTTAATACCAGGATTAAACGGCTACAAGAATTACACAGATGCACCAAGTGCATGGGTTCTCATGATCCCAGTAAATGTGTAGTGCAGCTACGGTTATGCAGTAGATGCCACAAAGGTGTACATCATTATACCTTATGTAGAAAAACTTCTACACAATCTATGACAACTAGGGAGAATTCTATGAATTCTACCACAGTACAATATTGCAAGGTACATCAAGAAATAAATGTACTTGCTACTGAGTCAGGCAATAATACCACTCTGCCTACAGCTCAACTCAGACTAATTGACAGGAAATCTAGAGTTAACACTAGAGGTCTCTTTGATCAAGGATCACAGAAAACCTTCATCACACAACAATTAGTCGAGCAGTTAAAATTAAAACCTGCCAAAAGTGTGAGACTGAATATTTCTGGGTTCTTGACTAATAGTGGACCTCGTGAATACCAAGTAGTTAAGGTGTTAGTGAGACTTGGATCTTCCACTAGTCCAATACAAGCGGTAGTAGTAGATAAACTTCCTTCAGACCTGTAGGTCACAGGACTAGCTCGCACTGCGAGATATCTTAAACGAAACCGCATGAGGCTAGCAGACTACAAAATAAAATTCTGACTGCCTCACAGATGTTGGTATACTTATAGGCGCTGACCATTATTATAAATTTATAACGGGATGCACCAGACAACATGGAATGAATTTGTTGTCATCTGCTGGAGGCAAGTTGCTTACTGGACCGGTGCTTTTCCAACAAAACCCAGCATCAACCAACCAACAATCTAACAATACAATAGTGGTGTGACTAGGCTTGGAACAGTCACCCCTACATTTCAGAGAAATATCTGAAGATAATGAGCCTGATCCACCTGTACATCGTCTGTGGGATTTAGACACTTTAGGTATTGTCCCTGAATAACCAAGCCCTGATGATATGTGGACTTACCAGCAATATCTGGCTACAGTTGTCTATAAGGACAAACAATACTGGGTGAGACTACCATGGAAGTTGAATCATCCACAACTTCCAGTTAATTATTTCATGGCAGCCTCTCAATTACAGTGTCAATTAATATGGATGAAGAAACAACCAGACAAATTGAACATGTATCATCAAGTAATTCAACAACAACTCAATAGTAAATTTATCGAAGTTGTTGATAATGATGACCGAAAAATAGGTCACTATTTACCCCATCACGCTGTGGTGAAAGATTCATTGACAACGCCAATATGTATTGTCTTCAACTGTAGTGCCAAAGTGAAGCCAAACAGAGTGTCCTTGAATGAATGTCTCCAAACGGGACCTAGCCTAACACAAAGGCTACATGATATACTATTACGATTCCGCACTGGTATTTTTGCTTATACTGCTGATATCAGCAAAGCTTTCCTTAGAGTAGGCTTGCAAGAAGAGGATCGTAACTACACCAAATTTCTCTGGATTAAGGACCACTGGATCCTGACAGTGATGTCATAACCTACCGGTTTGCCTCTGTGCTATTCGGAGCGACTTCCTCCCCATTTCTACTACAAGCCACATTAGATACACATTTGAGGAAGTCAAATAGCCCTTATAAAACAGAGATCAGTGACAACTTGTATATCGATAATTTCCAGGGAACTACAAATGACAAATCCAAATTGGTAGAAATTTACCATGAGGCTAACCGTGAGTTATTAGGAGCCAATATGCCACTACAATCATGGGCCTCAAACAATAAATCATTAACCCTTAAATGGTGCATAGCTATATACCATTTGACACCCACAGGCGCATACCAAAAAAAAAAATATATATATATATTTTTTCTTCCTAACCTGTTAATTTGTGTTCACTGATCACGGGAAAAATAATAAAAAAATCGTAAGTGGCATATATTGCCCACTATAGGGCAGGGAATTCTGGCAAAAATCAGGCGCTGACTGAGCGTGCGTCCCAGGCGGTCTGTTGATCGCCAGCTGTCAGGCCGGAGTTTCCACAAAGAGATAATTACCTAATTATTTCAATGTCTCTGATTGATTTTTCGTAGTTTTTTGGTTGTAATATTATTCAATAGTGTGTAGTGTGATATATTTATATAATAAAATGAGTGAATCATCGCTGTACTCAAAAATATGGTGTGCATATTGTTGATTCAATCATGTTCATCAAACAGTGAACAAATACTTTGTCGGTTATTACACTATATACACAGGTTATATATAAGTATCTGCATGTTTTGTTCACCATAACGAACCACTAAGTTCGTATGCTGAGTGGCAGTGGCAGTGGCAGGCAGTGACTGGCTGCCACTGGCTGCCTCTCCCTCCCTCCCTCACCTCACCTGACTTGCCACCATTCTCCACCCACCATACTGTTTTTGCTTTTATATGCAGACGTTATATATAAGTATTTACATGTTTTGTTCACCATACCTGTACATCTAAGCTTGTATGGTGAGTAAAGGCAGAGAGACGTAGCTATTCACACAGTCAGCTGATGGCTGCCGCCCTCAAGGCCAGACGCACTAATATTTCTCCTACAACAATACTGTCTGTGGTGTTATTACGCTATATACACACATTATATATAAATATCTACCTGTTTTATTCACCATACTTGTACAAGTAAACTGGTATGGTGCTCAAAGACCATCGTGGTCATCAGTAAACAACATGGTAAGTCCTGCAGACGACGCTCCTCCCTCACCAAAATGGCGGCTCCCAACGTCCTACTCTCGCTGTTATCTCACACTATACACACACGTTATATATAAGTATCTACATTTGTGTTCACCATAGCGAACCACTAAGCTGGTATGGTGAGTGCAGTCAATAAAAGGTGGCCACACACACTCAAAAGACAACGCCACCATCCTCCCTCCCACAGCATTACTCCTCCCTCCGTGGCGCACAGCGCCAAATATCAACACAATCCTGCTATTATCAGAACCCTGGTCAGTTTTATCACAGTCAGGGGTCTTCTGTAATAATATCATCGCTACATAATAGCATGAACAAGTATATTATGGCATTTTTAGGCGATGCTGTGGTCACAAGCTGAACAGCAGTGCTGTGAGTTCATGCTGCGTGCGTCAGGCTTGGTAGCTGACTCAATACTGAGGGCCCTAACACCCGGGAGTTTGGCCCACGATTTTTTTTTAAATGGCGTCTGTTTACAAGAGCCCTGATGAAGGTGTGGTGAACCCCGTGTATCCGCGGGCCGTTTAAATCTTGCGTAGTACTCCAAAGCATCACATGATGCGATGTGCAATTTACTGCAAGTCGGTCAAAGCATCATATGATGCGATGCGCAATTGAAGGGTTAAACCAGATAATCGAGAAAGAATTTCCGGGTTATCAGGTGCCTAATCAATTAAAAGTTCTGGGCGTGGAATGGAACACAAGTACTGACGAGATGAATGTCAAGTCAGTTCAAACCAATAATTCATCCCTTACCATGAGAAAATTACTCTCTTATGTCAGTCAACCATTTGACCCTTTAGGCTTACTGAGTCCTATATTAATAAGGGGCAAACTCCTAATGCAGGAATGCTGGCAGAAACATATGGGATGGGATGATCCGATGCCAATTGAGTTGCAGGATAAATGGCAAATACTCGCAACGGATTTCAATCAATTAGGTGTTTTGAAATTTCCTCGTAATGCTTCAGGACAAAACTTACCCACAAATTTGCACGTTTTTTGCGATGCCTCTGGCAAAGCGTATGGCGCTGCAGCCTACTTAGTCAATAGTGCACAATCAATTTTACTCACATCTAAAGCAAGAGTTGCTCCAATCAAGAAGAGATCTTTACCTCAAATGGAGTTAACTGCATTGCTGGTGGGAGTAAGATTGGCTCATTGCCTGACCAAGACACTCAATAATATCCACTTTGGTGAAATCGTAGTGTGGTCAGACAATGAGGCAGTCTTACAATGGGTAAGAAATAACAACAACAAAACTCCCTACGTTAGTAATCGTGTTAGGGAAATTCATGAATTATCTGCTGGATATAAATTCAGACATGTCCCTACTAAGGACAATCCTGCAGATTACTTATCTCGAGGTTTAACATTAAAACAGCTAATCTAGTCTTCGATGTGGTTTAATGGACCTTCATGGCTTGTTAGTGGTCAGTGGCCCAAACAGAAACCATAAGTCATTGTGACCAGTATCACTACTCCCATGAAAGAACCAGAACCTCATCGAATCTCAGCTATTAATCCTCACAATTATTTTAACTTGAGTAAGTTATTAAGAGTGACAGCACACGTGTTTGACTTTCTTGCTAAGATAGGAATCAGACATAAGTTTCCCAATCCTATCCTCTACTGGATCAAACGTGCACAACAAGAGACATATGGAAGTGAATATGAAAATCTTCCAGATAAATTAACCAAGTCTCTAGGTATCTGGTATGATACCAACACTCATAATATATTTAGGTGTGGAGAACGTTTGCTTCATGCAAAAATTGATTTGGATACAAAGAATCCGATCCTTCTACCACGTCACCACATTATTACAAAACTTCTAGTTTTACATCACCATCAATTTGGTATTTTGCATGGCGGAGTGTTAGACACTCTCACCGACCTCAGACAGAAATATTGGCTTCCTCAAGGTCGTCAAACTGTCAAATCAATCATTAAGTTCTGTGTAATCTGCAAAAGATACGACGCTCGAGTGTGTCCTTACCCAGGACCTCCACCACTCCCTAAGGAGAGAGTAGTTCATCTTCATCCCTTTGAGACCACTGGTGTCGATTACACAGGAGCCTTGCTTCTCACTGGTACTCCAGATAAGATACCAATGAAAGCTTATATTTGCCTCTTCACGTGTGCTACCACACGAGGCGTACATCTAGAAGTGACTTCTGACATGAGTGCCGAAGCCTTCATCCAAGCTTTTCGTAGATTTGCAGCTCGCAGATCCTGTCCCAAACTAATGATATCTGATAATGTTTCAAGTTTTGTGGCAGGAGAAGCCTGCCTACGAGAGATATGGAATCATCCAGAAGTGCAGTCTGTCCTGCAGAGACGACAATGCCACTGGAAATTTATTGCTCCCAGAGCCCCCTGGCAAGCTGGGTTCTACGAACGTATGATAGAGACTGTCAAGAAATGTTTAAGGAAGACCTTGCATCGACAGAAAATTAGTTACTCCGAACTCCAAACACTCGTCGTGGAAATTGAGGCGCGAGTCAACAATCGCCCATCAACTTACCTATCAGATGATTTCTCACAGAGAGAACCTCTGAGTCCCTCACATTTAATACATGGAGGCCTGCTGAGCCCTCTGATACCTTTGGCTGAAGAGGACCCCGTCGACCCTTCCCATGTAACCAGGAGTGACTTAGTAGAAAGTTACCAACATCTCTCGAGAGTAATTGAAAGGTGGAATGAGGTGTGGACTCGAGAGTACCTCACAGCTCTACGAGAGTACCACTATGGAGCTTCGAGACCCTATAATAAAGTTCAACTCAAACCAGGAGACCTAGTATTGGTTGACAGTGATGGACCAAGGTCAGAATGGCCTATAGGCAAAATTGTTGCTATCCACCCAGATCACCAAGGCATCCTGAGAGTAGTACGGGTTTTGTGCCGAGGCACTACTACCCTAAAAACATTAGAGAAGTTGGTACCTCTCGAATTAGCAGAACGAGAGTGTTTAACAGAACCAGCTTCACCTACAGTTTCCGAGGACAACAATTCTGATCCACCGAGCACCCGCCCAACTAGAGCAGCTGCTCAACAATGCAAACGGAAACTACAAGCCTATTATAGCTCTGACTAAGAGCAAATAATTTCCCATCCAATTTAAGTAATCATGATGATGCTGTGTTGTGATGTCAAGTAACAAATCAGTTACAAGTCACAATGACCCAAGACATTCACCTCACAGTGGATTCTCAGTTACTTTAAATTGTATGATTTAATCCTTAATTTGTTTGTGTAGGCTATCAACTATAACATTATTTCATGTAGAGCATCTATGAGTTTGAAAACTCTAAGACTTAGTAACATAACCGTTACACGTCATCACGACACCAGTCACAGAGTACATTGTAGGCTTTAGTAGTCATTAACTTTAGATGATTCACAATTCCATGTTTTCATTTAACATGAGTTCCTTTACAAGACTTAAATTCTTGTATGTCCTTGACAATTACGGGACATCCATTATGTGTGTTCTAACGTACTAACATACAAACATTAATACTAACTTCGGGATAGGTACGTCAGTACTGAACATAGCACTGCGACCCGAGTTTTCTCCCCAGGGAGTTATGTTGGAAATTTCCAACACTAATAAACTACTATTGTATTATAATAAATCATCATTATTATATACCAACTACAGTAGTTATTAATTTCACTAACGGTAGTGTAAACATAAATTAAACCATTTCATCTGCGTATTAGTGCTAGAATTCTCATGAAATCGAGTAGCAACATTGCGTCAGATAATGTCTAGTTAGACACGTTTATTACCAATGTGTTAGAGAATTGAATGTGGTTCTCTAAAATTATCAGTATTCCGTGTAATAATTACCTACGGATAATATGACTCCCGATAATCTAAAACCGAGAGTTATTAACTGAAATTGTTATCAAGTAGCAGTTTTATCTGTTACGTGCGAATGCCATGGAGAGAATAAAAATCTTCTCCATTTCTCGTTTAAAACCATTAAACGAAAATATGATAATATTTAAGTCCCTATAATTGCAACCCAGTTCTCATTAACGTATTACATCCATAATTGCGCAGAAAAGAATTATTCGTGGTTAATAATTTCTGTGGTGAATGCGAGAGACGGGTTGAGGTAAGGCGGAGAAGCCATTGTACACGAGGCATCCCTGGCGGGAAGAGTGGCGAGACACGTGGTAGTGACTGGGGAGTTTTTATCGACAAGAATTACGTTGATACCCGGTTAACAGTTAACAATTACTTATTCACGTGTTCTATAGTGCCCAGCCAGTTAATAACGCGTCAACAATTGAAGCTATGACCCGTAATTACACGTATACAGCAGTGGACGTCTGGGACTGGCTGACGCGGTTTCGGCAGAACTCAGTATTTGATACGCTCATGTTAAGTATACCATTCTCGTCTGAAGCATCATCCTAGATTGTATATTTGTGAATAGTCTGTCGTTATACAGCAAGGATACCTAATACACAACGTTAGTTGAATTTCAACAATTTCTCCGTTTCCATGAATATTTTAAATAAATCATAGCCTAATCAAATGCTACTTAAATTTCTCTGATTTCAGCATGTATACGAGGAGTCGACAAGTTGTTTCTAATCATTCGTGATATTCACCTCGGGTTCTTTCTTTATTGGGATCCTGTGACCACGAGGACAAATGAAGAAATGGCGTTACAGAAATCGTTCTACAGCTAAGACATTTATTTTGTACAAATTTATCTAATATTATTACTGATTTCCATATAATTCATATAGGATCTTTACATTGAATAGATTATTGCCAGAAATGATGATTTGGTAATTATTGTGTTTTGCTCTGACTGTTGCTCAGCAATTCATAATCTTTAATATTCACAATTTGAGTTATCATATCTTTGAATCTATTGTAGTTTAGATTTACTATGTTATTAACTCAACAATGAACTAGTGACGAACCACACTAGTTCCTAGATATATATGAACTTCTAGAAATACCCCCCCCAATGTTGATATTTGAGGCTTTGACTTTAATTAATTAATAATACAGTCTATTCATTATTTTCAAGTGATTATTCATTTAATTAGTATCCATAGACACTGGTTCTCTAGTGTCATTCTAATGATCACTTTTATTCGTTTTCCCTCTTTTCTCAAAAGTGGGTGGTCCTTCGATTTATTAAATACAATAAGTAAATAATTGAATATATGAGTCAAGCCCCAGAAATCCAACATTTATGATGGCGCAGCATACTCTAAGACTGGTGTCATGTAGGCAGTGTAAAGTGCCTTAAAAGCCTCCTTACTTAGGTTTCTGAATGAAGTTCTAATTTTCGCCAGTGTAGAGTACGCTGCTGTCGTTATCTATTTATATGTGCCTCTGGAGTTAGATTAGGTGTTACATCCACTCCCAGGTCTCTTTCTCGAATCGTTACAGGTAGGCAGTTCCCCTTCATTGTGTACTGTCCCTTTGGTCGCCTGTCACCTGATCTCATTTCCTTAACTTTACATTTCCTCGTGTTGAACTCCAGTAGCCATTTCCCTGACCATCTCTGCAACCTGTTTAAGTCCTTTTGGAGGATCCTACAATCCTCATTTGTCACAACTCTTCTCATTAATTTTGCGTCATTCGCAAAAATTGACTTGTAGGATTCCACTCCTGTAAACATATCATTTACGTAAATTAGAAAGAGGATTGGTCCCAGCACCGATCCTTGAGGTACTCCACACGTTATTGTTCACCAGTCCGACTTCTCGCCCCTTACCATTACCCTTTATTTCCTTCCTGTTAGTTAGTTCCTTATCCATGCTAGGGCCTTTCCGCTTACTCCTGCCTGCCTCTCAAGTTTGTATAGCGGTCTCATGTGCGGTACTGTATCAACGGCCTTTTGGCAGTCAAGAAATATGCCGTCTGCCCAGCTTTATCCTTGTTACTTTATTATAGAATTCTAAAAGGTTTGTTAGGCATGATTTCCCTGTCCAGAACCCATGTTGGTGCTTGTTTATAAACCCAATGCTCTCCAGGTGCTCAACAAGTCTTAGCCTAATTATTCTTTCAAGTATTTTGCAGGGGATGCTTGTCAGTGATACAGGTTTATTGTTAAGTGCCTCCTCCCTATCACCTTTCTTGAAAACCGGTAAGACATTTGCGTCCTTCCAGCAACTGGGCAATTCCCCAGACATAAGTGACTCATTAAAAATAATTACCAGAGGCACGCTGAGAGCCTGCGCTGCCTCTTTTAGTATCCACGGTGATACTTTGTCTGGTCCAACCACTTTAGTTGCATCCAGTGTTGTCAACTGTTTCATTACCTCCTCTGCTGTCACCTCTATATCTGATAGTCTTTCATCTAAGGTAATCTCTTCTAACACTGGGAGCCGCTCAGGCTCGGTTGTGAACACTCGATGGAAACTTGCATTCAGTACCTCGCAGATTTCCTTGTCTCTTTCTGTATATGCCCCTTCTGTTTTCTTCAGTCTTGTCACTTGGTCATTTACCGACCTCTTCCTTCTTATATGGCTATGTAGTAATTTAGGTTGCTTTTTCGCTTTGATTGCAATATCATTCTCATAATTTCTTTTCGACACTCGTCCTATGTTAATGTAATCGTTCCTAGCTCTGTTGCATCTAATCCTGTTGTCCTTGTCCTTTGTCTTCTGTACTTCCTCCACTCCCTCCTGCTTCTCACTTTTGCTTTCTGACACTGTCTATTAAACCATGGGTTATTATATTCCCTCCTGCTTTTTTTCCTTTACTGTTGGAATAAATCTCTCTTCAGCCTCCTTGCATTTCCATATGATTTAGTTCATCATACCTTGCACTGTTTTTCCTCTAATTTCTTCCTCCCACTGCACTTCTTCCAGGTAGTCACTTATCCTTCTGTAGTCCCCTTTTCTGTAATCAAGTCTCCTTTCCCGGACCTCTTGTCCTTTGGTCACAATTTTAAGTTGTGTTGACATGTAGTCAAAGACTAGGACACAATGGTCACTGGCTCCTAGTGGTATTTCATGTTCCAAATGCTCGATGTTTTCTACATTCTGGGTGAAAATGAGGTCTAATAGGCTGGGCGTGTTCCCTCCTCTTTCCCTAGTGTCTTCCTTCACATGCTGTGTTAGGAAATTCCTGCCAATAACGTCTACCAGCTTCGCTCCCCAGGTCTCCTCCCCACCATGGAGATTCCTTGTTTCCCAATCTATCTCTCCGTGATTTAAGTACCCCATGACCAGCAGCTTCACTCTCATTCTATGTGCTATTGTTGCTGCCCTCTGCAGTTCATCTATACATGCCTTGTTGCTGTCCTCATACTCCTGCCTGGGCTTTTTACTGTTTGGTGGGGGATTGTAGAATATCAAGATTACAATCTTCTTCCCATCTACTGTCAGAGTTCCATGTATGGAGCTCGTGCTTTCATTGGTACCCGGATTTTCCAGCTCATCAAACTTCCATTTCCGCTTTATTAGGAGTGACACTCACCCTCCCTGTTTCTGTGGTCTTTCTTTTCTTATCACTTGGTACCCCTCTGGAAAGATTGCATCCGAGATCATGCCATTTATTTTAGTTTCCACTATGTCTGGGTCTGCCTCACTAACTCTTTCTTTTATCTCTTCTGCTTTATTGGAAACCTCATCAGCATTGGTGTACCAAACCTTGCGACTCTTCTTGGAAACTCTGGTGCCAGAGTTCCCCCTTTCACCGGGGGTCTGGGGGGGGACTGGGGGATATCTGGGGGGCAAATGGGGGCTGTGGGGGTGTCTGCAGGGTGCCTGGGAGTGCCTGGTAGGCGAATGGGGTCTGGGCATCTAAGGGGGTAGGAAGGGCATAATGGGTCTGAATGTTAGGGGAGGGTTTGAATGGCATAGGGGGGATGAGAAGTAGAGTGAGACTGAGAGTCAGATAAAGGTTGAGAGGTTCGGGGGCGACAGGGATATTGAGGGCAGAGGGCTGAGAGGAGAATGGGGCATTGGGTACTGGAAGTGGAAGAGATGGTGTATTAGTTAAGGGGAAATTGGGGGTAGGTGGGGGGTTTTGGGGTAGAAGAGGGGAAGAGGGAGATGGGCCGGGAAGGTGTTAGGGGGTAACAAGGTGAGGGGGTTAAATGTGGGCAGGGGGTGCATAGGAGAGGTGAGGTTGGGTGGGGTTTGGGGGTGAGTGGAAGAGGGGTGCAGTGGAAGTCGGGATGGAGCAGATGGAATTGAAGGCAATGGGGTAGAAAAAGCAGGGGTGTAGGAGGGTGAATGAGAAGGTTGGTTTGGGGAGGGCATGGCTTGACCCACTGGGGTCGTTGGCAGGTGTGTTTTAGCAGGGGTAGGGGAGTTGTTGGGGAAGTGCAAATGTAGAAGGGGCAGGTGGGTTTTGGGGGGCTGAGGCAAGGGGGGAGGTACAGGAGGGCTAAGTTGGGGAGGATGTGTGTGTGTGTGTACTCACCTAATTGTGTTTGCAGGGGTTGAGTTCTGGCTCTTTGGTCCCGCCTCTCAACTGTCAATCAACTGATGTACAGATTCCTGAGCCTACTGGGCTCTATCATATCTACATTTGAAACTGAGTATGTAGTCTGCCTCCACCTTATCACTGCCTAATGCATTCCATCTGTTAACTACTCTGACACTGAAAAAGTTCTTTCTAACGTCCCTGTGACTCATTTGGGTAGTCAGTTTCCACCAGTGTCCCCTTGTTCATGTACCACCCGTGTTAAACAGTTTATCTTTATCTACCCTGTCAATTCCTCTGAGAATTTTGTAGGTAGTGATCATGTCTCCCCTTACTCTTCTGTCTTCTAGTGTCGTAAGGTGCAATTCTCACAGCCTTTCTTCTTACCTCAATCCTCTTAGTTCTGTGACTAACCTAGTGGCATATCTCTTTACTTTACTTTCAAGCTTCGCCTTGTGCTTGACAAGGTACGGGCTCCATGCTGAGGCCACATACTCCAGGATTGGTCTTATAAATGTGGTATACAAGGTTCTGAATGATTCCTTACACAAGTTTCTGAAGGCATTTCTAATGTTAGCCAGCCTCTCATATGCCGCAGATGTTATTCTTTTGATATGGGCTTCAGGAGACATGGTTGGTGTGATATCAACTCCTAGATCCTTCTCTCTGTCTGTTTCATGAAGGACTTCATCTCCCATTCTGTATCCTGTGTTTGGCCTCCTGTTTCAACTGCCTAGTTTCATTACCTTACATTTACTCGGGTTGAACTTTAGTAGCCATTTGTTGGACCATTCATGCAGTCTGTCTAGGTTATCTTGTAGTCTCATACTGTCTTCCTCCATTTTAATCCTCCTCATAATTTTTGCATCATCAGCAAACAATGAGAGGAATGATTCTATACCATCTGGAAGATCATTTACATATATTAGAAACTGTATGGGTCCAAGACTGAACCCCGCGGTACCCCACTGGCGACGTCTTGCCTATCTGATACCTCACCCCGCACAGTGACTCACTGCCATCTGTTACTTAGGTACTCCCTTATCCAATGGAGTACCTTCCCTTTCACTCCAGCCTGCACTTCCAGCTTTCGCACTAGTCTCTGGTGTGGCACTGTGTCAAAGGCTTTCTGGAAATCCAAAAATATGCAGCCTGCCCACCCCTCTCTTTTTTGCCTGATCGGAGAATTCAATTAATCCTAACTTGATTATTGATTGAGGCATGATTTGCCTATCCCTGAAATAATGTTGGTGTTGTGACACAAAGTTCCTTCGCTCCAGATGTTCGATTAGTATTTTCCACACAATGTCCTCCATTAGCTTGCATGGTATGCAAGTTAGGGATCCTGGCCTCTAGTTCAGTGCCTCCTGTCTATCCCCTTCTTGTATATCGGGACCACGTTTGCCGCCTTCCAAATTTTTTGCACTTCACCTGTTACCAGTGATTTGTTATACACCATCGAGAGTGGCATGCACAGTGCTTCCGCTCCTTCCTTTAGTATCCATATTGATATTCCATCCAGGCCTATAGCCTTTGTCACATCCAACTCTACCAAAAGTTTCCTTACATTTACACTGGGAATCGCAAATTCCTCTAGTGGTGCCTGGTTAATTATTCCTTCTCTTATCTCTGGAACTTCTTCTTGCTCTAATGTGAAGACTTCCTGGAATTTCATATTGAGTTCCTCTCACACTTCTTTGTCAATTGTAGTAAATCTGTCTGCCCCTATCCTCAGTTTCATTACCTGTTCCTTCACTGTTGTCTTTCTCCTGATGTGGCTGTGCAGCAATTGGGTTGGGTCTTAGCCTTGTTTGCTATGTCTTTTTCATATTGCCCTTCAGCCTCTCTTCTCACCCTGATGTATTCATTCCTGGCTCTCTGGTAATCTTCTCTGCTCTCAAGTGTCCTGTTATTTCTATAGTTTCTCCACGATCTTTTACTTTGTTGCTTAGCCAGCTTACATCTCTGATTAAACCATGGGTTTCTCATCTGCATTTCAGATTTTACCTTTTGGGCTATAAACTTTTCTGCTGCCTCCTTGCACTTCTGCATGATGTATTCCATCATGTCTTGGGCCGTCTTTTCCCTTAGCCCTACTTCGCATGTTACATCCGTTAGGAACATTCTTATCTCCTCGTAACTTACCTTACGTAATGCTAGCCTTTTGCTTTCAGTTCCTTTTCTCGAGTACTTTAGCCCTTCTTCGACCAGATACTCAAACGTCAGTACACTGTGATCGCTCATTCCTACTGGGGCTTCGAATTCAATTTCCCTTAGGTAGGAATGATTCAGAGTGAAGACTAAGTCGAGTCTCTCTGGTTCACCATTTCCCTTCATGTTACGGACCCGAGCCCAGCGTCCGAGCATGGAGCAGTGACGACCACGCCATCTGTGGGTCAGCTCCCGAAACCCCCTCCAAATGAACGACGCCACCTAGTGAGGACGAGATATACTGGCCACAAGGGCTAGTTTCCTATCCTGATCAGCTCATAACACAGCCGCTGCTGACCTCTGGTGAGGTGACGCCTGGACAGCAACGCCATCTATGGAGCGGATAGGTGGACGTTTGTGTCTAAGCCTGTGAGTGAGGTGCCCTAGAGTGTCATTAGTACTGATGACGTGTCTAATTACAGAGTCGACCTGGGACTGCTGTAATGGAAGGTGGATCAGTCTACCCAAGGCAGCCGTCTTGTCTCCAAGTATTTGCTGCAGCAGCTGTGAGTCACCCCCGGATGAACACTGTGGTGTTAGCCTGCCTGTGACGTGGCAGTTGAGGGATTGTCGTACCCGGGACTGACTGGTGGAGACGCTTAACCACTGGGGTGTTATGGCGAGGAGAGTGGTCTGTGGGATCACACGAGGCTCCTGACTAGGGCTCGCTACCCTAGTATCGGTCGTGGAGTGGCCTAACCAGCGTTGCTGATTGGAACCTGCCAGCTACCGGCTGGACATGTGGTTGATGGCCTCCACGACGGTGCCCCCAGTGGAACTGTGATTTGGCTGGCCTGTGGCCAGGGTAGACTCAAGAGAATCGAAGGATTCGTCGTGAGGCCACCAGAGGACTAAGACCTTAGCATCATCGAGCACCGTGGAACACTCCGCGTCTTCAGAAGAAGACTATGTTGTACATAATTGTGTTTAACCCCCCCCCCCCCTGTGTAACCTTTTTTATATTATTTATGGTGACGGTAATAATTATCTTATTAAGTTTTTGCCTTTATTTCCCTTCCCCTTTTAATTTACTTGCGTTACGGATCACATCCCTTGAAAGCCACTATTAGCTTGGGGCCGGATACCCTACCTCTAACAACATCAGAGAAAGAACCCGATTGCGACCCGAGAGGGCCGTAACATAATTGGCATCCCCAGCGGGATCCGACCCCTTGTCAAGTATGTTTGACAGGGGTGGTGAAGTGGCGCAATCCCTGTAAATAATTCCCCCTGTGTGTGACTATTAGGACGTTATACGTCCTGTGCGGTGCTCGGAGTGACTAAGTGCAATATTGTGCAGTGCAGTGCTCGCTGTGATTAAGTGCAATATTGTGTAGTGCGGTGCTCGGTGTAATTACGTGCAATATTGGCAAGTGCAGTGTTTGGCGCGATAAAGTGCAATATTGACGTAGAACAGTGCTCAGTGCGTTAAGTGCTAAAGTGAAAGCGGTGTGTTAAGGGCTGGTGTTCCATCTTAGTGACAATGGCAGAAAAATCGACCATCGACGATCTGGACGATGTTCAGGCTTTTCTGAACAGGGAGGACTGTCTTGCCAGATTAAAATATCTGGGCAAACAGGAACTCGTACTGGTGAGTGCCTACCTGGAGATCAAGATCCGTGCCAGTGATTCCCGTGTGGGGATCTTGTCCAAGATTCACAAGCATTTGAAGGCCGAGGAGAAACAGGAAGGCGAGGCACATAGTATAAAAGAAGGTGACGAGATGGCTTCCACTGAAAAGGAAGGTAAGAGCAGTGATGTCGAAAGTGATGAAAGTGAACTAAATATAAGTTTACTTACTGTGAAAATGCGTGAACTAGAGATCCATCATGAAATACAATGGAAAAAGCTAGAAATCGCTAAAGAGAGGGAAGAGAAAGCTAGAGAGAGAGAAGATAAGAAATTAGAAATGGAAAGAGAGAGACAAGAAATGGAAAGAGAGAGATTAGGAAAAGAATTAGAGATAAGGCGGTTAGAATTAGAACGAGAAGAAAGAAGAGAAGAGCGAGAAAGGGAAGAGAAACAGCGAGAGAAGAAAAAGAAAGACAGAGACAACATCAACTAGAAGTATTGTGGTTAGGTGGTGGGAGGCAAAGAATGGAAACAAGTGTTTTCGATCCGGTAAGGAACATCAAAATGGTCCCAAAATTCAATGAGAAGGAAGTGTCGAAGTTCTTCGCGGCCTTCGAGAAAGTCGCTGCCTCTTTGGAGTGGCCAAGGGAGAATTGGGCCATCATGATACAGTCAGTCTTGACTGGGAAGGCCCAAATCGCCTACTCCACGTTGTCCCTTGACGACTCCGGCGATTATGACAAGGTGAAGAAGGTCGTGCTCATGGCGTACCAATTGGTACCTGAGGCTTACAGGCAGAAGTTCAGGAACCTGAAAAAAACCTCAGAGCACACTTTCACCGAATTCGCCACAATGAAGGAGCGACTTTTCCAGGAATGGTGTGCCTCTCGGAAGGTGGAGACCAAAGAAGACCTCGAGCAGCTCATACTGTTAGAGGACTTCAAGGATTGTTTGTCTGGAGACCTGAAGACGTACTTAGAGGAGCAGCAGGTGGAGACCTTGAGTGCGGCAGCCACCATGACTGAGGAATACATCCTGACGCACAGGCCTTCTGCTAAGTACGTCCCGAGGAATTACCCACGCCGGTTTGACAAACCTCGTCATGACGAAGAGGAGACCCCCGTCCCACAAAGCGCTAAGAAGACGCCCCCAAGTAGCCCTCGAAGGAAGAGTCCTAGCAGTCCGAAACACCGGAGTCCGAGGAGGAATATGGTGTGCTGGACTTGTGGGCAGAAAGGGCATGTAGCTGCTATGTGCTGAGGCAGAAGAGGTAGCGGCCCACGTAGGGAGGTGATGTTGATGAGCTATGTGATACTACCAGCAGGAAGCCAGTCTACGACTACGCAGGAAGAACCCAGATTGTTTTCCCCTCACACTTCAAGCGGGTATGTAACGAGTGATCATACTGGTAGATCAGTTGTAGTGCTCAGAGATAGTAGAGCAGCCCAGTCCCTGATCGTGAGAGACTCGTTACCCGAGAGAGTGGGAGTAGACGAGAGACAAAAGGTTATCCTGGTTGGGTTTCCGAGGACGCAGTACATCGCCCCTTTAGTGCCGATACATCTCGACTCGCCTTACTTCAGCGGCACATGTGCGTTGGCAGTAGTCGATACCCTACCTATAGCTGGGATTGACATGATACTAGCCAATGACTTGGTGACAGATTGGAGCACCAATCATCCCAAGATTGTGGACGAGTCGGCCGGAACAGCAAGGTCTGAGGTAACAGCGGGTAAAATCCAGGTACAGTCAGATCCGGAATCAGATAAAATATTTAATCCTTCCTCTCGCCTACAGATTGACGACAGAGTCTACAGTATCCTAGCAGAGTCTCCTGATTCTTCTCCCGACGAGGAACATGCGGTTACGGTAGCAGAAGCGACGGAGCGGGAAGAGAGGCCTCGTGTACAAGCACCCACGGATACCCAAGAGTCTGGAGTGAAGGGGGATGAGTACTTGCGGTATGGCAAGATACAGCATTCATTGAACCGGCCAGAGATTCCCCAGACGTCGGAGGTATGTGAGGTATGTACGAAAGTTCTAGTGCCCTCTTCGGTCCAAACCAGGCTAATGGATATAGCCAGTTATGGACATTACAGGCTCAGGAAGCTTATCCCTCAGTTGGCCCCATGTTTCTTAGCGGTATTTTGTTTTATTCTCGTGTGTGTTCTCAGTAAGGACCAGTGGACGACCCGACAGATGATGGCTCCCTTGAACATCGTGAAAAGTCCCCAGGGATTGGAGACGTGCACTGTGAGTAGTGCAGTCGAAGAAGGGACCTGGCAGGTGATGGTAGATACAGGAGGTACGAGATGTGATATTATGAGTGACTGTTTCCGACAGGTTGACACCCCTCGCGTGATTACTGAGCCTAAATGCAGCATTATACGGAACGTTGGTCGACCTGACGGTGGCAGAGCGAATGCCATCCTCGATGTACGAGCAGCCCTGTTGGGACTAGGTGTGGGCCTAGTAGAGGAGTATGCTGTGAGTACTGATTTAACTGTCGCTGTGACTCTAAATAATCCGACCCCCTGTATTCCAGGTTCCCGTCTCCCTGAAGGACTACCAGACCGGTACTAGAAATGCCGTCTGTAACCAGCCATCAACGGTGCCACGACACAGGGAGGTGTCGAGTCGCCCCAGATCGTGTCTACACCGATCCTTACTCGAGAGATGTGAGATTATACTCCGGATTGACATCTCGGTGACGGTGTGGGACGTTGCAACAGGCAGGTCATTGCCTACCATCTTCAAGTTTCCTTTGTGCCAGGGTTTCTCCTTCGGACAGTTCTGTGGACAGGACATCCTCGCCATTCCAGTTCTTAGAGTACGTGAGTTCGTGTGGAGTTGTATCCACGTACTAATTTGGTTTGTGTTTTTCTTTATAGAAACCCAAACCAAATTCTTTTTGGTGGGGAGGTGTTACGGACCCGAGCCCAGCGTCCGAGCACGGAGCAGTGACGACCACGCCATCTGTGGGTCAGCTCCCGAAACCCCCTCCAAATGAACGACGCCACCTAGTGAGGATGAGATATACTGGCCACAAGGGCTAGTTTCCCGTCCTGATCAGCTCATAACACAGCCGCTGCTGACCTCTGGTGAGGTGACGCCTGGACAGCAACGCCATCTATGGAGCGGATAGGTGGACGTTTGTGTCTAAGCCTGTGAGTGAGGTGCCCTAGAGTGTCATTAGTACTGATGACGTGTCTAATTACAGAGTCGACCTGGGACTGCTGTAATGGAAGGTGGATCAGTCTACCCAAGGCAACCGTCTTGTCTCCAAGTATTTGCTGCAGCAGCTGTGAGTCACCCCCCGGATGAACACTGTGGTGTTAGCCTGCCTGTGACGTGGCAGTTGAGGGATTGTCGTACCCGGGACTGACTGGTGAAGACGCTTAACCACTGGGGTGTTGTGGCGAGGAGAGTGGTCTGTGGGATCACACGAGGCTCCTGACTAGGGCTCGCTACCCTAGTATCGGTCGTGGAGTGGCCTAACCAGCGTTGCTGATTGGAACCTGCCAGCTACCGGCTGGACATGTGGTTGATGGCCTCCACGACGGTGCCCCTAGTGGAACTGTGATTTGGCTGGCCTGTGGCCAGGGTAGACTCAAGAGAATCGAAGGATTCGTCGTGAGGCCACCAGAGGACTAAGACCTTAGCATCGTCGAGCACCGTGGAACACTCCGCGTCTTCAGAAGAAGACTACGTTGTACATAATAGTGTTTAATCCCCCCCCCCACCCTGTGTAACCTTTTTTATATTATTTATGGTGACGGTAATAATTATCTTATTAAGTTTTTGCCTTTATTTCCCTTCCCCTTTTAATTTACTTGCGTTACGAATCACATCCCTTGAAAGCCACTATTAGCTTGGGGCCGGATACCCTACCTCTAACAACATCAGAGAAAGAACCTGATTGCGACCCGAGAGGGCCGTAACACTTCATCATAGTGGGTTCCCTGATATGTTGGCTTAGACAATTTCTTGTCGCCACTTCCACTAGTTTGGCTCCTCATGTATCCTCTCCTCCATGCGGTTCCTTGTTCTCCCAGTCTATCCTTCCGTGATTGAAATCCACCATGATGAGCAGATGGGATCGATTTTAATTATGTTATTAACTGCCATGTTGTCTCTGTCATACTCTTGCCTGTGTCTTCTATCATTTGGTGGAGGATTATATATTACTGCTATTACTATTCTTGGTCCTCCCATCGTTATGGTGCCTATTATATAGTTTCTGAACCCTTAACAGCCTGGGATAACCATCTCCTTGAAACTCCATTCCTTTCTCATGAGTATGGCCACTCCACCTCTTCCCGTCCCTCACTCTCTTTCCTTATTACAGTGTAATTCTGTGTGTATAGGTGTGGATGTGTGTATGTTTGTGTACTCATCTATTTGTGCTTTCTGGGGTTGAGCTCATCTTCTTGGTGAAGAACTTGGGAGATTAGTGATTTTGATTTTGAACAAACGAACATTTACATTTTATATATATATATATATATATATATATATATATATATATATATATATATATATATATATATATATATATATATATATATATATATATATATATATATATATATATATATATATATATATACGTATATATTATATATATATATATGTCGTATCTAGTAGCCAGAACGCACTTCTCAGCCTACTATGCAAGGCCCGATTTGCCTAATAAGCCAAGTTTTCATGAATTAATTGTTTTTCGACTACCTAACCTACCTAACCTAACCTAACCTTTTCTGCTACCTAACCTAACCTATAAAGATAGGTTAGGTAGGGTTGGTTAGGTTCGGTCATATATCTACGTTAATTTTAACTCCAATAAAAAAAATTGATCTCATATATAATGAAATGGGTAGCTTTATCATTTCATAAGAAAAAAATTAGAGAAAATATATTAATTCAGGAAAACTTGGCTTATTAGGCAAATCGGGCCTTGCATAGTAGGCTGAGAAGTGCGTTCTGGCTACTAGGTACGACATATATATATATATATATATATATATATATATATATATATATATATATATATATATATATATATATATATATATATATATATATATTGTGACGGTAACGCGTTGGTGTTCGGCTGTTTAAGGCTAGGGGTATGGCCTCGTCACATAGTTATAAAAAAAATAGAAAACTGGAACTTCGTCTGTGGTAAGGTAAGGAGAAGACACACAAAACACAAGTAAACTTTAACAATGAAATTTTAATTACGTTAAATAAATCAAAACATGAATAAAATGCACAAACAAATTCTTATAATAAAATCAATCAATCAAAATAATAAGAATAATTAAATGACACAATGAAAAGTTACGTTAAGGCAAAATAACAAGAAGTGCAATACAAAGTAAATGGGAGGTGTTTGGAATATTGGCTTAAAGCCACCACTTCTCTCAGTACACGCTAGCGTCTAGCCGGGAGGAGTGGTGACCACGAGAGCACTGAACATTCTAAGGTCTGAAGTTGGGGCGACCCCAGACATCAAGTAGTATGGGGGGGCGAGTGCAGGTGCAGCCAGACCGGCGACCAATCAGCGGAGCCGGTAGCGATCAACATGTAGTTTGGTGGTTGGAGTCCGAACAGGTGGCTGGCTGCATACGTTTTGCTCACCCTGGCAAGCCTTGCTGGTGTTGTTGTTGTTGTTGGACATGTCTTCCATAGTCGTTTTATATAATTTCAACGACGTGTTTGTGGAGGGAAGAGCAGGTTCAATCTCTTGAAGGAGATTATTGTCACAACTCTCCCCCGAAGCCTGCGGTTCTGGAAGAAGTACGTCGTTATGTGGTGGAGTAATGGATGGAGTCGCTTCTACTTCATAAACTCTGGAGAGGGCATCGGCTATGGTGTTGTCAGAACCCTTGATATAGCGGATCTCCAGGTTGAAGTCTTGTAAATACAGAGCCCATCGTAGAAGACGCTGGTTGGTGAATTGGGCTTGATGTAGGAAGCGGAGAGGGTTGTGGTCTGAGAAGATGGTGGTAGACCTGGCGCCTTGTAGGTACGGAGCGAAGTGTTGGAGGTTCAGGACGATGGATAGTAGCTCCTTTTCAATAGTGCTGTAGTTCCTCTGGTGTGGTTTCAGTTTGTAGCTGTAGTAGCTGACAGGTAGAACCTCCTCGCCTCGTTGTTGCATCAGGACACCACCAACGCCGGTACCACTGGCGTCGACATGAAGGACGAAAGGCTTGGTGATATCTGGAGAGGCGAGAATGGGGTTAGAACAGAGGAGGAATTTGAGTTGTTCAAAAGCAACGGTTTGCTGTATGGTCCAATTATACCGTTGCTTGGGACTGGTTAATAGAATTAGAGGTGTGGCGACTGTACTGAAATTCCTCACAAACCTACGGTAGTAAGAGGCAAGACCAAGGAAGCGCAGGAGCTGCTTCCTGGTGGTAGGCTGTGGATACTGTTGGATGGCTTGAGTGTGCGAGTCTAACGGAGCTATGCTGCCACTCCCAATAACATGACCCAGATAACGCACTTTACCTTTCGCGAAAGTGGACTTGCCCAGGTTGATGGTGAGGCCGGCTGTCATGAGCTTTGAGAACAGACGTCGCAGCTGGAGCAGATGTTCACTCCAGGAGTTGGAGGCTACGACGATATCGTCCAGGTAGGCGTATGTGTTATCCAAGCCCTGGATGACACGGTTGACAGCTCTTTGAAAGGTGGCCGGGGCATTACATAGTCCGAAAGGAAGGCGTTCATATCTGAAAAGTCCAAAAGGAGTGATGAAGGCAGATATCTCTTTAGCG
This sequence comes from Procambarus clarkii, assembly GCF_040958095.1. Lineage (NCBI taxonomy): Eukaryota > Metazoa > Arthropoda > Malacostraca > Decapoda > Cambaridae > Procambarus > Procambarus clarkii. The sequence goes on from NC_091158.1 coordinate 24,145,436, forward strand.
CGCTCCGTTAGACACACTTGATAGTACCCCTTAAGCAAGTCCACTTGGGACAAGTACTGGGCACTACCAATGGCATCAAGGATGTCATCTATCCTTGGCAAGGGGTAAGCATCCTTGACAGTGACAGAGTTCAGTTTACGGTAGTCAGTGCACAACCGCACCTTACCTTGGGGTTTGGGCACCAAGATACAGGGTGAGGCCCAGGGGGACTCACAAGGTGTAGCCAGTCCATGATCCAAGAGGTATTGCACCTCAGCACGCATGACTTCCTTCTTGCTCGGGCTGATTCGGTAGAAGGGTTGACGAATCGGCCGGGTGTCGGGGAGCAGTTGGATGTCGTGCTGGGTAACATTACACTCTTGGGGATCATCTCTGAACAACTCTTGATGTTCTCTGAAGATCTTGACGAGAGGTGCACTATGATTATCCTGAAAGTATTTGGGAAGATCATTAAGGATTTCGGAATTAGAAAGCGCTGACTCCTTGTCAGTGCTTTCGGGAGGAGAAGCTGGGAAGGTCTCACTGTGGATGTAGGGTTCTGTGAATGTGGAATAGTTAGTCAAGACAGTGGGAGGAGTACCATTATATTGCTTCAGGAGGTTGACGTGGCACAGCTGGGTCTTCCGCCGCCTATCTGGAGTTTCTATGACGTAGTTGTTGTTGTTTCTGCACTCTTTGACGCAGTAGGGTCCTGAAAATCTGTTTTGTAAAGGTGAACCTGGGATAGGAAAATAGGCAAGGACGAAGTCTCCCGGCTTGAATTTTCTTACTTTGCTGGTCTGGTCGTAATGAGTCTTCATTCTCACCTGGGCTTTCAATAGATTATCATGGGCAAAGCGGTGGACTCTCTCTAGAATGTGTTGAAGGTTTTGAAGAAACTGGGGCACATTCTGATGCTCACTGAAGGTGGCATCTCTGAGAGAGTCTTTGAAAGCCTTAAGGGGAGTACGGCACTTACGGCCGTAGAGCATCTCATAAGGAGATACTCCTAGGGAATCATTGGGGAGACTTCTGAAAATACACATTATTAGGTCAATCTGCTTATCCCAATCCTTTGAGGTTTCACTACAAAACTTTTTCAAGAGTGCTTTGATGGTCTGATGACTACGTTCAAGAGAACCCTGTGAAGCAGGATGATAGGGGCTGGACAATACCTGTTTGATGTTGAACTCCTCCAGTGTCCTTTTGAAGAGATCACTGGTGAAGTTGGTGCCACAGTCACTTTGAATCTCCCTGGGAAATCCGTATTGAGTGAAGATCTTCAATAGATGTTTGATAACCGTAGCAGCCGTGATGTTCTTCACTGGAACTGCTATGGGAAATCTGGTGGTAGGACACAGGATGGTTAGGATGTAGGCGTTACCTGAACTGGTCCGAGGTAAAGGACCAACACAGTCTATTATGAGTCTGTGGAAAGGTTCCGCAGGCACCTGTATGGGAATCAGTGGTGCTCTGGGAATGGAGACGTTCGGTTTGCCTGCCATCTGACATGTATGACACTGTTTTACGTACTGCTTGACGTTATTTACCATACCTGGCCAGTAGTAGTCTTGACGAATCCCATGGTAAGTCTTGTTGAAGCCGTAGTGGGAGAATGCTCCGTGGGCCAGGTGTAGAATAGTGGGCCGCAGGCTGGTGGGAATCACAAGTTGTTCGATGTTGGCCCAATCGTCCTCCTCCTTCAGTTTACTGGGTCTATATCTGCGGTAGAGCAAGTCGTTCTCTAGGAAGAACCCAGGAATACTGTCGGGTTGAGTCTCAGCCTGGAAAAACAATGGTGTTAAAGTAAGATCTTCCCTCTGCAACTTACGGAACTCCAACTTGGTCAGATGCGGGGGTAGTTTCTGAGGGTCTTGAGGGACAGCGGTAGCAGTAGAGTCAGCTGGCTGTGGACGTGCGGCTTGGGCACGGGTGGTCACGAGAACCGGAGGAGAAACTTCATCACTCTCTTGAACCTCTGCTGGAACATACTCAAGAATAGGGTTTATTGGCACAGAGTTACACACCTGGGGTTTGTCCATGACGATCAGGTTGGTCGGTTGCAGGTCTTCTGCCAAGTCGTTGCCTAGGAGAAGTTGCACTCCAGGCATGGGAAAAGGCTTTTCCCTGACGGCGACTTGGACTTCTCCGTTCACGTAGGGACAATCCAGGTGGACTCTGGCGAGAGGGTATGGAGTGGTAGCAGTGAGGTCAGTGATGAAGACTGTTTCCCCGGTGTAGACTATGTTGGGCACAGCCGACTTCAAGATGATCGATTGTAGAGCCGCTGTGTCCCTCAAGATCTTCAATTTGAAACGTCCCTCCGGATTTGAACCGTTGGCAGAGACAGTTCCAGTATACAGGTGGTTACTGAAAAGAGAAAGATCATTAACATCAACACCAACATTCATCACAGGCTTACCGGACTTAGGAGGAGTTGGTTTGGGTCTTTGTTGGTCAGTGGTTCCCTTGTATTGAGACTTACCACACTTGTCTATGGTATGTCCATAGAGTCTACAATACTTGCAGTACAGTTGTGAACCAGCTTGATCGGGGCTCACCTTCTCGTAACTGTACCACGACTTCTTACTGGAGGATGGTTCAGGTGTCAGCCGGTGGATGAGGCTGTAAGTGTCAGCCGACTTAGCACACTTCAGGTAGTCGGTTTCTTCTTTATCTGCTAAGTAGAGGCGGACAGGAGGCGGCACACGTCTCAAGAATTCTTCAACAAGCATCAGGTTGACGAGTTCTGTAAAAGTAGAGACATGTGCTGCTTCCAGCCATTTCATGAAATACCTCCGTTTCGTGTTAGCAAACTCGAGGAAGGTAGTGGTACTTGCCTTCAGGTGGTCACGGAATTTCCTTCTATAACTTTCTGTGGAAAGTAGGTAGGCGTCCAACACTGCTTGTTTCAGAGTGTAGTAGTCATTCTCAGACGCCAAAGTACTGAGTGTGACTGCAGCTCTACCTGTAAGATGGACTCTGAGAAGTGTGGCCCATTGGTCGACAGGCCAACTGAGTTGATTAGCAAGGGTTTCAAAGGTGGTGAAAAACACATCAACTTCTGCTTCTACAAAGGATGGCATTAACTTACTTGCATGTGATATATTAAAACTGACGGGAAGATTGGCAGTAGCTTGTTGGCGTTGAGTGAAGTGTGAAGTTTCCAAGGCAATTTCGCGTTGACGACACTCTAGAGCCAGAGTCGCTTGTTGCTTGTCATGTTCGCGTTGTATTTCCAACTCGCGTTGTTTGGTTTCAAGCTGTACTCGTTCACGTTCACGGAGTAAGGCGACCTCACGTTCGTGTTCTTCTCTCCTCAAGGCAGCTTCGCGTTCTTGTTCGTCTCTCCTCAAGGCAGCTTCGCGTTCGTGTTCGTCTCTCCTCAAAGCAGCTTCGCGTTCTTGTTCTTCTCTCCGTATGGCAGCCGCTCGTTCTTGTTGTTCGCGGGCTTCCCTTTGCTGCTCACGTTCAATCTTAGCCAGCTCTAGTTTAAGTTTCATCGTTGCCAAGTCAGTTTTATCTGCAATATAGTAAGTTTCATGAGTTTCAGAGTCTATCTTACCTTGCTCTAAATAGTAATCCAGCAACAGGTTGTGTAGGTCATTTTTGTTGGCTTGGTAGGGAACTTCTAGTTGATACTCATGTGCAAGAGTTTGTAATTCAGTCCTCTTGGCACGACTTAAAGTCCCTATTTCACCTGCTGGATTTGCACGGAAAGTTTGGAGACGAAACATGGTGAAATTAGCAAATAAAGGTACACGAATATTCAATAGTGAAATGTCAGAAACAGGACAACGTGGCAACTGGTACCTATCCTGTGTGATCTTTAACAATTAACGTTAAGTGAAAGATATTAAATGATTAAATTAAATCAAGGGCGCAGGAAATCTTGTACCCGGTACTCATGTAAGAGAATAAGGGCAAGAAAATCCTACTAACAAATGAAACTAAGTTTCGAAACAAGTGAAACAGTTAAATGCTTCAAAAGTAAAATTGGTAGTCCAAGGATGTAGGCATACCTTGCCAAGTCTCTATAGGACATAAAGCAAGTTTTTCCCACTGAATTTAATATGATACTTACAGAATTAGCGAACTTTTGTGCTCTGAAAAAATAAGCTAATTCCCTACCGTTGTATGTATCATCATCTCTGACTGACGTGTAGGGGTGCGAGGTGTCAACTGGTGACGAGAACTGCTGCTGAGGTCCCAATTCAGCAACTAAAGTTCGAGCTAGAGGAACTATGGCCCTCTTTGTCCTCCTACAGTCAGATTGCAGAAGATTGGGTACTCTTGACCCGGGGCAGACCACAGTACCAGGGTACCAATATGATGATCTGTCAGAATGAGAAATATTCAAGGGACATAGATGGTAAACACGAGTAATAACAAGGAGGGAGAGATGACCAATTAAGAGTATGACTGAGGCCTACAGTCACCACGTAATCCAAAGTTGTCTCACCTTCACTATATGTTACTCTCGTAATGCACAATACACCGCACCTTATAAAAAATGAAATTGAATATGAAAAATAGTAAAGCTACGTTAACAAAGTTAAATACGCTTACCATAAATTACCACTTGGCACCAGTACCTGAGTGAAGCTCCCGGACAGGCCCCCATATAACTTGTGACGGTAACGCGTTGGTGTTCGGCTGTTTAAGGCTAGGGGTATGGCCTCGTCACATAGTTATAAAAAAAATAGAAAACTGGAACTTCGTCTGTGGTAAGGTAAGGAGAAGACACACAAAACACAAGTAAACTTTAACAATGAAATTTTAATTACGTTAAATAAATCAAAACATGAATAAAATGCACAAACAAATTCTAATAATAAAATCAATCAATCAAAATAATAAGAATAATTAAATGACACAATGAAAAGTTACGTTAAGGCAAAATAACAAGAAGTGCAATACAAAGTAAATGGGAGGTGTTTGGAATATTGGCTTAAAGCCACCACTTCTCTCAGTACACGCTAGCGTCTAGCCGGGAGGAGTGGTGACCACGAGAGCACTGAACATTCTAAGGTCTGAAGTTGGGGCGACCCCAGACATCAAGTAGTATGGGGGGGCGAGTGCAGGTGCAGCCAGACCGGCGACCAATCAGCGGAGCCGGTAGCGATCAACATGTAGTTTGGTGGTTGGAGTCCGAACAGGTGGCTGGCTGCATACGTTTTGCTCACCCTGGCAAGCCTTGCTGGTGTTGTTGTTGTTGTTGGACATGTCTTCCATAGTCGTTTTATATAATTTCAACGACGTGTTTGTGGAGGGAAGAGCAGGCTCAATCTCTTGAAGGAGATTATTGTCACAATATATATATACATATATATATATATATATATATATATATATATATATATATATATATATATATATATATATATATATATATATATATGTCGTACCTAGTAGCCAGAACGCACTTCTCAGCCTACTATGCAAGGCCCGATTTGCCTAATAAGCCAAGTTTTCCTGAATTAATATATTTTCTCTAATTTTTTTCTTATCTATATATATATATATATATATATATATATATATATATATATATATATATATATATATATATATATATATATATATATATATGAGAGAGAGAGAGAGGAAAATTGAAATAGGACCACAGAGGAAAATTGAAATAGGAATTTCCTTAAGTACTTTCGTATATTAATACATCTTCAGAAGGAGTGGTTTTACAGGTCGAGTACTGGACATAAATAGGCAGGAGAGAATGGTGGAGTGAGGTGAGGTACAATACGTGGACACTGCAGAAGGCCTATTGGCCCATCCGATGCAGCTCCTATCCAACAGACCCACACATGGATAATCATAGCATAAAATAGTAAATATTTACAATGAATTAGAGAGACAAATGTGTTCCAATGATGCTACTTAAATCGCCCTCTAATTGATGTATTAAAAATGGATCTAAGTTATATAAACCACTGCTAATGTTCAAATTACTTTCTTTTGTGATCTGTATCAAAGCAGATTCAATTATGTTTCTGTTATAGGTGCTTTTACAATTCGTTATTGAAGAAGTCATCTCTCAATCAATTTGGTGAGCATCTTCTGACAGATGAACAAAGCATTAGACAATTGGCCATGTCTTGCAGAGTATTTATGTTGCGAAATTCTACATTTCAAATCTTTAGATATTTGCCCAACATAAAACTTATTACAGTCTTTACAAGGTATTTTATATATGACACAATTATCACTACGAGGGCTGTTCCTAACTAACAACTAACCAACAGTATTTTCGTAGCTAAACAATACATGTATATTAAAAAGTTTCAAGGCCTTGACAATATTCTCAAACCCAGAGAAATATGGTAAACATAACACATTCTTTGGGCGAATTCTTTCACTGCATATATTATTATAATATGTACGACGTGCTTTGCTACGGCAAACTTCCAAAAAAACTCAGTGGGTAATAAAGCTGTGTCATGTCATATATATATATATATATATATATATATATATATATATATATATATATATATATATATATATATATATATATATATATATATAAATATATATATATATATATATATATATATATATATATATATATATATATACATATATATATATATATATATATATATATATATATATATATATATATATATGCAACAATGATCACAAAACCACTGATCCAAGTATGCAGAATAACCACATGTGAAAAATAGAAAATGCTTAACGCGT
>NC_091158.1:24154634-24382134 GCF_040958095.1 Procambarus clarkii
AAGGCGCCCTGTATTTACCAGTTGCGTTGCTTCTGGGAGTATGGGTTCGAGTCACTTCTGGGGTGTGAGTTTTCATTCGCATATAGTCCTGGGGACCATTCAGGCTTGTTCGCATATATATATATATATATATATATATATATATATATATATATATATATATATATATATATATATATATATATATATATATATCTATATATATATATATATATATATATATATATATATATATATATATATATATATATATATATATATATATATATGTATATATATATATATTATTAAATATGACAGAAAAAGTAAGATTAATAATTCTAACACGAATTTTCTCTATCTTTCTTACGTTTCTTTTTACTGTTGATGGTAATTCAAAGATCAATTCTCCAAATTTCATTTTTATTTCTAGTCTGACGCAACACTTGAGCGCGTTTCGTAAAACTTATTACATTTTCAAAGACTTTAGTTTACAAACACACAACTGAAACTGAATAGAGCTTTGCACATCTTCGAGTTTATATCTACATTTGGGTGAGGTGGATGAGGTGAAAACGAACTTTCAACAATGGGTATTGAATGGGTTTTAAATTCAAACACAAGACAGAACACGAAACAATAGGTATTGAATGGAAGTAATTGTAGAAAGCCTATTGGTCCATATTTCTTGATGCTTCTATATTGGAGCGGAGTCTTGAGGTGGGTAGAATATAGTTGTGCATTAATTGGCTGTTGATTGCTGGTGTTGACTTCTTGATGTGTAGTGCCTCGCAGACGTCAAGCCGCCTGCTATCGCTGTATCTATCGATGATTTCTGTGTTGTTTGCTAAGATTTCTCTGGTGATGGTTTGTTTGTGGGAAGAGATTATATGTTCCTTAATGGAGCCCTGTTGCTTATGCATCGTTAAACGCCTGGAAAGAGATGTTGTTGTCTTGCCTATATACTGGGTTTTTCGAGGCTTACAGTCCCCAAGAGGGCATTTGAAGGCATAGACGACGTTGGTCTCTTTTAAAGCGTTCTGCTTTGTGTCTGGAGAGTTTCTCATCAGTAGGCTGGCCGTTTTTCTGGTTTTATAGTAAATCGTCAGTAAAAAATAGTAAAATTTATTATTGAATTTAATACCCATTTAATACCCATTGTTGAAAGTTCGTTTTCACCTCATCCACCTCACCCAAATGTAGATATAAACTCGAAGATGTGCAAAGCTCTATTCAGTTTCAGTTGTGTATTTGTAAACTAAAGACTTTGAAAATGTAATAAGTTTTACGAAACGCGCTCAAGTGTCGCGTCAGACTAGAAATAAAAATGAATTTTGGAGAATTGATCTTTGAATTACCATCAACAGTGAAAAGAAACGTAAGAAAGATAGAGAAAATTCGTGTTAGAATTATTAATCTTACTTTTTCGGTCATATTTAATAATATATATATAAATATATATAATATAAAAAAAAAATATATAAATATATATATATGTATATATATATATATATATATATATATATATATATATATATATATATATATATATATATATATATATATATATATATATATATATATATATATACTTGTGTGGGGCAGGTGTATATATATATATATATATATATATATATATATATATATATATATATATATATATATATATATATATATATATATATATTATTAAATATGACCGAAAAAGTAAGATCATCAAGAAGTCAACACCAGCAATCAACAGCCAATTATTGCACAACTATATTCTACCCACCTCAAGACTCCGCTCCAATATAGAAGCATCAAGAAATATGGACCAATAGGCTTTCTACAAACACTTCTATTCAATATCCATTGTTTCGTGTTCTGTCTTGTGTTGATGAAATTAATACCCTATTAATACCCTTGTTCTGTCTTGTGTTGATGAAATTAATACCCTATTAATACCACATTTTGTTCTGTCTTGTGTTAATGCCACATCACCCCTTCCACCTCACTCAAATGTAGATATAAAATCGGAGATACGTAAGTTCTATTCAGTTGTGTATTTGTGAACTAAAGTCTTTGAAAATGTAATAAGTTTTACGAAACGCGCCCGTGTCGCATCAGACTAGAAATAAAAATGAATTTTGGAGAATTGATTTTTGATTTGCCTCCAACAGTGAAGCGTAATGTACAAAAGATTGAGAAAATTCGTGTTAGAATTATTAATCTTACTTTTTCGGTCATATTTAATAATATATGTCTACAGGAAAGACTGCTACCAAAATATACTAATATATATATATATATATATATATATATATATATATATATATATATATATATATATATATATATATATATATATATATATTTTTTTTTTTTTTTTTTTTTTTTTTTTTTTTTTAATAATAGGGAAGGGAGTACCACCTCTGGCTGGAAGAAGGGGGACCCATAGCCTCGGAGGAAACCACACATAACGCATTGGAGAGAATGTAGGTCCCCTCCAATACAGTTTCTGTGTGCTTTTCTCCTACCACCCCCTTCCCTTTTTTTTTTTTTTCCTTTATTGTGTATTTAAAGGTTACAAAACATACAAGACAAATGCCTAAAGGTTATGGATCTCTTGAAGCTCCTCCGCTTCTGGACAGGAACCGAGGACGCAGCAAGCATTTCCCCTCTGGATCGCCACACTGAGACGCTGAAATAACAAACTGGAAGCCCTTGGGTCTCTGGTGACGTCAATGAGCTTGGAACCCAATTCCTTGAGAAATCCCAAGGCACTCTTGCCCCAGGGGCCATGCGTCTCAGACGCTATGGGAACAAAGAAGTATTGACCTTAGAGTCGCCTGTACTTGAGTGATTTTGCTGTTTCCCTGTGGTTGGCCGCCCCACCTGCTTGATCAGCTCCGAAGTGTACATAGGTGTCAACCAGGGTGGATACACATGTGTAGTCCCACACCAACTGTCTACCCTCCTTCCATGAGTATATGGTGATGCCATCAGGGCGAAGTGCAGGGAAATCCGGGTTTTGGACCCCTAGGATGCGAGGTTCTCTCTCCGCTGGGCACCCAGCTGAGACGAGGCTTCTCTTGATGATGTCATTGACCTCGTTGTGTCTTGCATGCCAGCCCTTTGTGCTTCCGCAATGCAACCCATGCAGTCCGTATTGGTCTGCTTCCACCCTGTTGGAAATACACTTGTATTCAGTGTGAATTGGGGCACCAAGGCGGAGGGCCACTGCTACAAAAAAGGATTCTGGATCTAGGCGCGTGCCCATTGCTGACATGGGTACTGCCAGGAGGAAGTCTCCTGCATGGGGGGCACGCACTGCTCTGAGGCGGGCTTTCTCCTTGTCTGATGTTGCGACGCTGAGCATGGCATCAGCTACTTTTTCCACTAGAGGGTGGTCCCAGCCGGACTGTTTGTGTTGTTTTGTTGGCTCTATAATGGTTGCTGGGGCTGCAAGAACATCCCACTGATTTGAACATTCAGTGAAAGCAGGATCGTGTATTCCTGCTGAACCTCTCAGGGTTGCAGGTAAAATATCTCTGACGAAGTCGTGCGATGCATGAGAGGAGGAAAGGAAGGCTGATAGAGCAATTTGGGAGGCTGTGCGGACACCAAGGCCGCCGAGTCTTGCAGGAAGGGTTGCTTGCTCCCACTGAGAGTCGTCCAATGGCAGGTTCAGGACTTTCACCAGCATGGACCTCAGAAGGGTGTCATACACATTTAACTTAGGGCTGCTGTAGGATGGAGAACATCTCAGAAAGTAGGTCAACTTAGGGAGAGACAGGCATCTTGTAAGGAGAAAGAGAGCATCATGGGCATCAATCTTGTCAATCCTGTCCTGCATTCTCTTTAGGTCAGTGATTTTTGCAACCAGGACCTACTCGATTGCTCGTGGGCCAATGGGGGCACCCAGGAGAGTGCAGTCCGGTGGCTCGACAACGAGAATGTCTGGAAGAACATTTTGTATTTGCCCAGTGATGTCTGGGTTGCGGGAGATTATTTCACATTTGGATGCATTGAGAAAGAGGCCTAAGGCTGCTCCCTGCTCCTGGATTTTCCTTATATCCTCCAAAATGGTTTCCGGAGTTCCAGCTAGAGTGCCATCATCCAGGTACCAGATGTTTAGCTCGCTTGTCAGACTATCAGTGACCTCTTTGATAGCTAGGCAGAAAAGGAGGGGGGCTAAGGGGTCACCTTGTTGGACACCTTCACAGGAGTTTATTTCATGCTCCCCAAAAAGAAGCTTAGAGTCCCCACTGTAGCACGATCGGATGAATGGGTAAAGGGGACGGAAATGGTTGTGTACAGCCCTGAGGACAGCGTCTCGTCTGACTTGATTGAAGGCATTTTTGAAGTCAAGCTTTACTAGCGCCTTCTGGTCCGGGAGATCAACAATGTAAGCCCGCGCTGCAGCTTCACAACCTAGGGGAATCCCAAACCCGAGCTGATGAGGTTTCAGCAAGGTGGCTGCTTCCTGGCTGATAGATCTCACTGCAGCCTTAGCTACAAGGCGTCGGAGGGTGTTGCCAACGGCAATGGGCCTGATACCCCTATCCTTCTTCTTTAGAGCACAGAGTGCTGCTCCATAAAAGACAGGCCTGATGTCCTCAGGGATGCCGCCAGCCAAACACATGTTGGAGAATCTGGTAAGTTCCACTAGAAGGTCCTTTGCAGCATCTCCAAGCACCGGGTTCAGCATTTGTTTGATGTGCTGGGGTCTTAGGCCTGTAAAGCCCCCTGCTGAACCTGTTGGGAAAGACATGGCTGCTTTGTACACCTCAGATTCTCGAACAGTCAAGGGTTCTATGCCAGCATTGATTTCCTGCGGATCCCTGCTGCTGTCGGGGGCTCTGGGTGGGTGTTTGTCTTAAAGAGCTTCTGCTGTCGTGGCGTTCCTGGGGCCAATAGTGTCATCGCTGGTCATGATTCTGATGGCACCTGTGGTATTGCCCTCTTCTATTTTCCTGGTGATCTGTGCTCTCATTTTGTGGTTCTCAGATGAGTTATTGTTGGTCGTCCTGCGGCTAATGTTCTTGGCACGAGGGGGAAGGCGGACCAGGTTGTCTGCTCTGGGGAATTCATTAAGTGCCCTGATTACAGAGGTTGCTAATGACTTGTCTCTCCTGGGCGGTAATGCTAGGCATGCATTCCCAAATAGAAGGAGATTGTGCCACGATCCAGAGGTTCTGGGAGCATTGTTAACCTTTGTCAGCAGACTGGTGAGTTTGGCTGCTGCTTGATGACGGGCAGCCTTGGGGATGTGGGGCAAGGTCCTGGTGGACGTCGCTTTGATTGCTTCAAGCAGATTATCTGCTGAAATGAAGTTGATGGAGATATTGTTCCTCGCTCCTGCAGCAGGTTGTCCATCGTCACTGCCCCGGGGCAGGCGCCTAGACCCTAGACAACCACCTGAATTGAGAGAATGATAGCGGACAGTTCCATTTGAATTGAGACGATACCGTCTGCCACACACTTGACAGTTTCCTCTTGGGTGGCCATCTTCTTGGCTGGAAAGAGGTTGTGTGTCAGGTGCGACATGTGCCATGCCTAGATGTGATGACGCCTGGCTGCCCGCTGAGTGCACCCTCTCCTTCCCAGATGGAGACTAACACGGCAAGCATTACCCTCCTGGGGGAGTTATGCATGGCCTGGGCACCGTGTGTGGGTAGGCTGTGTGTTGATGGGCGGCTGGCTGGGTCGGGCGCAGGTAGCGGGGTGGGGGAAGATGGCGGGCGGGGGTGGTGGAGGGGGGGCACACGAGGGAGGCCGCCGTCACACTTGTTACACACTATCAAACACTCGGGGAAATCACTAGTGCACTTTGTTTTTAACACTACACTCACCGATTTGCTTATGAACGCACTAACTTTCCACTAACATCACTGTAGGCAGCTCGAGAGCCCTCCCCCATCACTTCCCCCTTCCCCCCGTACCCCGCCTTGGGGGCTGGTGGGTAGCGGCACTGAGACGGCGGCGACCCTCCCCTCACCCTCACCCATACACTGTACCTGCCTCGCCATACACAAAGCTCAGACAACGCACCTTTCAACGTTCATAGCGTTGGAATGAAAGAGATACGGTTCTTCTTGTCACCCCCGGGGCCTTCAGCAGGTATTTATACCTACACAGGTCAAGTTTTGGCTGGCTCAGGCAGCGTGATCCTCGTTGAAATTGGTTCAAGTGTAGGACCTTGCTCACCACGTGTCCGTCCCGTCTGCCGGTTGTATGTCGTGCCGTATGTCATGTCGTTGAATGTCGTGTATATATATATATATATATATATATATATATATATATATATATATATATATATATATATATATATATATATATATATATATATATTTAAGATAAATAGGAAAACCAGGAATATACTGAACATCTTGTTTCAGAATCTTTACTTTAAAATGCATAACGTTTCGAATACTTCTTGTATTCATCATCAGATCTAAAAGAAAAAACAGAAATCACAATCAAATAGCTGGTAAACAAAGAACTCATACTGAATATAATTGCCTATCAAAGAAAGGAAAATGCTTAAAAAACAAAACACTTAAGCGCACTTAAAGTGATCAATACAAATAAAACTTATTAACTGTCACATATATTAAAACTAATTTAAAATCCTTCAAACTACAAGATGAAATTTATAACTACTAAAACAAACCATTCTATTAAACTTACGTGAAGTGATCAAAAGTGAAACTTGGTTTCCTGGGTTGATTTTGCATCCTTAAAATGTAAATATGAAAACTATAATGATAAAAGGGTTGAAAAATGTAGACTTATTCACGAGAAGAAATTGCGTAACTTGGGTATACCTTCATTTAATTCGGTGGACCCTGATAAGGTGGTTTTCAATTTTTCAAAGAGAGTTCTGTCTCCCATTGAAAAAGAACTTCTCTCTCTAGGGTTAGACTTCGGGTTGAGGTGTAAAAAACCTAAATTTGTTAATCATTTTTTAGGTTTTGAGCGGTTATGCAACACATTGAAAACTTGTACCCTAAGGACTGGTACAAATTATAGTTGGACCAATATCATCAGTACTGTTTCCTCCTTAGCACATGAAGTCTTTAACGACTTTGATAAATATAAATCTACATTCCCTCCTTTTGACAAAAGGAAATTGGAGTGTATTAATGGCTTAAAGAATGATAGGAGTATTTGCATTACCAGGCCAGATAAAGGTAGGGGTATAGTAGTTTTGGACAAGTTAGAGTATGTTAATAAGGTGGAAAGGTTGTTAGAAGACCCCTCTAAATTTACGTTGGTTGATATAGACCCATTCTCGTATATTTTGAAATGTGAGGATAAACTGAATAGAGTTTTAAGAAGTTTCAAGGACTCTCTTTTTGATTATACTAAATTACTTGCAACTGGCTCTAAGCCTGGCATCTTATATGGGTTACCAAAAGTTCATAAAACAGGTATACCGATTCGTCCTATTTTATCAGCGATTGGCACTTTTAATTATAAACTGGCTAAGTTTCTGGTTCCATTATTAGAACCATTAACGCATAATGAATATACTGTGAGAAATTCTCAGGATTTTGTAAAAGAACTTTCCTCTTTAAATTTTGAGTTCCCAACTATAATGGCCAGTTTCGATGTTGAATCACTTTTTACTAATATTCCTCTGTTGGAAACCATTGATATCTGTGTAAGTCAATTATTTGCTGACACTAACTTAGTGTCTGGATTTTGTAGTAAAATATTCAGACGACTGTTAGAAATAGCAGTTAAAGACTCCATCTTTATGTTTAATAATATTTATTATAAACAAATTGATGGAGTAGCAATGGGGTCTCCTTTAGGTCCTCCACTGGCTAATGCTTTTTTGAGTTTTCACGAAATAAATTGGCTTGATAATTGTCCATCGGCCTTTAAACCAGTCTTGTGCAGGAGATATGTAGAGGACACTTTTTTGTTGTTTAGGGACCAATGTCATATTGAGAAATTTAGAGAGTATCTTAATGCACAACATAGTAATATACGGTTTACTGCAGAGTGTGAAGTTGATAATTCATTGTCGTTTCTTGATGTAAAAGTGAATAACCTTAATGGGTTCAACACTAATGTTTTTAGGAAACCAACCTTTACTGGTTTAGGTTTAAATTTTAATTCCTTTGTTCCTGATATTTTTAAGAAAAATGCAATTAACACTCTACTGAATAGGGCCTTTGTTTTATGTTCTAATTGAGAACAGTCTCCGTGGTGTAGTGGTAAGACACTCGCCTGGCGTTCCGCGAGCGCTATGTCATGGGTTCGTATCCTGGCCGGGGAGGATTTACTGGGCGCAATTCCTTAACTGTAGCCTCTGTTTAACGCAACAGTAAAATGTGTACTTGGATGAAAAAACGATTCTTCGCGGCCAGGGATCGTATTCCAGGGACCATAGGATTAAGGACTTGCCCGAAACGCTACGCGTACTAGTGGCTGTACAAGAATGTAACAACTCTTGTATATATCTCAAAAAAAAAAAAAAAAAATTGGAATAACTTTGATCAGGAAATTAATTTTCTTGTGAAATTTTTTTCAAATAATGGTTATCCTTTGCATATGGTTTATACTTTTATAAGAAATTTCTTAAATAAGAAGTTTCACCCATCGTGTAGGATTACTACAGTGGAAAGGGATCTCAAATATATTAAATTACCATTTTATGGCAGTATTAGCTTTTCTGTAAGGAGTCGTTTGAGGAGACTGTTGCAGCAGTGTTATCCTCAAGTAGACTTTAGATTTATTTTTGTCAACACAAATACCATAGGCTCTTATTTTAAATTTAAAGATAAAGTGCCTACCCCCTTGTGCTCAAATGTCGTATATATGTATAATTGTTCCAGCTGTAATGCTGGATATGTCGGGAGTTCCATTCGGAACTTTAAGATTAGGATACTTGAGCACCGGGGATTATCTTTTAGGACTGGATTACCATTGTCTAAACCAGCATTTTCGGAGATTAGAAACCATTGTTATGAGTTTGATCATTCTCTGCTGGAATCTGATTTTAAAATTCTGGACACTTGTATGAATGGCCAGTCAGATTTGAGAGTAATGGAATCCTTATATATAAAGGAGCGGCGGCCTCTGTTAAATAGCAACCATTCAGCTGTTCAATTGTATACTGTATAGTGCACAGTAGGCCCTGTAATTTGATTTTTAGTTCATTTTGGTAGTTTAATTTTTTGTTTAGTTTACCATGTCTTTGCCCTTTCTTACTTATTTCAAGTCTTGACATTGTACATTAATATAATCTTTTATTTAGGATATATAATACATTTTTTGGTATTTAATTTTACTTAATATTTGAGTTTTTATAAGATTTTGGTTAGTACTTTATAATTGTCGTTTATTCTGTTTGTATTTTACATACATTTTTTGTAGATTTGTAGTCATTATATAAATATTTGTTATAGTGTTTAGTATCTATGTGTTAGGTATCAAGTTTCACTTTT
Source organism: Procambarus clarkii (assembly GCF_040958095.1). Lineage (NCBI taxonomy): Eukaryota > Metazoa > Arthropoda > Malacostraca > Decapoda > Cambaridae > Procambarus > Procambarus clarkii. The sequence goes on from NC_091158.1 coordinate 24,164,063, forward strand.
GATCAATTCACGTAAGTTTAATAGAATGGTTTGTTTTAGTAGTTATGAATTTCATATTGTAGTTTAATGGATTTTAAATTAGTTTTAATATATGTCACAGTTAATAAGTTTTATTTGTATTGATCACTTTAAGTGCACTTAAGTGTTTTGTTTTTTAAGCATTTTCCTTTCTTTGATAGGCTATACTATATTCAGTATGAGTTCTTTGTTTACCAGCTATTTGATTGTGATTTCTGTTTTTTCTTTTAGATCTGATGATGAATACGAGAAGTATTCGAAACGTTATGCATTTTAAAGTAAAGATTCTGAAACAAGATGTTCAGTATATCCCTGGTTTTCCTATTTATCTTAAAATTAAGATTTCCGAAGGAAACATCGATCATAAATATATATATATATATATATATATATATATATATATATATATATATATATATATATATATATATAGTTGTTCCAGCTGTAATGCTATATATATATATATATATATATATATATATATATATATATATATTCCAGCTATATATATATATATATATATATATATATATGTCATACCTAGTAGCCAGAATGCACCTCTCAGCCAACTATGCAAGGCCCGATTTGCCTAATAAGCCAAGTTTTCATGAATTAATATATTTTCTCTAATTTTTTTCTCATGAAATGATAAAGCTACCCATTTCATTATGTATGAGGTCAATTTTTTGTTATTGGAGTTAAAATTAACACAGATATATGACCGAACCTAACCAACTCTACCTAACCTAACCTAACCTATCTTTATAGGTTAGGTTAGGTTAGGTAGCCGGAAAAGTTAGGTTAGGTTGTCGAAAAACAATTAATGAAAACTTGGCTTATTAGGCAAATTGGGCCTTGCATAGTAGGCCGAGAAGTGCGTTCACGCTACTAGGTACGACATATATATATATATATATATATATATATATATATATATATATATATATATATATATATATATATATATATGTCGTACCTAGTAGCCAGAACTCACTTCTGAGCCTACTATGCAAGGCCCGATTTGCCTAATAAGCCAAGTTTTCATGAATTAATTGCTTTTCGACTACCTAACCTACCTAACCTAACCTAACCTAACTTTTTCGGCTACCTAACCTAACCTAACCTATAAAGATAGGTTAGGTTAGGTTAGGTAGGGTTGGTTAGGTTCAGTCATATATCTACGTTAATTTTAACTCCAATAAAAAAAAATTTACCTCTTACATAATGAAATGGGTTGCTTTATCATTTCATAAGAAAAAAATTAGAGAAAATATATTAATTCAGGAAAACTTGGCTTATTAGGCAAATCGGGCCTTGCATTGTAGGCTGAAAAGTGAGTTCTGGCTACTAGGTACGATATATATATATATATATATATATATATATATATATATATATATATATATATATATATATATATATATGTCGTACCTAATAGCCAGAACGCACTTCTCAGCCTACTATTCAAGGCCCGATTTGCCTAATAAGCCAAGTTTTCATGAATTAATGTTTTTTCGTCTACCTAACCTACCTAACCTAACCTAACCTAGCTTTTTTTGGCTACCTAACCTAACCTTACCTATAAATATAGGTTAGGTTAGGTTAGGTAGGGTTGGTTAGGTTCGGTCATATATCTTCGTTAATTTTAACTCCAATAAAAAAAATTGACCTCATACATAGAGAAAAGGGTTGCTTTATCATTTCATAAGAAAATTTTTTTAGTAAATATATTAATTCAGGAAAACTTGGCTTATTAGGCAAATCGGGCCTTGAATAGTAGGCTGAGAAGTGAGTTCTGGCTACTAGGTACGACATATATATATATATATATATATATATATATATATATATATATATATATATATATATATACATATATATATATATATATATATATGTATATATATATTTATGTATATATGTTGTACCTAGTAGCCAGAACGTCATACTTGGCCTACTATGCAATGCTCAATTTGCCTAATAAGCCAAGTTTTCCTGAATTTATATATTTTTCTAAACTTTTTTTCTTATGAAATGATAAATCTGCCCATTTCATTATGTATAAGTTAATTTGTTTAAATTTGAGTTAAAACTAACGTTGATATATGACCGAACCCAACCAACCCTATAGTCCCTCCAGTATAATTTGAAGTCCCTCCATCGTCCCAGTCACCGGTATTTTACAATTTTCTCTGGCTTGCCAAGCTTGAACTCACTGGCAACAGTGCCAGTGAGGGAGGCACGTAACCGCCGGGGCGGGATGGGGAAGGGCTGGAGCGGAGGGAGGCGCGTGAGGGAAAGTGAACCTTAGGGTAAGGCGTCACTAAGAACACCCGCTCACCGGTCAGGCGGAGGAGGCTGGTAGTGGCCGCATTTCAAACTCCCCTCACCACCACAGCACGCAACCACCTCCCTCACGGGCTCAATGAACGATAGTGAACAATTTCTGTCTGTTTAGTGTATACTTTGCGGCCCCAACATACAAAGTGCATACCATGTATATATAGTGTCATAGTGCCATAGTGATATATACATCTCAGAGTGCCAACTCCGATACTCAGTTGACTTGACTTGAACCATACTCCCGGTTACCCGTTGTGTTGTTTAGTTACCAGTTGCGTTGCTCCTGGGAGAATGGGTTCGAGTCACTTCTGGGGTGTGAGTTTTCAGTCGCATATAATCCTGGGGACCATTCAGGCTTGTTCGCATTTGTGTTCCTCACGTGTGCCCCAAAGAATGAGGTGATTTGATAAAATGCCTTGCCCAAGATTACCATCTGAGTGCCGGCGGGCGGGGAAGTGGTTCAAATAGCTTCGGCTATCACTTCTTTATGTCAAGCAGATTAAGGAGTCCTGTAGTTACCAGTTGCGTTGCTCCTGGGAGTATGGGTTCGAGTCACTTCTGGGGTGTGAGTTTTCAGTCGTCATATATATATATATATATATATATATATATATATATATATATATATATATATATATATATATATATATATATATATAATGTCGTACCTAGTAGCCAGAACGCCCTTCTCAGCTTACTATGCAAGGCCCGATTTGCCTAATAAGCCAAGTTTTCATGAATTAATTGTTTTTCGACTACCTAACCTACCTGACCTAACCTAACCTAGCTTTTTCGGCTACCTAACCTAACCTAACCTATAAAGATAGGTTAGGTTAGGTTAGGTAGGGTTGGTTAGGTTCGGTCATATATCTACGTTAATTTTAACTCCAATAAAAAAAAAATTGACCTCATACTTAATGAAATGGGTAGCTTTATCATTTCATAAGAAAAAAATTAGAGAAAATATATTAATTCAGGAAAACTTGGCTTATTAGGCAAATCGGGCCTTGCATAGCAGGCCGAGTACGACGTTCTGGCTATTAGGTACAACATATATATATATATATATATATATATATATATATATATATATATATATATATATATATATATATATATATATATATATATATATATATATATATATAAAGTTGTGAGGGTATCACCTTTGGTCAAATGTCGGGGACCCATAGCCTCGGAGAAGAAAATAAGGATTTTCCAGAGAAGACCTTTTTGATTCTCACTGAACACTTCAATATTTTCTTCTCTTACCACTCCCATTCTTTTGTATATGCACATCTATGTTTGTTTTATTTAAGCTGTGTTACAAAAAAATGAGTTACAAATTCGGTACAAAGATGATTATCGTAAGTTGTTGAGTTCCTCCAGCTCCTCAGATGGCGGGCAGGATCCCCGAATGCAGTGTGCATTTCCCCTCTGTATCGCCACACTGAGGCGCTGTAAAGGAAGCTGGCAGCTCGAGGGTTTCAGGTTGTTTTAGTTAGTATAGAACCCAGTTCCTTAAAAAAAACTGGTGTCACTTTTACTCAAGGCGCCGAAGGTCTCAGAAGCAATGGGGGTAAAATTGTAGTGGTGATCCAGTTCTCTGTACTTACGGAATTTGGCTGATTCACTGTGAGTGGCAGCGCCCCCTGGTAGTGCATCACTGAAGTCAATGTAGGTGTTAGCCAGGGTTGATACGAACGTGTAGTCCCACCCCAATTGCTTGCCTTTCTTCCAAGGGGTTCACTGTGATACAATCTGGGACACCAATAAGAGCATCAGAGTTATGGGGCGTTAGGTAACGGGGCTCTCTCTCAACTTGGCATCCAGCTGTGGTGAGGCTCCTCCTGATGATGTCGTTAACTTCACTGTGCCTCGAGTGCCTTCCCCCTATGCTTTGGCAGAGTAGGCCATGGTGGCCGTACCTGTCGGCCACCACCTCTCCGCAAATCACTTATATATGGTGTGGTTTTAGGCAACAAATCGGAGGGCCACAGCGATTCAGAGGGCGTGTGGTGCGAGACGTGTACCTGCAAACGACATTGGGGTTTCTAACAGGAAGTCCCCTGCATGTGGGGCTGCTACTGCTGTGAGACGAGCAATGTCGTATTGTGTTGTTGCAGCACCCAGTCACTCTGCAGCAACTTCGCCTACAATGGGGCCATCCCAGCTGGATTGCTTGTGGGCTTTTGAGGATGGTGGTTGAGATGATAGGCCTGTACGAGAGATCTACTCGGTGGCACAGCTTATAAAATTGGGATCATGTACACGTGCTCCCTGATGTAAGAAGGCAGGTAGAATTTCCTTCACAAGGTCGTCGGATGCCGAGGAGGAGGACAGGGAGGCTGGTACGGTGATTTATAATAATAATAATAATAATATTTATTTAGGTAAAGGTACATACATAAAGAGATTTTACAAAGTTTGTTGGCTTTATAGATAGAGCTAGTACATACAATGCCTAAAGCCACTATTACGCAAAGCGTTTCATTTACGTTGCTGTTCGATCTCCGAGGCCCCTGTGAGGGATCTAGATCCCTCAGCTAGTTTTCCTAGTTTCTAGATTAGGCTAGTCACTCTAGAAACTGAAGCTTTCAAAATAACATATGCTTGTTGGGTGTTGAATGAAAGATTATGTTATGGACTATCATTTGTGAGTAGTTAGAGGTCTGTGATTGCTCTGTAGAGAGAATTACAGAAATTTTCCTGTTTCTGTGAAAAAGGACGAGAAGGTACTTGACTAAAACCGTTAGAGGTGGGGGGAGAGTGGAGTGAACGTTGCCTTTCCCCCCCACATGGGAGACATCGCGCCTTTGTTTTAGGCCTCCCCCTCCTTGTGACGTCACAGCACGCCCGAGGGTGACGGAGAGAGGTGATTGGTTTAGGCACAAGGAGCGTTGCCGGCTTCAAGCTGATTGGTCAAGACAAAGTAGGGAGGAGGTATGGGCATTTGAGTTTCCCTGCCCGCCAGGGAGTTAGTTTGAATTGGGCGGCAAAGGAGGAAGAGGTGTCTGGTGGAGGTGGCGGGCTGGCCACCTCCACCCCACGTTAATCGCTTCTCTCGTCCAAATTACACATTGAATATGGCACTGCTGCCATCAGGGGATGTGTCAAGGCCCAATTAGGTGAATTGGGGCCAAGGATTTACGGAAGGAACAGTAAAAAGCTAAAGAGACAGTTGACAGTGTCCACCCAGGAGGCAGCTGGCAGAGCCTCATGGTGTAACAGGTGGTTTGAATAACCTGTCTAATGTGGTTAGACAATTAGCAGAAATCAGACAGGGCCTCCTAGTGTAATCGTGGTAAGATTACAGGCCCCTGTGGGACTTTGAATTCCACCCTGTTGGTCCACCCGGTGGTGACGCCGCCGGCCATTGTCACCCCAGTGTAGAGCAAGGCATGCTCTGGTTTGCTGGAGTTGTGGGCGATTCCTCAACCACGTGTGTATGCCCGGGGGCCACGCGCCGCATGGTCCCGCCACATGGCCCGGCCACCTCACCTGCCTGCCCGCTGGCCACCCACCCAGGCCACCCGCGTGGCCAAACCCCACCCCACCCCGCACGCCCGCTCAGCCGGGTGGGGTGCTATGACGTCATGCGCTACCCGTGGCCACCCAGCCGCCTGCTACCACCACCCCATCCCCCCCTCTCAGCTTGGGAGGGGCGCTGTGGGCCACGCGGTGGCCACATGCCTTGGCCACTTTCCTGGGACAGCCTAGGGCCACATCTTGTCGACGCATGAGGAGCAAGCAAGCTAAGTGTGGTAGTGTCCTGGGAAATGAGGAAAAAAATAAGGGAAAGAGGGTTGTGATAGGACTATTATCATTGTGTACAGTGTGATGGGTACCGGTGGAAATTCCCGGTAAGAGTTGTCTCAGAGCCTCGCCAGGCTAGAGAAGCAGCTGAGTGAGAGCTGTCAGTAGGGTCCAGGTGAGTGATAGGGCGGTACCTGGAGATAGATATTATACATAGGACCACACTGCAGTATCATAATGTATATATAGTAGACTGACTAGAGTATGTAACCGGTCAGTGTAGAGATTTACCATATAAGTGATCCAGCCTGTCGATTCTATATAATCGTTCAGACTGGATTAATGCCATAGAGTACCGTAAAATTATAATCATTAGAGGTAAGCAGGCCCGGTTGCAGGGATGTCAATGGGGGGCCCCTGAGGTCTGTGTAGTTAGTTACATTTACTTGATGATATAATTTTCGTTGATTATGTGAATGCCATTTCTATGTGTTCATTTGCATGTTTATGTACTGTGTTGTGTGGTAAGTCAGTAGATGTGATTGCTGACTGACTGCCTAATGATGTCATTAGCATGTGGGGTATGCTGACGGCATCATTATGTTGCAGGTTTGTGCAGTATTGTTATCAGTTATACGATATTATTGTCCCAGGAACTGTGTTGAGGGTTTAAGGGACCTCCAGGATTATTCAGGGGAATTCACAGTACTTAATGAGAGAAGGCAATTGATGGGTTAATTGCCTTGCTGAGGTATGTGTGTGTTCACAGTAGTCCTTGGCAACGGGTGCAAGAAAAAGAGGGGGAGGGGGGGCAGTAATATTGGTATACTCGTGTGTGTTGCACAACCGTGTGTCATTATTGTGTGGGCACAGTAATTAGCGAGTTGCAGTAGCCGCAACCATATGTGGGCAGTACTTTTATGATGTTGCATGCCATTGTAGTGTGACCTATGTAACGCTGGGGTTACTTTGTTTCTTTAAGTTGTGTTGAGGACTTAAGGATTCAGTGAGTTAATTAAGTAAGGGGTAATTAACTGGATAAGTGGTGCACACTTAGTATTGTTGAGTGAGTGAGGGCTGTTATGAGAGAACAGCGTTGAGCTTGAGTGAGATACGTCTCGAGAGCAATTAATTGTCCGTGTGACAACTAATTGACCACTCTAGCTAATTATGTAATTAGCCTTTTCATCATGAATTCACGTAGTGGGAGAGGATCTGTCAGAGTCTGTCAGTATTTGTGTTAACGTAATTTGCTTGAGACTAATTACCTTTCTGGGGTATAGCAATTAGTGGCTCAGGTTAATTAGTGGAGTAATTAACATTGGAGAGCTCCGATGACTCGGTAAAGCGAGGTCATGGAGCTAGCATGAATCGTTGTATTAATCATATCCTGTCTGAGGACAGTGGATTAGTGGCACATCTTGTTAATTAGGGTAATCGACTCCTTTCCCGTGAATTCACAGTGTTTGATGAGACCTGCTTAGGCAGTGCAGAGTGAGACGTATTTATGGATGATTAATTATCGGTCCTGGTGCTAGTTAATTAATTGCTCAGAATCAATTAGGGAATTAATTAGGGTAATTAACACTCACTAGTAATTTTTTGACACAGACTGTGGAGAAGCTACCAAGTTAGGGTAGGCTTAGTTAAAGTAACTCAATGGGGATGTAATTAGTGGTCCGTTTGACCTTAATTGAGTATTACTCACTGAATACTTGCTAGGAGTCAAGTGTGATGTAATATAAGTTTGAGTTATTGTTAACAAGAGAGACAAGTGTTAAAGATTAACGTAGAGTATCATCATGTTGTTGTCTAGTGGGAGACAATTGTTTGTGATTACCGTAGTACTTTGTGGCTGACTGCTGCGATCAGTCAATTAACGTAATTAATCACTTAAGGCATTTTCTTTTGGTTGTCGTCTGGTGACGAGAGTAGAGTCATCTAGGGATTTGTGGAGCTGTGTCCCAGAATCCCTCCTTGCCTGTCTTTGTTACTGTTTACAACAGTGCAACTTCTTGTAGGGAGTTGCAAAGAGTGTTCACACTGGGTTGTGATAGGGGGGTCACTGTTGGACTACCCTCCTAGTTACGTGGGTCTCTCCTGGGGGGCGGGAGGACCCCTAAGTTTGTGATTATAGTAGCTGTCAGGGAAACCGAGACACTATTGTTTGCATGCTTGTGTCTTTGTCTAAAGTGGATATCCTTCATTTGTTTAGTTAGTTCATGTTGTCAGCCTGAAGTGTCAGCAAGATGGAGCCTGCTGTCACTTCTTGAGGGGCTGTTGAATAGCTGTGTTGCAAATGCCACTTGATGTACAATAACGTAACCATTCGCTGTGGTGTAACTTAGTATGTGATATTTTTCTTTGATTTGCAATATTGCGTCATCAGTGGGCACACCTGTGTTCAGGTTAGTTCAGTATGCAGCCTCACAGCAAGGGTTGCTATTTAGCTGTTTGTTATCGTGCCACTGGATGGACATTAACGTAACGTAAACTCGGTAATGTAGTAGTTAGTCTCTTGTTATTATTAAATTGTTGTTATAGAAAACGGTCTTTGATGTCAACCCTTCAACCATATTATTCCACCATATTTCTGCATATTATTAAATGTTGATGTGATCTTGATAAGGCAGCTGTTCTTGGGAATTCGAATTCCAATTCATAGTGCCACATCAAATATAAATATTTGATTGTGAGAACCCGTCGGTTACCCTTTATTAGTTTTAACGTCCTGTTTAACTAGGAGGAGCCAGCGGCCTATTGTGGACAGGTTTTCATTCCTTGTGGTGGAGGCCTGGCGGTTTGCTCCCGCTTTTCCTTTTTCTATTGGACTCATGCTTAACTGCCGTGAGCAGACTTTAAACTTGTAGTCCACCTCCTAAGGGAGGTAGGCGTAGAGAAAAATCTCACAGCCCCAAGTCTTACAGGAAAAGAGGCTTGTTTCCGCTGAAGGTCATCAAGAGAGAGGTTGAGGGCTTTTTCTAATATTGATTTCAGTGACAGGTCAAACTCGCCTAGATTTTGGCTACTGTAGGATGATGAACACCTCAGAACGTAGGTTAACCTGGGGATGGAACGACATCTGGTGATGTCCTCATCACCAGATGAAGGATACCCTCAATGATCATCTCGTTTTTATCTGACATAGATAACGCAATTTTACTCTCTTCTCAAGTCAGTATCGTTAGATAACAACTAGTGGAGCAGGATATCATAAATTATAATAATATTTATCGGGCGTAACATGGTGTTGCTGATGCCTTAAGCTTGCCTGATAAGATAGCGAATGGTGGTGTTCAGAGTATCTGCGAAGGTCATTGTTAACTGATGATGACAACGATGTTCCTCATGCCTCCATCAGCCATTCTCAAATATCATCAGTTACATGCCAGTTATGGTTATATTGGTTGAATTGTGATAGCAACAATGTTTCTCTTTCCTCGAGCAAGTATTGCCAACATTTTATTGACAAACTTGTATGGCATACGATGCTTATAAAGGTTATATTGGTTAACTGACGATGGCAAGACTGGAGCTATTGGCTCACCCCAGTAAAGTCAGCTATTGTTGGTTGCTGCATAATGCTTTTCTTATGTACATAATAATAATAATAATAATAATAATAATAATAATAATAATAATAATAATATTTATTAGGGGAAAATCACATATATACAAAATGGTATACGAGAAGAATGTTGGATCTCTAGGTAGGGCAAGTATGCCCTACCTAGAGTATATATGCCTCAAGCCACTAATACACTCAGTGTTTCAGGCATGACAATAGCACCACTGTCTCTCTCGTCACAAGTAATACATTATCAAATAAGAACTGTTGAGAAGTCAGATATTTTGATAGTGATCTATTCTTAATAATTTTAACATGATCTATTCTTAAAATTTTTAACATGATCTATTCTTAAAAATGTTAACATGATCTATTCTTAAAAAATTTAACATGATTTATTCTTAAAAAAATTAACATGATCTTTCTCTCTTAAATTTAGGGTGGAAAATAATTTTGCATACTATTTAGAGTCTGTACACTTTACTAGTATATAAAAATGTTCATCTAGAACAGATTATTTCAATATTTACATAAAGTACAGGAATCGTGACGGTTTATGCATAATAACAATTGTGGTGTCTATTGACAGGCAGGACAGCTCTTCACATGGCAGCCGTAGGTGGTGACGACAACACTGTGAAGATCCTCCTCGACGCTGGAGCAAACATTAACGCTACAGATAAAAATGGTAAGGATCACATATATGCATCCCAACATTATATAACACTGATGTCATACAACACACCACAATTTGTATGTGTCAAAATGCAATATTTATATTTTATAATTATACCATATGAGAGAATGTCTGTCTGTTCAAAGTTGGGGGCCAAATCTTTCGCATAAAAAAATAATTTTATAGTAATCTGCCCCTTTATTCATTAATTTGGGAAAATTGACATAAAATTCCAGCTGTGAATAATTTGCCTGTACTCACATTAAACAGACAATTCTCCCACAGCGTCAAAGTTTCTCAAGCAAACTGTTGTATACCAGAGTAAGGATAACTATTGTTTGTTTAGTTCTTCACACCACTGAGCTGCTCTCACTGCAAGATTTTTGTAAGACAGAGAGAGAGAGAGAGAGAGAGAGAGAGAGAGAGAGAGAGAGAGAGAGAGAGAGAGACAGACAGACAGACAGACAGACAGACAGACAGACAGACAGACAGACAGACAGACAGACAGACAGACAGACAGAAAAAACATAGAGACAGAGACACACAGAAACTCAGAAACAGAAACACCGCTAGAGACAGATAGACAGAGAGAAGCAGAGATAAAGATAGAGGAAGAGAATGAGACAGACAGTAGATAAAGGGATGGATGGATAGACGAAGATGCGGATTAATAAATAGATAAGCCGTAGTAACCGACATGAGGGTTCTAACCAATGTGCTGTGAGTTACCAGGCACACGTTCCAGACGACTAGGCCACGACATGGTCAAAGCAATTGCAACCTTGGGTACTACTGCACCCTCTAGGACTCCTGAGCCTTCCATTGAAGACGATGCAGGGTGTCAGACAATCCACCACGTGCACTCTGGCTCAGTCATCTTGGAATGTTCTACCTCTGACGCTCTTCCTTTAATACACAGAGTAATCACACTCTCGTGATGTATCAATGAGAAAATCTGTAGGAGCCGTGACGGGGGTTCGAACCTATGTGCTGGGTGTTCCCAGGCCCACACTCTCTATGTATTGATAGAGGTGTACCCTGATGACTGAGCCACAGTGTATGGGGAAAGGGGGGGGTGCATTGTGTGAAACCATTGGTTCGGGTTCAGTGGAAACCTATAGATGTAGGAGCATCAAAATGCTCTTACATCTGGCAAGGACGTATTCGTCCGCCATTTGCAATTTGAGGAGCAATCCCGTGTATAAACTTACCTCATAATTAAAATTAACATTCATTCTTTAACCAAACTAATCTAAAAACTCTATAATTTAAATGTCACTTATCCAACACATTCAGGGCCTATCACACCTAAAATACATACATAAGTGAAGAGTCCCTACATCATCTGTATGTCAACAAATGCCATACGATCCTGGTCCATCTGCCACAGTCAGATGGACCAGGATCCATCTGGACCCAGGGTCGTAACATCCTCTCACTGTTGACACCCAACACACAATTATATTTATCATCAGAGCTCTCTCTCTCTGATGAACAGATAGACAGACAGATACAGAGAAGCAGAGACAAAGATATCTAGAGACAGAGACTGACAGCAGATTAATGGATGGATAGATGGCTGGAAACATGAATAGACAGATAAGTCGAATGATGGGTGTACGGATGCATTGATTGCTGGATGTTTAGCTACAATGATATATAGACGAATATATAGATTGATAGTTAAATGAACAGATATTTGGTTGAACTAATGGATACAAAATTTATTAGGTGCAAGGATAGATTGATGAAAAGAAAGCAAGATGTAAATATAATTAGATAGATGGATAGAAAACTAGATTAATAGATTTATGGACAGATGGCTGCATTGATGGATGGATAAATGGCTGCATAGGTGGAGAGAAAGATGGATAGATGTGTATACATAAATGGACAGAGAGGGCAGATGAATGGATAGATGTATGAATAGATAGATGAATGAGTAGATGGAAGGATGAGTAGATGGATGGATAGATATTTCCTTATTATTATTTATTTAGTTATTTTATTTATTTATGTATATATACAAGAGTTCTTGCATTCTTTTACACGTCGATAGATGTATGTATAAAGGGAAAGACGGATAGATAGATGTATAGACAAATAGGCAGAGGTGTAGATATTTGGACAGATGGATAGACGTACAGGTGAACAGAGAGAAAGATAGATAGATTAATATATGGATTGCTAGATAGGTAGATTGAAAGGTAGATGAATATATATAGATTCTTAAATAGCTGATGAGTAGATAGTTAGATAGATGGACAGTTAGACCGAGATAGATGGATAGATAGACCGAGATAGAGGGATAGATAGATGGATGCATTGATTGTTAGGGGGAATAGATGGATGGATGGATAGATGGATATAAGGTGGATGGATAGAAGATTAGATTAATGGATAGAAAATTAGATTAATGGATATATAGATTAATGGCTAAATAATAAGAGAGATAGGTGGATGGACGGATAGATAAATAGAGAGATAGGTGGAAGGATAGATATATGGTCAAATTGGAGACAGACAAACAGACCTAAGCATCGCTGATACCCACCCAGTATAATATACAGCACAAATTCGGTCAAAATTCCCAAGGCTAAGAACCAATAAATGTTCAATATATATAGAGACATTTTCACCAGAAATATAAACTCAAAATAAGAATCTTACTGTGTCGAGACACATTATATATATTATGTTACGTACTCCAAAGTGTGAGAGAATATCTATGTGTGTGTGTATGGCTGTTTGCCTGTTCGTCGTTGGAGGCCACACAGATGGAGCTAGCGTCATCCATATTGGCAGAGGAAATGGTCTGGGGTACAGGATGAACAATGAATGACTTGGATTGTCAGAACTCAATAGGTAAGAGCATGTCAGGATCATAATCAGACCCCCCACACAGATTTTTGTCAATGCACGCCATCTGTTCAGCTAGATAGTATCAAAACAAACGTTCAGAACAATCGTTTTTTCGTATAGTAATATGTACTATTTAACACTGATCTCGGTAAAACTTTCGCTCTTTCCCGAAACGGCGTTTGAAAAAAAAAAATTTGCCCAAGTGAAATGAGCATTTCAGGGATCGAGCGGCAACATTTAAAAGTGTATACTCTTTTGACTGTTCTGACGTTAATTTTCTATGTACGTATTTCATTTTTGTACCGATGTGTTCGCAATAGAATGTTCTAGAAGAACATAAGTATAAAATGTCACCAAAACATAAGTTAGATCAACACCAAATAAAAAACTACGTCGATCACTAACCGTGAGCGCCAGACAGCAACGAAATGTTTCTACTATCTTCAAGGTTGTCAACTTCACACTGGTCCTACAGGGTTAATTTTGGTATCACTGAAATTGCAATAAAATTCTCTACGCGGACATATGCATATAAATATAGAATCAATGTCGCAACTGACCCACAAGAGTGTGGGAATTGGCCGAAGTGTTACCCGCGGCGGCATATAGGCGAAACCCTCATTGAAAAGTGTATATTTAAATCACTGTCCTTACATTATTTTTCGATGTACGTATTTAACTTTTGTACCAATGTATTTGCAATAGAATGTTCTAGAAGAACATAAGTATAAAACGTCACATAAGGATGCGTTCGACCGGCAACAAATATAAAAACTACGTCGATCATACTCGTCGTGTTAATAATACAATTGTTTTACCACGATGATTCACTGCCATGCCGTTCTCCCAAATAAGACGTAAATTTCATGGCGAACATTTCTAACCTATCCCCAAGTAGATCGGAGCGAAATTGGAATTTATACAAATATTTATTCTCTTGACTCTCGCCAGTCACCTTTGTGGAACCGCACAAAACTTAGTGACGTGCTCGCGCGCCACCGAGTAGCGAAAGTGATAATTATATAAATTAGTAATTAATTAAATTAAATTAAATTAATTAATTTAATTTAATTAATTAAATTAAATTAATTAAATTAACAAATTACCTGCTGTCAATAATTTGTTCGTACACACATAAAACAGACGATTCTTCCACAACTTTAAAAGTTTTGCAAGACACAACCCTCTATGAGAGTAATGGCAACTATACATTTTTAGTATGTCACATAAGCTCTTCTCGCAGGCGATAACCCACACATTACACTAAAATATTTTTTATAAGGAAGAGAGAGGCAGACAGACAGACAGTGACCGAGAAATACAAAGACAGAGACATGGTCAGAAACAGGCAGAGGGAAGAAATAGAGGATGATTATCAGAGAAAGAGAGAGCAAAAAAAGAGAGACAGAAAGACATAAAAAGCGATAGACAGAGAGCAGATATATATATAGATGTATGAATAGAGATGTAGACTGATAGCTTGAAGGATATACTTATGGATAGAGACAGACAGGGGTATGGATAAACAGATGAGTATGATGGATAGATGGATGCATAGAAATGGATGGGCAGATAAATGGTTTAATAAATACATAGATGAATAGAAATCTAATATGGTAGCTGGATAAATAGACAGATAGATAGATAGATGGATAGGTGGATAAAAAGATGGATAGATAGATACAATGATAAATATATTTATGGATAGATGAATAGGTATATATATATGACAGAGATGAGTAGATGAATGGATATACCTAGCAAACAAAAAACATTTTTTTCCGTTTTAAATTGGTCGCAGAAAGGTGACACTGAAACTATTTATATAAAGTTGTTTTAATAACGTATAAAATACATTACTTTCTGTCACTAAAGTCGTAGACAGCATGATTTTCTGTCCAAGTCAAATTTGCTGTCAAATCGTAGTCAGTTGCAATAGTACAACTGATGATTTAAAACTTTTCTAATTAAAATTAAGTACAAGTACTTCATATGTGTGTGTGTGTGTACTTACCTAGTTGTGATTGTGGGATTGATCTCTGGCTCTTTGGTCCCGTCTCTTAACTGTCAGTCATCAGATGTACAGGTTCCTGAGCCTATTGGGCTCAATCATATCTACACATGATACTGTGTATGGAGTCAGCCTCCACAACATCACTTCCTAATGCATTCCATTTGTCAACTACTCTGACGCTGAAAAAATCTTTCTAATGATTCTATGGCTCATTTAGACACTCAATTTCCACCTGTGACCCATAGTGTGTTTGCCCCATGCATTAAATAGTCTGTCTTTATCGACCCTATCAATTCCTTTGAGAATCTTGTATGTGGTGATCATGTCCCCCATAACTCCTCTGTCTCCCAGTGACTTGAGGTTTAATTTCCATAGTCTCTCCTCGTAGCTCATACCCCTCAGTTCGGGTACTAGTTTAGTGGCGTACTTTTGAAACTTTTCCAATTTAGTCTTAAGCTTGACTAGATATGAACTCCACACTGGAGCCGCAAATTCCAGGATTGGTCTGACATATGTGGTATACAAAGTTCTGTATGGTTCCTCACACAAGATTCTAAAGGGCGTTCTTATATTGGCTAACCTGGCATATGCCACTGATGTTATTCTCTTGATATAGGCTTAAGGGGACAGGTCGGCGTGATATCAGCCCCCAAATCTTTCTAACTCTTGAAGAATTTGATCTCCCAAATGATACCTTGTATCTGGTGTCCTGCTCCCTACACCTATCTTTATTACATTACATTTGCTTGGGTTAAATTCTAACACCCATTTGTTCTCCACGCCAATTTTGTGGTCTCACGCCTCACTGTAACTCGTTGCTTCCTATTGCTTAGGTACTCCCTTATCCACTGGAGTACAG
Organism: Procambarus clarkii; assembly: GCF_040958095.1. Lineage (NCBI taxonomy): Eukaryota > Metazoa > Arthropoda > Malacostraca > Decapoda > Cambaridae > Procambarus > Procambarus clarkii. Next base: position 24,180,159 of record NC_091158.1, read on the forward strand.
TACCAGTTTCTCCACCCTGTTTCTCCAGATTATGCATCAACCTCTTATGGGGTACTGTGTCTATGGCTTTCCGACAGTCCAAGTAAATGCAGTCTGCCCATCCATCTCTTTCTTGTTTAGTTTTTGTCACCTGATTATAGAATTCTATTGAGCCTGTAAGGCGAGATTTAACTTGCCTAAACCCATTTTTATGGGTTGTCACGGAATCCCTTCTCTCCAGATGTGTTACTAGGTTTTTTATAATAATCTTCTCCATCACCTTGCATGGTATAGAAGATATGGGTGGTAGGCTTTGTGGGTTGGAGGTGTTATTGTAAGAGGTGGTGAGGGTGAGAGAAGGTTGGGGGTGTTACCCAGTGGAGGGCATAATGTTGTCACATGTAGGTACCAAAACACTAGTCCCAAATTAGCGTATTGTCTTTTGAGGTTTGTTTCCATATTTTCACTTATATCCACCCTAAATAATATATTGCAAGAACACTGTACACGGTATGATTGACTGCCTAATTGAGAGGCTTTTACCACCAAGTCAACATCCGAAAGTACAACTAGGTGTTAAGAAGCATTGTTTATGTCTTTTTACGTCCCTGTAGGCACGTTGATGTCCACGACGCTGCCAGGCATAGATCACTCCAAATTCCTGCTACATATCACCAGTAATCGGCCTCTTGTTCCCCTTAGCACCGGTATAGCTCTAACGCTACACGTTTTGCCTATCTTCTTCACTATTTGCTTTAATCTTCACTATCACATCTAGTTACGTACTCTCTGACCGAGCGATGGCGGCATCGAGTCTGTGGTGGAACTGTTGCCGTAGAGTGATCTTGACTAATTTGTTCTATCGGACACAATCTATGAAACTGATATTTTCTAAACAGTGCGTTTAACTTCATAATATCACTACGCAACGAATTTCCTTTGTATCCCTCTGATGTCCCAAAATATGATGACATTTAGATGAGCGAACTGCACATGTCCACCCTCCCTACACCGTTCTTAGCAACTGATTGTTTTGGTCTGTGTACTCACCTAATTGTGCTTGCGGGGGTTGAGCTCTGGCTCTTTGGTCCCACCTCTGTGTTTTGGTCTGTGTGTTTTGGTCTAAGTGTTTTGGTTTGTGTGTTTTAGCCTATGTGTTTTGGTTTTCTGTGTTTGGTCTGTGTGTTTTGGTCTAAGTGTTTTGGTTTGTGTGTTTTAGCCTGTGTGTTTTGGTTTTCTGTGTTTGGTCTGTGTGTGTGCTTGATCTGTGTGTGTGTTTCGTCTGTGTTTGTGTTTGGTCTGTGAGTGTGTTTCGTCTGTGTGTGTGTTTGATATGTGTGTGAGTTTGGTCTGTGTGTGTGTTTGATCTGTGTGCGTGTTTGGTCTGTGTGTGTATTTGATCTGTGTGTGTGTTTGATCTGTGTGTGTGTGTATTTGATCTGTGTGTGTGTTTAGTCTGTGTGTGTGTTTGGTATTTGTATGTGTTTGGTCTGTAAGTGTTTTGTTTGTGTGTGTGCTTGGCCTGTGTGTGTTTGGTCTTTGTGTGTGTTTGATCTGTGTGTGTGTTGAGTCTGTGTGTGTGTTTGGTATGTGTGTGTGTTTGGTCTGTTTGTGTTTGGTCTGTAAGTGTTTGGTCTGTGTGTGTGTGTTTGGTCTGTGTGTGTGTTTGATCTGTGTGTGTGTTTGATCTGTGTGTGTGTTTGATCTGTGTGTGTGTGTGGGAAAAACCTGCTGGGATTGATATAAGAGGAGACTACTAGAGACTTGGACTGAACTAAATTAAAAAATTACTGTCTGCAAATTAATTCCAAGAATCTCTAGCTAGGGTCGTAAATCCTAGCTCCTCTTTTCCTAATGATAGATTGTGGGCTGTAAGGGACAGGTGGGATGAATGGATTAGTTGATAGAAGTTCCAGTCCACCTGTAGACAGGGATCTCACATCAGCTTGTATATTATACAAGGATAAGATTTGATAAATTCAGTTATATGACTGAACACTGGCTCTGTTTAAATCAGGGATTTAAACATACATAGTCTAACCTAGCACCATAACTAACAGCCAATAGGTTCTTATACTATAAACAAATTAAATTGCAAAAGTATAATAAATGACTTTAAATGTAGTCTAAGCACTTAACTAAGTAATAGATATTATTCAATTAAATGAACTTGTATGATAACTTATAAATTAACTAAGCAAGCAATTGTTAACTTTATTTATATATTCAAATATATATGCAGACATATTTATATTCAATTTATATGATTATGTAGTCAGCTTGACTGAATCCTTTTCCACACAATGGACACTCATGAGACTTTATTTACGCATTGCGACTGAATCTTTTTCTGACAACTGGACACTCATGAAGTTTAGTGCCTGGACAAGGACCTGCTGCTCTTCTACAATATTAATAAACTTACTGAAATGTGAGGCTTAGCCTCGCTTTTTAACTGACAGACAGATTTATAGGATATTAAAGTCACACAAGCATACAATTGGCCAATCATATACCAAAATAACCTTCAATATACTTCTCTGCCAGTCGGGGTGCCTGTCTGACAAGGTGCCAGACTGATTAACTCTCTCTTGTTGAGTTTAGGCACGATATTTTGTCACAGCGTTTCTGTATGATGTACTGGTAGCGTTGCTACGTGATTTTCCCTGCAGTTGCAGAAGAATGATAGTTGCTGAAGATCAGGAATGAAGGTGGTGGAAACCGTGTCACTGTGAGCTCCACTATACACTCCTAATTTTATATAAATGTTCTAGGATTTTCCTTGTAGATATAGTCCAGGTACTCGCCCAGTTCTAGAGAGTGTTCACTGGTGATAAAGATATTAGATAAGGTGTCCTTGAGCTGGTAATGTTCGCTAAGGATCCGTCACACGTGTTCACAGTTGTCAACAAACGCGCGGTCCTCCTCCGCTCTCGTGGACGCTTCTGACCCAGATCCCTTCCCATGCTCCCCGAGCACGGAAGTCTTCTATGAATATTGATTGATTAATTTTACAGTCTAGACTTATGATTGAGATAAGCTGTAATTATAATATAATTTCAAATAGGATATAGAGATTATAAGTAGTACTTGATAGTACCACTGATTCTTATTAAGGATTCGATTTTTATCCCTACTGGATATTGAATCAATGTTCCAATAATTTTTGAATTATAAAATCCTTCTAGAAGTTTCTGGATCCATAAGAGATCATGCACAAAGTCATGTAGGCATCTATAGGGCCCTATGCGTACGGGATCCAAGTGGCATTATCTTCTAGGATCAAACTGTATAATGAATCTATAATGATTCTGGTATGATTTTAGATATGATTTTGATATGATACAGAAATTATACATTTCTTAGATGATAATTAGATATGGTGGATAAAAATTTCCCACATCTTCCAGAGGGAGAGAACTGGCACAGAGTCCAATACTAAGGACAGTAGTAACCAGCTGTATTTATTTACCCTCCATCGGATTGATAATACAAGTGCAAATTTTGCTTGCACTTTTGTGCTGCTGTCCGTTGTGGACGATTGTGTCTGTTAGGAGTCTGTGGGTCATGTGGAGTTAGAGTGTCTTGAGGACTCTCAGGATCTAACTGCAGCTGGCTCACTGATTCCATGTGGATGAGTTTGTCCAATGTCTTTAGGGAAGTTGTTCCTTTAGACAGGATTTTGACTATTCTCAAAATCCCCTGGCTATCTGGATGGACTGAGACAACTTTACCTAATGGCCAGTCAGCCCTAGGGCCATCACTGTCTACCAAGACAATATCGCCAGGTTGGAGAATAGATATATTATGTGGGACATTGGCTCCATAGTGATGTTCTCGTAGAGATGTAAGATATTCTTTTGTCCAAACATCATTCCATTTTTGGATTATGCTGGACAGATGCTTATACCCCTGAACCAACTCGCTCTGACATGAGGGATCTCTGATCTCACCATCCACTAGAGATGGTACTGGAGTCAGAAGTCTTCCATACATTAGGTGTGCAGGACTTAATGGCTCATGTTGAGTAGGATCATCAGACAAGTAAGTCAACGGCCGGTTATTCACCATTGATTCTATTTCTGTGATTACTGTCTGGAGTTCTTGAAGATTGATTTTCTGACGGTGTAGAGATTTTCTCAAGGATCTTTTGACAGTTCCTATTAACCGTTCATAAAATCCTCCGTGCCATGGGGCTCTCGGAGGGATAAATTTCCATCTGCAATGACGCTGTTCCAGTGTGGAAGTAACTGCAGGATGGGAACAAATTTCCCGTAGACATGCTTCTCCAGCTACCAAGTTTGCTCCGTTGTCTGAAATCATCAGCTTAGGGCATGAACGGCGTGCTGCGAATCTGCGGAAAGCTTGTATAAATGATTGAGCAGTCATATCGGGTGTTACCTCTTAATGTACTGCCCTGGTGGTAGCACAGGTGAACAGACAGATGTATGCCTTGATAGGTTGCTTATCTGGAGTCCCTGTTAGATATATTGCTCCTGTATAATCTACTCCTGTCGTTTCGAAAGGATGTAGATGGACCACTCGTTCCTTTGGTAGAGGTGGTGGCCCTGGATAAGAGCAAGTTCTTGCATCGTACCTTCGGCATATCATGCAATTCTTCAAGATTGATTTGACTGACTGTCTTCCCTGAGGAATCCAGTACTGCTGTCTGATTTGTGTGTGTCTAACACTCCTCCATGTTTGATGATTTGTTGATGTGTATGTAACACAATCAACCTGGTGATCCAATGATTTTTTTGTAAAAGCCATAGATGCACAGTATCTAGATTGATATCTGCGTGTTTAAGTCTCCCTCCACAACGCAGAATGTTGTGATTTTCTTGGTCTATCCACAGACCGAGATTGTGTTTTAACTTATGCGGAAGATTTTCATAGTTATTCCCATAAGTTTCTCTGGGCTTGTCTTCCCCAATAGATAAGTGCATCAGGAAAAGTGTATTTTATACCTTTTTTTCTGAGATAATGAAACACGTTCTGTGTTACATTGATTAATTTGATGAGCGAGGAGTAACGAGTACAATCCAAGACTGATATTTCAGCTTGCTGCCTGGTGGTAGTTATGGTTTGTGTCGAGATGACATGTGGCTTTTGTTCAGGCCAACTACCATTCACTAACCATCGAGGCCCATGAAACCAAATATCTGCCTTTGCAAATTGTTTAAATGTCATACCTCTTGATAAAAGATCAGCTGGATTATCTTTTGTTGGTACATGTGTTACAACTGATATGAGTGGGGCTTCTATGGGGTTCTGGTAATATTAAGGGGTAAAGGTAGTTAGAAGACAAGAGTATCAAATATGGGAGAGTTAAAAGGCCCGGCCCCCAAAATAAACTATCCACAGTAGTAATAACTTGCTACAAGACCATATATGTTAGTCTAAGGGTTGATCACTGCGCTCCCACCTTGGAAGAAGAGATACTCTGTAATTCATGTACTTATTTATTAACCCCTCAACAACCCCCCATATACACTCACACCAATAACAATAATAATAATAACTTTACCACACTATCTTACGTTAAAAGCCTTGGTCCACATAGACAGGATACAAGGTTTACACTAATAACAAGCTAGGGTAAAGTACTACTGGATAAGCACTGAAGCTGGATGCAGCTTAGGGTAGTGAGACCATGTGGTACCCTAATACAAAACACAGCACTTAGGGTAAACAAAACACTGGCAAATACTAACCCCAGGTCTCACCAATAGTTACTACCAGAGTAGGCACACTCACTAATGCCCCGTACTTAGCTTAAGGATACAGGAACTTCAGGTAAGGGAAATAAGTAAGAGGAGAAGGAAGGAGAGTAGGGATACAGCCACAGAGTAGGTCTTAACCGCACGACACCAGCCACAGAGAAGAGCGAGCTAGCCACCAGCTGCCTCCCTCATCGTGGTGCCGGGAGGAGCCTAATTGATCGTGCAGCTAAGCACATTAAAGATCTTCCCCTATGCAACGTATTGTTACTTTATGAATGATTAGAAAGTATTAGTAAGCAACGTTGGTGCCTATGTTATTATTTAATAATCAACCCCCAGCTCAGTCTTTAAATGCTCTTTGAGAAACAATAATAGTCTTACGTCTGACAGGGAAGATACAAACAATTGCTATACGAGATGCCCAACTGTACTACCAGGAAGTTTAATAGCTCAATTTTGACCTCTGGTTTCCACTGGAGAACCCAGGGTCGTAACACTCCTCCCCCCTTCAGAGAAAAAAAAATGTGACTACTAGAATAGTAGTCATATTTTTTTGTAAGAGTATACAGAGAACAAAAAGAAAAACATATGACAAAAACAAAAAAATCAATCAAAAGCAATATCTCTGCAAAAAAAAAATACAAAGGAGTTCTCTGAAAGAAAAAAAACACAAAAAATAAAAGAACAGGGAAGTAAAGAAATTGGACACGGAATATTTAATTTATTTATTTATTTTATTTATGCATATACAAGAATGTACATAAGGAATGTGAGGATACAATTATGGTAATTACAGTCTTGTAAAGCCACTAGCACACGCAGCGTTTCGGGCAGGTCCTTAATCTAAGAAAATTTTAAGGTGGTAAATATTTGCAAAATTTATAGACAAAAAAATGATAACAGATTACATGGAATGAAAAAAAAAAGATGAGAGAAAATTATAGGTACAGTATATTAAAGCACATAGGTAGCTATGATTGATTGCAATGACAGCTTAAAATGGTAGTTGACAACAAATTGGTAGGCACAATACAGCAGAAACAATATAAGATTGATTGCAATGACAGCTTGAATGGTAGTTGACAAAAATTGGTAGTCACAATACAGCATATGGCTAGCACATAAAAGAAGACAGCAATGAACACAATGATAAGGTTGTTTGATATTACATAAAAATTAGGAGATTGGGTACCACTAGGTACAGAGCAAATTTAAAGCTCAGTGTAGGAAACTAAATAGATGAAGTTAGGTACTTTTTGGTTTTGCTTTTAAATAAGGCAAAAGTTTTACAGTTTTTCAATTCACTAGGGAGTGAGTTCCATAGACTAGGTCCCTTAATTTGCATAGAGTGTTTACACAGATTAAGTTTGACCCTGGGGATATCAAAGAGATATTTATTTCTGGTGTGGTGATAATGGGTCCTATTACATCTGTCCAGGGAGAGTTTCAGAGCATGGTTTGCATTTAAGAACAGGGTTTTGTAAATGTAGTTGACACAAGAGAATGTGTGGAGGGAGTTAATATTTAGCAAGTTTAGAGATTTAAACAAGGGAGCTGAGTGTTGTCTGAAAGCAGAGTTAGTTATTATTCTGATAGCAGATTTTTGCTGTGTGATGATGGGCTTAAGGTGGTTTGCAGTGGTAGACCCCCATGCACAGATACCATAATTAAGATAGGGGTAGATTAGTGCATAATATAGTGAGAGGAGAGCAGAGTTAGGAACATAATATCTGATTTTGGAGAGTATACCAACTGTCTTAGAGACTTTCTTAGTTATGTGTTGAATGTGGGTGCTGAAGTTGAGTCTCTTGTCTAGGAATAGGCCAAGAAACTTGCCATCATTTTTATTACTGATGTTAATGTTGTCTATCTGTAGCTGAATTGCATTTGATGATTTGCTTCCAAATAAGATGTAGTAAGTCTTTTCGATGTTTAATGTTAGTTTGTTCGTTGACATCCATAAGTGGACTTTTTTTAATTCATTATTCACAACATTATTTAGTGTATGTGGGTTGTCACAGGAGAACCTAAAAAAAAATAACTAAAGCATGACAGTTGGTAAATGGCTTTCTGTGGCTCAGATGAATGTTATTCAGGCAACCGGGACAGAGCGTCGGCTATCACGTTGAGTCTGCCCGGTAGGTGGGTAATGGAAAGATTGAAGTCCTGTAGGTACAACGCCCACCTGAGGATGCGTTTATTCTTACCCTTCATCTGAGTCAGGAAGACTAGTGGGTTATGGTCCGTGTACACTTCCACTATATTACCTGTGAGGTAAACTTCGAACTTTTTACATGTTAACACTAGCGCCAACGCCTCTTTTTCTACCACTGAATAATTGCGTTGCGCCTTGTCGAATTTCACAGAGTAATAATATACTGGGTGTTCCACCTGATCATCCCCAGTTTGCAACAACACTGCACCAGCACCCGAGTCAGACGCGTCAACATGAATTTTAAACGGTCGGTCGAACCTTGGACTAGCAAGCACTGGGGCGGAAGCTAAGATCAATTTCAAATTTTTAAATGCCTCTGCACAGTCTGATGACCACTTAAATTTAACGGCTTTCCGCAACAAGTCTGTGAGAGGAGTGGCAACACTGGAAAAGTTCTGACAAAAACGTCGATAGTACGCACACATACCGATAAATCTTTGAACGTCTTTTTTAGACTTTAGTACTGGATACTCCAGAATGGCATTGATTTTATCTTGTCGAGGTAACACTTTTCCTTGGCCCACTTCATAGCCGAGGTACGTCACTGTGCCTTGGCCAAAATGACACTTTTTAGCATTTAAGGTAAGATTTGCCCTTTTCAAGATGGCAAACAACTGGCGTAACCTAGCTATGTGGTCAGCCCAATTACTGTCAAACAGCACGATATCATCTAAATACGCCCGACAATTTGGCACCTTAGCGAGTAGAGAGTTCATGAGTCTCTGGAACGTGGCAGGGGCATTACGCAAGCCGAACGGTAACACTTGATACTCAAAAACACCCTCGGGTGTCACGAACGCGGTGAGCTGTTTAGCACGTTCAGTGAGTGGGATTTGATAATACCCCCTCGAGAGGTCGAATTTCGAAACGTACTTGGCATTTCCCAACTCGTCGATGCAGTCCTCGAGGAGGGGCAGCAGATAGGCATCCACAATGGTCACCTTGTTGAGCTGCCGATAGTCGGTGCATAATCGCCAGGAGCCGTCTGGTTTGGGGACCAAAAGGCAGGGCGAGCACCAAGAGCCCTGGCTCGGCCGGATGAGGCCGTGCTGGAGCAAGAAGTCGACCTCCTTCTGTACGATGGCCTTCTTTTCTGGACTCATCCGATAGGGTTGAAGGCGAATGGGAGTGTAGTCCGTCAACTCAACATCATGGCAAATGGCATCAGTCTGGGTCGGGACCTCCCCGAACAGACTGGAGAATTCATCAACCAATGACTGCACCTCTTCCCGTTGGGCCATCTGCAAATGGGACAGTTCCTCCACAGCATTCACAGAACTAGAATTATTGAAAATGAGATTAGTTGGGTCCCCAGAACAATCATCCCCTCTCTCACTGGAAATGGAAACATTGGTTAGTGCAATGGGCCTGGGGCCCTGGAACTTCTTCAGTCGATTTACATGTATGAGCATTACCTGGTTACGTTTGTCAGAGTGCCTCACTTTGTACGTGAGGTCCCTAGTCTTTTCTGTCACAATGTAGGGGCCTTCGTACTTGTGGGACATAGTGTTCCCTAGTCGAGGCTTTAATACCAGGACAGGGTCGCCAGGCTGAAATACCCGTAATTTAGATTTAGCATCGTTACGTTCTTTCATCTTTTCTTGGGCCTTGCCAAGATACTTTAATGCAGCCGCCTTGCAGTCCTTGAGTCTCTGGTGGTGTTACGCAAAGAAAGCCGAACCTTCGGATAACGTTACGTTCCCTAACAGATTCTCCTGTAACATTTGCAAGGGTCCACGAACTTTATGGCCAAAGACTAACTCAAAAGGAGAACAGCCCAGTGAACTTTGTAATCCCTCTCTAGCCGCAAACAAAACATACGGTAAATTCTCATCCCAGAAGGTGTGGGAACTCTCGCACGATGTCTTCAACATCTGCTTCAGAGTTAGATGGAAACGTTCAATTACCCCCTGACTCTGTGGATGGTATGGGCTGGAAACCTTATGAGTTATTCCATGTTCCTTACAAAATTGCTCGAAAACATCAGACTTAAAATTAGTACCATTGTCAGTTTGCACGACCCGAGGCAGTCCAAAAGTGGAAAAAAATTGCAACATACGAGCAACAACAGTTTTTGCTCGGATGTTCCTTACAGCAAAAGCCTCTGGGTAACGAGTAGTGATACACATCATCGTGATTAGGTAAATATTACCAGACTTAGTTCTAGGTAATGGTCCAACACAGTCCATTACCACATGAGAAAATGGTTCCTCTGGCACGACAATAGGCCTTAGAGGAGCTTTAGGTGGAGTCTGGTTTGGTTTCCCAACCAGTTGACAAACAATACACGCATTACAAAATTTTGCCACATCGCTTTTCAGCTTGGGCCAGAAAAAATACTTTAAAATTTTGTGATACGTAATATTAATACCTTGATGTCCCCCCATAGGATCATCATGAGCAGCTGCCAAAACTCTTTCTCTATAGCAGGTCGGCAACATAACCTGGTGGACTACCTCCCACTCATTTGACAAGGGAGCACTCTGTGGTCTCCATTTTCTCATCAAAATCTGATCATTGTAGTAGTACCCAGTTGCTGCGTCTACAATTTCCTCCATAGAAACGGCTGTTTCATGACAATCTGCAAGAGTGGGGTCAGCTTTCTGTAACTCACTCAAGGAGGCATCTAGGCCTTGGTCAGATGCCATTGGCCGAGGCTCAACAGTGTTCTCCTCCACCTCCCCACTACTCTCTGTAGGTGGCGGTGGCAGGCTCTCCACAATGTCCTCGGCCACGTCATCGAGTCGGGCCATGAATGTGTCCGCGAGGTCCACTTGGTTTTCACCACTCGGAAAGCTCCTCGTGACCTCGGGATTTACCACCTTGGCAAGCACAGGGCTGCCCTTACATTTAAGTCCCATGGACCTGGTCACCGCGCACGCAGGGTACACAACATTATCCTCTGCGGCGGGTGGATCCAGGCAAACCTTAGGGGTAGGCAACATAATAGGCAGTCTGGAGTCCCCTACCTTATCCCCTGCTAAATCATTACCAACTATTACATCAACATTAGGGAAAGGTAGGTATGAAGTGACTCCGACTGTACAAACACCCTTGTGGAAATCAGATTCCAGGGTAACCTTATGGAGGGGTACTGCTCGAGTATCACTAGTGACACCCTCGACCAGTACCACCTCTCCAGTGTCGAGAGTGTTGGCACCTTGCAACGCACTCTCTAAAATTAAAGTCTGGATGGCACCGGTGTCTTGGAAGATCACCACATCCTTCCAGGAAGAACCCTCAGACAAAAGTAGTCTCCCTTTCGATCAGAATGGGGTAAGCAAGTCCAACCACTGTGGGTTGGAGGTCTTACTCCCTAACCCTTCTGAAAGCCTCAAGCCCTGTGTCACAACTAGAGCATTGGGTCTTTTTTCAGGGTGCAGTTGCCAACAACGGCTAATAGTGTGGTTTGGACGATTACAGTGACCACAAAAACGTCGGGGAGAAGAGACATTACTAACCGAATTACCCTTCGGTTCACCTTTAGGTGCCGTTGGGCTAGACACTTTAACAGGGTTAGTTATGTCTGAAACAGAAGGTGCATTAGGTAAAGGGTTAGAATGAGCTGGTCTGGACTGGCTGTGGGTATAAGTTTTGCTACTCTGTGGGGTATAATTATTTTTATTGGGCCTTTTGCCCGCCAATTGGTAGTTTTCTGCCAACTTGGCCAAATCCCCTATTTTAGAATTTACCTCTACCCTTCCTCTAATGTAATTTGATACGTTCTCTGGCATAATATCTATGAAATGCTCCATTAAAATTAAGTTCCTGAGAGCCTCGTATGTTTCGGCTTTCGCCGAGCGAATCCATCTATCAAACAATCGAATTTGATCATTCACAAATTCAGTGAGCGGTTGGTTGTGAGTAGGCCTAAGGTTACGATAAACTTGGCGGTGAGCTTCAGGAGTAATTTCATATGCCCGCAAAATACATTCCCTGACTTTATCATATTCGAAACACTCGTCGTCAGGCATGTTTATAAAAATATCTTGTGCTTTACCCCTAAGTCTTCCCTGTAGGATTTTCACCCACTCTTCCTTTGGCCAGTTCATGGACGTGGCCACTCTCTGAAAATGGTTGAAAAACCTTTCAGGGTCAGACTCGGAAAATTCAGGCAAATTATGCTTTTTCTCATAATGCCTGGGGTTTGAATCCCCGGCAGGTGGAGGTCCAGTGGCATTCGCTCTAATTCTAGCCTCCTCGGTTTTGAGTTTTTGCTCCTCTAATTTTATTTTTGCTAACTCTAAAGCTAATTCACTTTCCCTATGAGTTGCACTTTCTGCTTGGCTAGGCTGGCATAAAGGTGTATCACTTGCCAATAGTTGTTCATCAATACAATGTTGTAATATTTCATTCACCAAAGTTCACTTTTTATCTGCGACATTTAATTCTAGGCCAAATTCCTGGCCTAACAATACTAAATTAGACTTTTTAAGTTTCTTTATCTCTACCACTGAAGGCTCCCTTGCCAGTTCCTGCATTTCAAAAGACATCACTAATAATTTTAGCTCCCAGCCAAAGAAAAAATTAAAAAATAAAAATTGGAAAAAAACAAAAATTTGCACGGCCCCTAACACAAGGCCACACTAACCTTAATCGTGAAGGGATCCAGCTGGGTGTCCAGTCAGTGCAAGAATGTCCTTTGCTAGATGAGCTGGACCCTAGGCTAGCACACAACCGTTCTGCGGAAATAAAAAATTTTAATTTTGGCACTCAAGAATCTAATTTTTTACACTTATAATGTTCCTCCCGGACAGGCCCCCACTTGTTACAACTGATATGAGTGGGGCTTCTATGGGGTTCTGGTAATATTAAGGGGTAAAGGTAGTTAGAAGACAAGAGTATCAAATATGGGAGAGCTAAAAGGCCCGGCCCCCAAAATAAACTATCCACAGTAGTAATAACTTGCTACAAGACCATATATGTTAGTCTAAGGGTTGATCACTGCGCTCCCACCTTGGAAGAAGAGATACTCTGTAATTCATGTACTTATTTATTAACCCCTTAACAACCCCCCATATACACTCACACCAATAACAATAATAATAATAACTTTACCACACTATCTTACGTTAAAAGCCTTGGTCCACATAGACAGGATACAAGGTTTACACTAATAACAAGCTAGGGTAAAATACTACTGGATAAGCACTGAAGCTGGATGCAGCTTAGGGTAGTGAGACCATGTGGTACCCTAATACAAAACACAGCACTTAGGGTAAGCAAAACACTGGCAAATACTAACCCCAGGTCTCACCAATAGTTACTACCAGAGTAGGCACACTCACTAATGCCCCGTACTTAGCTTAAGGATACAAGAACTTCAGGTAAGGGAAATAAGTAAGAGGAGAAGGAAGGAGAGTAGGGATACAGCCACAGAGTAGGTCTTAACCGCACGACACCAGCCACAGAGAAGAGCGAGCTAGCCACCAGCTGCCTCCCTCATCGTGGTGCCGGGAGGAGCCTAATTGATCGTGCAGCTAAGCACATTAAAGATCTTCCCCTATGCAACGTATTGTTACTTTATGAATGATTAGAAAGTATTAGTAAGCAACGTTGGTGCCTATGTTATTATTTAATAATCAACCCCCAGCTCAGTCTTTAAATGCTCTTTGAGAAACAATAATAGTCTTACGTCTGGCAGGGAAGATACAAACAATTGCTATACGAGATGCCCAACTGTACTACCAGGAAGTTTAATAGCTCAATTTTGACCTCTGGTTTCCACTGGAGAACCCAGGGTCGTAACAACATGCAACAATTGAAAGCCTGCGGAAATTTCTTTAATTTCCGAGACGCGATTTTTTACATATGGAGTTGGACAGTTGTCATTTCGTACCCATTGTAATAAAGCTTCATTGTCAGACCATATAATGACATCTTTGATGTTCATGGTAGACAAGACTTGTTTGATATGCACTGCTAAGCGTGTGCCAGTTAGCAGTGCAGTTAGTTCCATCTGAGGCAAAGTCCTTTTTTTTAATGGAGCAACTCTGGCCTTAGAGGTGATAAGATGTGATTGATTAGAAGTCACTAAGTAAGCACAAGCTCCAAAGGCTTTGGCTGACGAGTCTGCGAATACATGTAGTGATACTTCATCATTTTCCTCGACTATGTGTCTTGGAAAGATTATCTTTTCGACTAAAGTTTGTTCTTGAGCCACTTCCATCCAAGCTTTTTGTAACTGGAGTGGTAGTGGTTCATTCCAACCAACTTTAGCTTTCCAAGCTTCTTGCACCAATAAACGCCACTTGATAGTTAAAGGATTTAATAGACCAAGTGGGTCGAATACTTTGCTAACTTGTGAAAGCAAATCCATTTTTGTAGCAATACAATAATTTACTGGTACAGCTCTGATTTGAATTGTGTCCGAGATTAAATCCCACTCCATGCCTAACACCTTTTGTGGTTATGGTACATGATATTCAGGGTAATCTCTTGCTATTTGATTATTCAATGTTGTATTATTAGAGGCCCAAGACTGTAGTGGCATGTTGGCACCTTGTAGTTCCTTGTTGGCCTCTTGATATAATTGTAACAGTTCAGTAGTACTGTTAACTGTCCCTTGAAAATTATCTACATATAGATTCTGACTGATTTCAGCCTTATAGGGACTTGATGATTTCTTGAGATGAGTATCTAGAGTTGCTTGTAATAGAAATGGTCTACTTGTCGCGCCAAAAAGAACTGATGAGAATCTGTAGGTCACTATAGGACTATTGATATCTTCTGGGTTCTCTACCCATAGAAACTTAGTGAAGTCTCTATCTTCTTCCTGCAAGCCAACTCTTAGAAAGGCCTTACTTATATCTGCTGAATACAGTACGCATATTTGTTAAGTCTAAACTTCAACAGTATGTCATACAATTTCTGAGTTAGACTTGGACCTGTTTGCAAACAATCATTTAGACTGGTTCCTTGGGGTCCAGATTTAGAGCTACAATTAAAAACTATCCGTAAAGGAGTCATTTTTGAATCTCTCATTACAGCCATGTGTGGTAAAAAATGGCCTGTTTGCTTATTGTCGTGTTTCACGACTTCGATGAATTTATTCTTTAATTGTTGAGCTACAATCTCATGATAGAGTTTTAAATGCTCAGGCCTTTTTCTTTGCTTTGCTAATTGAGATTTAAATTGGCTATAAGCCATGTGATAATTGGTAGGTAAGGTTTTATGGTTGATTTTCCATGGTAGCCTTACCCAGTATTGTCCATCATGATACTGTACAGTTTCTAAGTACTGATTGTATGCACAGACATCATCAGGACTTGGTTGTTCAGGAATTATTCCTATGGCATCAAGTTCCCACAATTGACGTACAGATTCCAATCCATCATCAATCATGTGGGGGATATTAAGTGGTGACTGTTCTTTGCCTAGCCATGCCACGATTACAGTTTCTATATGATGTGATTTTTCAGGTGTTGAAGGTTCAAGATATAGTATAGATCCTGTCATCAATATGCCTCCTGCTGATTGAGTACATTCATACCCATACATTCCTCTGATCCCAGAATGAATCGATGATAGTAGTCAGCTCCAATCAGGATTCCGATATCCCCTATGTAGTCAGAATCGAGTAGAGGATCTGCTAATTGGATTCCTTTTTCTTTTAGGAATTTAATTGTTGCTGCCAGACCAGTCACTTCCATTTCAGTAGGAATTTTATCAACAACTATGGCTTCGACTGTCCTTTGGGATGTACCTAGACAGACAATGAGTTGTACTACCGGAAAGGTTCTACGACCTGAACTGGTAAAAAACCCTGATATGGATGTAGATATTTGCTTTGAAGATTTATGTTGTAAATCTTCTGCCATCTTCTTACTGATAAAGTTTTTTTGAGAACCTTGATCAAAAAAGCCTCTTGTTTGAATACAAATTCCTTGATTGCATAGTTCTAGCTGTGCAGTAGGCAATATGGCTGTTGTAACAATTTCTGTATCTAAGGCATTGACATTACTCATTACTGTACAGTATTGTACGGCTGTTGTGTTATTATCATCTTTGGGTTTTGCCTGAGATGCAGGTTGATTATTGGATGTATGTGATCTGGATTGAGTGTTGATATCACCACAGAGTGCTGTGTGATGTACACTTTTATGACAATATTGGCAGTTCTGCAATTGAGTATTACATTCACTTGTATCATGCTTCCGTAAACAACGGATGCACCTGTTCAGAGATTTCAGTCGATTGATTCGACTGGCACGACCTTCATAAACTGTGCATTGATAAATGGTATGTGCCTCTTGACAGAATAAACATTTTAGGGCACTTGCAGCTCCTTTTGTCTTATCTGTCTTGGGAGTTTTATTTCCTACAGTTCTGTTAACTGTGGGGGATATAGCATAAGAGCCAACATCACTCTGTTTCCACTTTGCAGAAGAGGAGTTTTGTTGCCTTAATTTTTGATTGCCAGTTTGGACATTTTTGTTTTTGTCCATGGATTCCCTTTTAGTGATTTTTTCTTGTGATTTAAGTTTTCCTCGGCTTCGTAATCTTTGTACGTAAGCTCGAAGTCCATCAAAGATTTGGCTCTGTGATAATATGTTGGTGTTATAATGGGTGCATAGGCTGTCTATGACCTCATTAGGAAGTTTCCTTTGAATGATTAACTTTGTAAGCCACTCTGCATTTCCTACAGGTATTTTTGTACTAAGGGCTTTGATGATTGATTCTATAGACAATCGAAATGATTGTAGTGACTCATAACTTTTGTTGGGAGAGGGTAAATCCAATAATTTGTATGTGAGACGAGCAATAGATGTCTCCTTATCACTGTAGTTATCTTGTAACAACTGAAAGGCATGGTCGTAATCATCATCTGTTAATGACAAATTAGCAATGACCTGCCTTGCCTCTCCTCATAACTGGCCTTGTAAATATTGAAACTTCGTCACTTTTTTGAGAGAAGCGTTGGAGTTTATTATAGAATCAAAGGCTCTCCAGAAGGTGTCCCAATCGTCTTCATCCTTGCCCTCAAAATATGGTAAATGTACCTTTGGGAGCTCTGCTGCTATATGTGTGATAGTTGCATTGCTCTGTTGAGTGGATGAGCTCACATTGGATTGGGTTCCTGCTTGAGATATTTGTTTGATTAAAGGATCAAGTTGATCTTGGATTTTATCTTCATACATTGTCATTTCAGCAATGATTTCCTTGAGTTCCCTTTGGGTTAAATCTGCAGTAGCCATTTCTGTTAGATAAATCTCTGCATGGCGTTTGATTTGTCCATACTTTTCAACCGCTGCTTTTACTCTGGTATTCAAAATTATTAAATCAGGAGATGGTTGTCTAGCCAACTTTTGACATTTGTCAATCAGTTGAGTTAGGTGATCTTGCAGACCATTAAGTGTCCTTCTATTTCCTGTTTCAGCTGCTGGTGGAATACTGTCAGCTATTTTGACCTTTTCCGAGTTTCGGAGATTCCGAGATATTTTCTTTTTTTCTGATAAATATGTATGATGTTAATGTATTTTGATAAATGAGCTTTCCTGTCTACTTAGGTAATGATTCCAAAGATCGTCCTTCATTTCCTCCCTGGAATCTGGATGTAGCAGGTTTTCAATTATCAAAAGTACTGTAATAATTTGATTTGTGACCCGAATGCACCAAGTTGGTAAATCCTGTAATAATTTTTTAAAAATAGTAAATGGTACTATTTTTGCAAAGTTATTACAAAATCTGTTACCCTAATAATTGTTTGATAAAATACAGTAGAATGCCTACTGGTTTTACCTGTAATAGGGTTTGTACAGTTGATTATGGTTAGATTGTAATGAATAATCGCCAGCTTCAGAGTCAAGGGTGCCGAGTCTGTCCTGACTGTGGGTGCAGTTTATAGAATTCCTAACACTGATGTGTCCGAATTCAACTCAAACCTTAGAAATCTAATACTTGATAACAGACTGAACAAAAACCACCTAATTATCGCAGGGGACTTTAATATTGACCTCTGCGAGCCTGAACACCCCACTGCTGTTAGCTTCCTCAACTGTATGAATTCCTGCTTCCTCATACCCTTAATCACTAGACCTACTAGAATCACTGATAGCACTGCCACAACGCTCGATCACATCTGGACAAACATAACCTCTCCGCTTACTTCAGGTATAATCACCGATAGCACTACAGATCATTACCCCACATTTCTCTTAACTAACATTAGTAAACCACCTCTTGAGTCAAGAGTGATACGTTTTAGACTACACAATGAAACTGCTATAGACAATTTTATAACTGCTGCTGATAATGTCAACTGGGAGTCCGAGTTAGGTAACATAGTGGACATCAACCTTGCAGTACAATCTTTTCTTCAAAAAACTCTTAGCCTTTATAATACCCACTGTCCTATGCTTACAAAACAAGTCACAACCAAAAGGCTTAACAATCCCTGGCTTACAAAGGGAATACTTAAATCTATTAATAAAAAACATGACCTTGAGAAGAAGTATAGGTTAGGAATTGTCTCCAAAGAATTCTCAAAGAATTACTCATTATTGCTGTCTAAGATAATTAGACGAGCCAAAACTAAATACTATGAAGATAAATTTACCCAAATAAAGAGCAACATTAAGCAAACTTGGAGAACAATTTCTCAAATATTGGGATCAAAGAAGTCTTTAAATAACAAACCGACTCTCCTGTCTAATAACGATGGTCAGCTTTCAGCCTCTGATTCTGCTACTGAGTTCAATAGGTTCTTCTCTTCCATTGGTTCATCCCTTGCAAATGATATTCCATCTTCCAGTACAGACATTAATGACTATCTTTCAGGTAACTATCCACAGTCTCTGTACCTAAAGCCTATTAATTCCACTGACGTCAATGAGATAATCCTTTCCCTTAAAACCAAGTCCGGTGCCCTTGAGGAGATACCAACTTTAATTTACAAAAAAGCCTCCAGATCTTTAGCCCCTGCTATTGCTTTGCTCTTCAACAAGTCACTTGAACTCCAAACCTTCCCAGATATTCTAAAAAAAGCGAGAGTAACGCCTGTCCACAAATGTGGTAATCTCACAGATGTTAACAACTACAGACCTATATCTATCCTGCCAAACTTGTCAAAAATTTTTGAAAAACTAATCTATAAGCAGCTTTACTCATATCTAGCCAAACTCAATATACTTAGCCCTTGCCAATATGGCTTCAGACCCAAAAAAAGCACTAACGATGCACTTATTAGTATGCTTAACTCGATTCATACAGCTCTTGATAAAAATGAGTTCTCTGTTGGGTTGTTTGTGGACCTGCGTAAAGCTTTTGACACTGTCAACCACCAAAACCTTCTTCTTAAATTACATCATTATGGAGTCAGAGGACACTCCCTACAATACCTCAAATCCTACCTTACTGACAGGCTCCAATATGTTTCTGTGAATAACACAATTTCTCCCACCCTACCCATCAACATTGGTGTTCCCCAGGGCAGCATACTTGGCCCTCTCCTCTTTCTCATCTACATTAATGACCTTCCAAATGCCTCCCAACACCTCAAACCAATTCTATTTGCTGACGACACAACCTTCATTTACTCAAGTCCTGATCCCCTTGCTCTAAATGCCACAGTAAATACTGAGCTAAATAAAGTCCATCTGTGGCTAACTGCCAACAAACTCACCCTTAACATTGACAAAACCTTTTATATTCTGTTTGGCAATAAATCCTCTAATCAAATAAATCTCAAAATAAACAATACCCAAATTTGTAACAAATTAGATGGCAAATTCCTTGGCATTCTCATTGACCACAAGCTTAATTTCCAGGGACACATTCTAAACATATCAAAAAAAGTTTCAAAAACTGTGGGCATTCTTTCTAAGATCAGATATTATGTACCACGCCCTGCCCTGGTGACTCTCTATTACTCCCTTATCTATCCATATCTCAACTATGGTATTTGTGCTTGGGGCTCTACTACCCAAAATCACTTACGTCCTCTAATTACTCAACACAAAGCTGCTATTAGGACAATATCCAATTCTGGCCCCAGACATCACTCGGTACCCCTACTTAAATCTCTGAATATGTTAGACATTAAGTCACTGCACATTCTCTCATGTGTATTATACATATATAAAACGCTAAACTATAATGCCAATCCTGATCTCAAAAGCTTCATAGAAGGTTGTATCAGAACCCATGAGCATCACACCAGAAATAAATACAGTTTTGGTATTCCTAGAGTACGACTTAATCAAACTAGAAATGCTCTACAAATCAAGGGGCCCAGAATGTGGAATGACCTTCCCAACCATGTTAAAGACTGTACCTCTCTCAACCAGTTTAAGTTAAAAGCGAAGCTATACCTAATAAATTCCCTGTAACCTACCTTACCCTTCTATTGTCAACCAATGTCTGTTTTTTTCTTTAAAGAGCGCTGTTTGTCGACATAATTGTATTTGTGCTGCTTTTTCATCTATGTTTTCATTTCTTGTTTTCATTCTACTCATTATGTTCAATTAGTATTAAGCTTGTCATTTAAGTTTATCATGCCCGAAACGCTTTGCGTAATAGTGGCTTTAGGCATTGTATGTACTAGCTATACCTATAAGTTAAACAATCCTTGTAAATATTTATTGTATGTATGTACCTTACCTAAATAAAATTGTATTGTATTGTATTGTATTGTATAATGCTCTTACAGTGATGATAACACATTTTTAAAGAATATTATGTAATGAGCAGCTCTGAAAATCAGTTGATTAGAGATAATGCTAGATAATATACCTAAATATGTTTATAATGTTACCATAAGTGAGGTAAATAATTGTGTTTATGATTAAGATGCAGTTGTGTCTTTGACACTGATATACTTAAGTACTGTGGTTTCTTAACACTGAACAGTATTAGTATGCTATGAATGCTTACTAGTTAATGGATATGGTGGCTTAAACCACTGCAAACAATATGTTTACTTAAGATATATAGCTATGATAAATATTGGCTGATAGCTAGGTTAGGCTAGAATATGTAAAAATTATTCCAATGCAAACTCAAGATCTTTCTTATGTATTTGCTGGAATGATATTTGGTAAACGAATGACCATAAATATCTAGGTTCAAAAGACCATTAATATCTAGGTTCGAAGGACCATTAATGTGGGAAAAACCTGCTGGGATTGATATAAGAGGAGACTACTAGAGACTTGGACTGAACTAAATTAAAAAATTACTGTCTGCAAATTAATTCCAAGAATCTCTAGCTAGGGTCGTAAATCCTAACTCCTCTTTTCCTAATGATAGATTGTGGGCTGTAAGGGACAGGTGGGATGAATGGATTAGTTGATAAAAGTTCCAGTCCACCTGTAGACAGGGATCTCACATCAGCTTGTATATTATACAAGGATAAGATTTGATAAATTCAGTTATATGACTGAACACTGGCTCTATTTAAATCAGGGATTTAAACATACATAGTCTAACCTAGCACCATAACTAACAGCCAATAGGTTCTTATACTATAAACAAATTAAATTGCAAAAGTATAATAAATGACTTTAAATGTAGTCTAAGCACTTAACTAAGTACTAGATATTATTCAATTAAATGAACTTGTATGATAACTTATAAATTAACTAAGCAAGCAATTGTTAACTTTATTTATATATTCAAATATATATGCAGACATATTTATATTCAATTTATATAATTATGTAGTCAGCTTGACTGAATCCTTTTCCACACAATGGACACTCATGAGACTTTATTTACGCATTGCGACTGAATCTTTTTCTGACAACTGGACACTCATGAGGTTTAGTGCCTGGACAAGGACCTGCTGCTCTTCTACAATATTAATAAACTTACTGAAATGTGAGGCTTAGCCTTGCTTTTTAACCGACAGACAGATTTATAGGATATTAAAGTCACACAAGCATACAATTGGCCAATTATATACCAAAATAAACTTCAATATACTTCTCTGCCAATCGGGGTGCCTGTCTGACAAGGTGCCAGACTGATTAACTCGCTCTTGTTGAGTTTAGGCACGATATTTTGTCACAGCGTTGCTGTATGATGTACTGGTAGCGTTGCTACGTGATTTTCCCTGCAGTTGCAGAAGAATGATAGCTGCTGAAGATCAGGAATGAAGGTGGTGGAAACCATGTCACTGTGAGCTCTACTATACACTCCTATTTTATATAAATGTTCTAGGATTTTCCTTGTAGATATAGTCCAGGTACTCCCCCAATTCTAGAGAGTGTTCACTGGTGATAAAGATATTAGATAAGGTGTCATTGAGCTGGTAATGTTCGCTAAGGATCCGTCACACGTGTTCACAGTTGTCAACAAACGTGCAGTCCTCCTCCGCTCTGGTTGACGCTTCTGACCCAGATCCCTTCCCATGCTCCCCGAGCACGGAAGTCTTCTATGAATATTGATTGATTATTTTTACAGTCTAGACTTATGATTGATATAAGCTGTAATTATAATATAATTTGATATAGGATATAAAGATTATAAGTAGTACTTGATAGTTCCACTGATTCTTATTAAGGATTCGATTTTTATCCCTACCGGATATTGAATCAATGTTCCAATAATTTTTTAATTATAAAATCCTTCTAGAAGTTTCTGGATCCATAAGAGATCATGCACAAAGTCACGTAGGCATCTATAGGGCCCTATGCATACGGGATCCAAGTGGCATTATCTTCTAGGATCAAACTGTATAATGAATCTATAATGATTCTGATATGATTTTAGATATGATTTTGATATGATACAGAAATTATACATTTCTTAGATGATAATTAGATATGGTGGGTAAAAATTTCCCACATCTTGTTTGGTCTGTGTGTGTTTGATCTGTGTGTGTGTTTGATCTGTGTATGTGTTTGGTCTGTGTGTTCTTGGTCTGTGTGTAAGTGTGTTTGATCTGTGTGTGTGTGTGTGTGTTTGATCTGTGTAGGTGTGTGTTTGATCTGGGTGTGTATTTGGTCTGTAAGTGTTTGGTCTGTGTGTGTGTTTCGTCTGTGTGTGTGTTTGATCTGTGTGTGTGTTTGGCCTGTGTGTGTGTGTTTGATCTGTGTGTGTGTTTGGTTTGTGTGTGTGTTTGGTCTGAGTGTGTATTTGATCTGTGTGTGTGGTTGGCCTGTGTGTGTGTTTGGTCTGTGAGTGTGTTTGATCTGTGTGTGTGTTTAGTCTGTGTGTGTTTGGTATGTGAGTGTGTTTGGTCTGTGTGTGTTTGGTCTGTAAGTGTTTGGTCTGTGTTTGAGTTTGGTCTGTGTGTAAGTGTTTGATCTGTGTGTGTGTTTGATCTGTGTGTGTGTTTGATATGTGTGTGTTTGATCTGTGTGTGTGTTTGATCTGTGTGTGTGCTTGATCTGTGTGTTTGGTCTGTAAGTGTTTGGTCTGTAAGTGTTTGATCTGTGGGTGTGTTTGGTCTGGGTGTTTTTTTGGTCTGTAAGTGTTTGGCCTGTGAGTGTGTTTGGTCTGTAAGTGTTTGATGTGTGTGTGTTTGGTCTGTGTGTGTTTGGTCTGTGTGTGTATTTGATCTGTGTGTATATTTGGTCTGTGTGTGTGTTTGATCTGTGTGTGTGTTTGGTTTGTGTGTGTGTTTGGTCTGAGTGTGTATTTGATCTGTGTGTGTGTTTGGTCTGTGTGTGTGTTTGGTCTGTGAGTGTGTTTGATCTGTGTGTGTGTTCGGTTTGTAAGTGTTTGATCTGTGTGTGTGTTTGATCTGTGTTTGTGTTTGATCTGTGTTTGTGCTTGGTCTGTGTGTGTGTGTTTGATCTGTGTGTGTGTTTGATCTGTGTGTGTGTGTTTGGTCTGTAAGTGTTGGATCTGAGTGTGTGTTTGGTCTGTAAGTGTTTGATCTGTGTGTGTGTGTTTGATCTGTATGTGTGTGTTTGGTCTGTGTGTGTGTTTGATCTATGTGTGTGTTTGATCTGTGTGTGTGTTTGGTATGTGTGTGTGTTTGATCTGTGTGTGTGTGTTTGGTAGATGTGTGTTTTTGGTCTGTGGGTGTGTGTTTGATCTGTGTGTGTGTTTGGTCTGTGTGTGTTTTGTCTGTGTGTGTTTGGTCTGTGTGTGTGTTTCGTCTGTGTGTGTTTCGTCCGTGTGTGTTTGATCTGTGTGTGTGTGTTTGATCTGTGTATGTGTTTGGTCTGTGTGTTCTTGGTCTGTGTGTAAGTGTGTTTGATCTGTGTGTGTGTGTGTGTGTTTGATCTGTGTAGGTGTGTGTTTGATCTGGGTGTGTGTTTGATCTGTGTGTGTGTTTGGTCTGTTAGTGTTTGGTCTGTGTGTGTGTTTGATATGTGTGTGTTTGGTCAGTGTGTGTGTTTGATCTGTGTGTCTGTTTAGTCTGTGTGTGTGTGTTTTGTATGTGTGTGTTTGGTCTGTGTGTGTTTGGACTGTAACTGTTTGGTTTGTGTGTGTGTTTGGTCTGTGTGTGTGTGTTTGATCTGTGTGTGTGTTTAGTCTGTGTGTGTTTGGTATGTGTGTGTGTTTGGTTTGGGTGTGTTTGGTCTTTAAGTGTTTGGTCTGTGTTTGTGTTTGTGTTTGGTCTGTGTGTGTTAGGTCTGTGTGTGTTTTTGATATGTGTGTGTGTTTGGTCTGTGTGTGTGTGTTTGATCTGTGTGTGTGTTTGGTCTGTGTGTGTGTTTGATCTGTGAGTGTCTGATCTGGGTGTGTGTTTGACCTGTGTGTGTGTTTGATCTGTGTGTGTGTGTGTTTGGTCTGTGTGTGTGTTTGATCTGTGTGTGTGTTTAACCTGTGTGTGTGTTTGATATGTGTGTGTGTGTTTGGTCTGTGTGTGTGTTTGATCTGTGTGTGTGTTTGGTCTGTGAGTGTGTGTTTGATCAATGAGTGTTTGATCTGTGTGTGTGTTTGACCTGTGTGTGTGTTTGATCTGTGTGTGTGTGTTTGATCTGTGTGTGTGTTTAATCTGTGTATGTTTGATCTGAGTGTGTGTTTGGTCTGTGTGTGTGTTTGGTCTGTGTGTGTGTTTGGTCTGTGTGTGTGTTTGGCCTGTCTGTGTGTTTGATCTGTATGTGTGTGTTTGATCTGTTTGTGTGTGTTTGGTCTGTGTGTTTGGTCTGTGTGTGTGTTTGGTCTTTATGTTTGTTTGGTCTGTGAGTGTTTGATCTGAGTGTGTGTTTAATCTGTATGTGTGTTTGATCAGTGTGTGTGTTTGATCTGTGTGTATTTGGTCTGTGTGTGTGTTTGGTCTGTGTGTGTGTTTTGTCTGTATGTTTGTTTGGTCTGTGAGTGTTTGATCTGTGTGTGTGTTTTTTTGTTTGTGTGTTTGATCTGTGTGTGTGTTTGATCTATGTGTGTATTTGATCTTTGTGTGTGTTTGGTATGTGTGTGTGTTTGGTTTGTGTGTGTTTGGTTTTTAAGTGTTTGGTCTGTGTTTGTGTTTGTGTTTGGTCTGTGTGTGTTAGGTCTGTGTGTGTTTTTGATATGTGTGTGTGTTTGGTCTGTGTGTGTGTTTGATCTGTGTGTGTGTTTGGTCTGTGTGTGTGTTTGATCTGTAAGTGTCTGATCTGTGTGTGTGTTTGACCTGTGTGTGTGTTTGATCTGTGTGTGTGTGTGTTTGGTCTGTGTGTGTGTTTGATCTGTGTGTGTGTTTAACCTGTGTGTGTGTTTGATATGTGTGTGTGTGTTTGGCCTGTGTGTGTGTTTGGTCTGTGAGTGTGTTTGATCTGTGTGTGTGTTTAGTCTGTGTGTGTTTGGTATGTGAGTGTGTTTGATCTGTGTGTGTTTGGTCTGTAAGTGTTTGGTCTGTGTTTGAGTTTGGTCTGTGTGTAAGTGTTTGATCTGTGTGTGTGTTTGATCTGTGTGTGTGTTTGATCTGTGTGTGTTTGATCTGTGTGTGTGTTTGATCTGTGTGTGTGCTTGATCTGTGTGTTTGGTCTGTAAGTGTTTGGTCTGTAAGTGTTTGATCTGTGGGTGTGTTTGGTCTGGGTGTTTTTTTGGTCTGTAAGTGTTTGGCCTGTGAGTGTGTTTGGTCTGTAAGTGTTTGATGTGTGTGTGTTTGGTCTGTGTGTGTTTGGTCTGTGTGTGTATTTGATCTGTGTGTATATTTGGTCTGTGTGTGTGTTTGATCTGTGTGTGTGTTTGGTTTGTGTGTGTGTTTGGTCTGAGTGTGTATTTGATCTGTGTGTGTGTTTGGTCTGTGTGTGTGTTTGGTCTGTGAGTGTGTTTGATCTGTGTGTGTGTTCGGTTTGTAAGTGTTTGATCTGTGTGTGTGTTTGATCTGTGTTTGTGTTTGATCTGTGTTTGTGCTTGGTCTGTGTGTGTGTGTTTGATCTGTGTGTGTGTTTGATCTGTGTGTGTGTGTTTGGTCTGTAAGTGTTAGATCTGAGTGTGTGTTTGGTCTGTAAGTGTTTGATCTGTGTGTGTGTGTGTTTGATCTGTATGTGTGTGTTTGGTCTGTGTGTGTGTTTGATCTATGTGTGTGTTTGATCTGTGTGTGTGTTTGGTATGTGTGTGTGTTTGATCTGTGTGTGTGTGTTTGGTAGATGTGTGTTTTTGGTCTGTGGGTGTGTGTTTGATCTGTGTGTGTGTTTGGTCTGTGTGTGTTTTGTCTGTGTGTGTTTGGTCTGTGTGTGTGTTTCGTCTGTGTGTGTTTCGTCCGTGTGTGTTTGATCTGTGTGTGTGTGTTTGATCTGTGTATGTGTTTGGTCTGTGTGTTCTTGGTCTGTGTGTAAGTGTGTTTGATCTGTGTGTGTGTGTGTGTGTTTGATCTGTGTAGGTGTGTGTTTGATCTGGGTGTGTGTTTGATCTGTGTGTGTGTTTGGTCTGTTAGTGTTTGGTCTGTGTGTGTGTTTGAAATGTGTGTGTTTGGTCAGTGTGTGTGTTTGATCTGTGTGTCTGTTTAGTCTGTGTGTGTGTGTTTTGTATGTGTGTGTTTGGTCTGTGTGTGTTTGGACTGTAACTGTTTGGTTTGTGTGTGTGTTTGGTCTGTGTGTGTGTGTTTGATCTGTGTGTGTGTTTAGTCTGTGTGTGTTTGGTATGTGTGTGTGTTTGGTTTGGGTGTGTTTGGTCTTTAAGTGTTTGGTCTGTGTTTGTGTTTGTGTTTGGTCTGTGTGTGTTAGGTCTGTGTGTGTTTTTGATATGTGTGTGTGTTTGGTCTGTGTGTGTGTGTTTGATCTGTGTGTGTGTTTGGTCTGTGTGTGTGTTTGATCTGTGAGTGTCTGATCTGGGTGTGTGTTTGACCTGTGTGTGTGTTTGATCTGTGTGTGTGTGTGTTTGGTCTGTGTGTGTGTTTGATCTGTGTGTGTGTTTAACCTGTGTGTGTGTTTGATATGTGTGTGTGTGTTTGGTCTGTGTGTGTGTTTGATCTGTGTGTGTGTTTGGTCTGTGAGTGTGTGTTTGATCAATGAGTGTTTGATCTGTGTGTGTGTTTGACCTGTGTGTGTGTTTGATCTGTGTGTGTGTGTTTGATCTGTGTGTGTGTTTAATCTGTGTATGTTTGATCTGAGTGTGTGTTTGGTCTGTGTGTGTGTTTGGTCTGTGTGTGTGTTTGGTCTGTGTGTGTGTTTGGCCTGTCTGTGTGTTTGATCTGTATGTGTGTGTTTGATCTGTTTGTGTGTGTTTGGTCTGTTTGTGTGTTTGGTCTGTGTGTGTGTTTGGTCTTTATGTTTGTTTGGTCTGTGAGTGTTTGATCTGAGTGTGTGTTTAATCTGTATGTGTGTTTGATCAGTGTGTGTGTTTGATCTGTGTGTATTTGGTCTGTGTGTGTGTTTGGTCTGTGTGTGTGTTTTGTCTGTATGTTTGTTTGGTCTGTGAGTGTTTGATCTGTGTGTGTGTTTTTCTGTTTGTGTGTTTGATCTGTGTGTGTGTTTGATCTATGTGTGTATTTGATCTTTGTGTGTGTTTGGTATGTGTGTGTGTTTGGTTTGTGTGTGTTTGGTCTTTAAGTGTTTGGTCTGTGTGTGTGTTTGGTCTGTGTGTGTGTTTTGTATGGATGTTTGTTTGGCCTGTGAGTGTTTGATCTGTGTGTGTGTTTGATCTGTTTGTGTGTTTGATCTGTGTGTGTGTTTGAACTATGTGTGTATTTGATCTTTGTGTGTGTTTGGTCTGTGTGTGTGTTTGGTCTGTGTGTGTGTTTGGTCTGTGTGTGTGTTTGGTCTGTGTGTGTGATTGATCTGTGTGTGTGTGTGATCTGCGTGTGTGTTTGGTCTGTAAGTGTTTGGTCTGTGTGTGTTTGGTCTGTAAGTGTTTAATTTGTGTGTAGGTTTTTGGTCTGTGTGTGTTTGGTCTGTGTGTGTGTTTGATCTGTGTGTGTGTATTTAGTCTGTGTGTGTTTGGTATGTGTGTGTGTTTGATCTGTGTGTGCTTGGTGTTTATGTGTTTGGTCTGTGTTTTTTTTTATATGTGTGTGTGTTTGATCTGTGTGTGTGTTTGATCTGTGTGTGTGTTTGGTCTGTGTGTGTGTTTGATCTGTGAGTGTTTGATCTGTGTGTGTGGTCTGTGTGTGTGTGTTTGGTCTGTGTGTGTGTTTCGTCTGTGTGTGTGTTTGATCTGTGTGTGCGTGTGTTTGGTCTGTGTGTGTGTTTGATCTGTGTGTGTGTTTAATCTGTGTGTGTGTTTGATCTGTGTGTGTGTTTGGTCTGTGTGTGTGTTTGGTCTGTGTGTGTGTTTAGTCTGTGTGTGTGTTTGATCTGTGTGTGCGTTTTTGATCTGTGTGTGTGTGTTTGGTCTGTTTGTGTGTTTGGCCCCCACCGGTCCCCCACCGGTCAACACCCCACCTTGTAAGACCATCACCACTGAACAGAAGTGTTCAAAAAATGGCTTTGATAAAAACGTGCATAGAATGCAACATGAAGGTAGATTACCAACAGAGCTTTCAATGCCAACTCTGTTCAGCAGCCATACACAAAAAATGTGCCAACATGACTAACAATTCAAGGAGAAATGGTCCCAGTGACCACTCTGTGTACTGGCTCTGCAAAAAGGATGATGTAACTTTTTTGAAATTGATGGAAATCCTGGATAAAACTCCCGCCGAAAACAGAGAATTACTAATTAATGCCTGCATAGCAATTTCTAATGTCTTCGAACAAACTGTACATGACACCAAGGTACAACCAGCTGTAGCACAGAGCTCGGTGGCAGCGGCGCCTGAGCAGGGCGCGGAGTAGGGGATGCCTGAGCAGGGCGCGGAGTCGGGGATGCCTGAGCAGGGCGCGGAGTCGGGGATGCCTGAGCAGGGCACGGAGTCGGGGATGCCTGAGCAGGGCACGGAGTCGGGGATGCCTGAGCAGGGCGCGGAGTCGGGGATGCCTGAGCAGGGCACGGAGTCGGGGATGCCTGAGCAGGGCGCGGAGTCGGGGATGCCTGAGCAGGGCACGGAGTCGGGGACCCCTGAGCAGTGCGCGGTGTCACAGGCACCGGAGCAGAGCGCGGTGTCACAGGCACCGGAGCAGAGCGCGGTGTCACAGGCACCGGAGCAGAGCGCGGTGTCACAGGCACCGGAGCAGGGGACAGTGTCGGGGGCGCCGCAGCAGGGTGCGGTCCCTGGCAGAGGGAAACAAACAAAACAAGGCCCCAACATCTGTTGGTATTACAGATGGGCTACCTGTAAGCATGGGGAATCGGGAAGAATAAATGGAACATGTACACACGATCACCCTAGAAAGTGCAGAAACCTCCTCAATACAGGTAAATGTACCAAAAGCTGTGAATTCTTTCACCCAGAAATTTGCAAGAACTCTTTGGACAGGAAAGAGTGCTACAATGCTGAATGTCCAGCTTTTCATATAAGAGGTACCAGGCGAATAAAACCGACAGACTACCACTATGAAAACAGCCACTACTCCATCAACCGGGATAATTTTTTAGCAAGAGGAGGAGGAGAAGAATGGCTAAAAATGACCAGACTCTACCACCAACTCGGTCAAATGCTAGAGAGGACGCACACACAGTGGCCTCCTTACCAGAGCCTCAGATATTAACACCAAGTAAAGCATCCAGCACTTCCACTAACACGATAACATCATTTATATTTGCCAACATCCAGGGTATAAAAACACGCAAATCCAACAAAGTTCATTTTATAGATGGTCTCCTTCATGAGGCAAATGCAGTGTTTGCAGCCCTAACGGAAACTCACACAAAGGACTACCTTGATGGTGAAATATGGATCTCAGAATACAATCTCTTCAGATGTGATAGGAAACACCGGCTTCAGGGTGGGGTCAGCCTCTACATCAAAGACACACTCATCTGTACTGAGCTGCTAAACACCTCAAATGATATGGTGGAAGTGCTGATAGTCAAAATAGAGATCCTAAATGTAGTTGTTGTCCTTGTATATAAGTCACCGGAGGCAAACCCACAGCAGTTTAAAGACCAACTAATGAAAATAGAACACTGCTTGGAAAACCTCACAAATCCAGCTCCGAACATCATCCTGCTTGGGGACTTCAACCTACGGCACCTGAAATGGAAGCACCTGGCTAATACAGTAATATCAGAAAGAATACCAGGAAGTAGCCTAAATGAGCAGGCACATGCAAATGACCTGCTACGGATGTGCGATAGCTTTGCCTTAAACCAGCAAATAGTAGAACCAACTAGGAAGGAGAACACGCTGGACCTCATTTTCACTAATAATGATGAGTTGATCGGGAACATAATGATTACAAATACCTGTTACTCAGATCACAACTTAATTGAAGTTCTGACAACCATGGGAAATGGACCTTCAAAACCAGTCCAGATTCCCGGTGGAGGAGATTTCAGCAAATTCAACTTCAATAATAAACGGATAAACTGGGAGCAAATAAACCAGGACTTCACAGAAATAAACTGGGAAGAACAGCTAGGAAATGCAAACCTGAACCAGTGCCTGGAAAAAATAAGCTCAGTAGCACTAGAAATATGTTCAAACCGCATACCCCTAAGAAAAAAGAGAAAGAGATGCAGATTGGAACGGGAACGTCGTTCCCTATATAGGCGAAGAAAACGAATCGCGGAACAACTTGAGAGTCGCACCCTATCTCAAGAACGGCGAAGAAGGTTTGGTAGAGAAATAGAAACAATTGAACTCAAGCTACAAGAATCATACAAAACCCAGGAGAGGCAAAGAGAGCAAAAGGCCATCAGTGAAATAGAGAGAAATCCGAAATATTTTTTCTCCTATGCAAAATCAAGATCAAAAACCACATCTAGTATCGGGCCCCTGCGAAAGGGAGATGGAACTTTCACAGATGACAACAAAGAAATGAGCGAGTTACTGAGGAAGCAGTACGACTCTGTTTTCAGTGAGCCATTAAATGCACTAAAGATTGATAACCCAAATGAATTTTTCATGGATATGATACCAACATCAAATCACATATCAGACGTCGCCCTATCCCCACTAGATTTTGAAGAAGCCATAAACAGTATGCCTATGCACTCTGCACCAGGCCCGGATTCTTGGAACTCCATATTCATCAAGAACTGTAAAAAACCACTATCGCAGGCCCTTCACATTCTGTGGAGACAAAGCCTAGATACTGGCGTTATCCCTGACATACTAAAAACAGCAGAGATAGCACCACTCCATAAAGGAGGAAATAAGGCAGAGGCAAAAAATTACAGACCGATAGCACTAACATCGCACATCATAAAAAATTTTTGAGAGAGCGCTAAGAAGTAAGATCACAAAATACATGGAATCACAGCATCTCCATAACCCCGGACAACATGGTTTCAGAACAGGGCGCTCTTGCCTGTCGCAGTTGCTGGACCACTATGATATGGCATTAGATGCTATGGAAGACAAACAAAACGCTGATGTAATTTACACAGATTTCGCAAAAGCTTTTGATAAATGTGACCATGGTGTTATCGCACATAAAATGCGTTCAAAAGGAATTACCGGGAAAATAGGCAGATGGATCTACAATTTCCTGACTGACAGAACCCAATGTGTAATAGTCAACAAAATAAAATCCAGCCCATCAACCGTGAAGAGCTCAGTCCCCCAGGGTACTGTGCTTGCTCCAGTACTTTTTCTCATCCTCATATCGGACATAGACCAGAACACAACCTATAGCACTGTATCATCCTTTGCAGATGACACTAGGATTTTCATGAGAGTTGGCAACATAGAGGACACGGCAAACCTCCAATCAGATGTAGATCAGGTCTTTCTATGGGCTACAGAAAATAATATGGTATTCAACGAGGATAAGTTTCAGCTCATGCGCTACGGAAAAATTGAAAATATAAAAACAGAAACCACGTACAAAACGCAGGCAAATCATAACATAGAACGAAAAGGCAATGTAAAGGACCTGGGTGTACTCATGTCGGAAGACCTTACCTTTAAAGAACACAATAAAGTAGCCGTCGCAACTGCAAGAAAAATGACAGGTTGGATAACAAGAACTTTTCACACTAGAGATGCTATACCGATGATGATACTTTTCAAAACGCTTGTGCTCTCTAGAGTGGAGTACTGCTGCACAATGACAGCCCCTTTCAAAGCTGGAGAAATTGCTGACCTAGAGAGCGTGCAGAGATCCTTTACTGCTAGAATCCACTCAGTAAAACATCTAAATTACTGGGACCGACTAAAGAGCCTAAATCTGTACTCCCTTGAGCGCAGGCGGGAGAGATACATAATAATTTACACGTGGAAAATAATTGAGGGGCAGGTCCCAAACCTGCACACAGAAATAACACCACATGAGACCAGAAGACATGGCAGGATGTGCAGAATACCCCCGTTGAAAAGCAGAGGTGCAACAGGTACTCTGAGAGAGAACTCTATCAACATCAGAGGCCCGAGACTGTTCAACACGCTTCCACTACACATAAGGGGCATAACTGGCAAACCCCTCACAGTGTTCAAGAGAGAACTGGATAAGCACCTCCAAAGGATACCTGATCAACCAGGCTGTGACTCATACGTCAGGCTGCGAGCAGCCGCGTCTAACAGCCTGGTTGATTAGTCCAGCAACCAGGAGGCCTGGTCGACGACCGGGCCGCGGGGACACTAAGCCCCGGAAGCACCTCAAGGTAGCCTCAAGGAATGCCTGTGAGTGTGTTCGGTCTGTATGTTTGTTTGGTCTTTTAGTGTTTGATCTGAGTGTTTGTTTGATCTGTATGTGTGATCTGTATGTGTGTTTGATCAGTGTGTGTGTTTGATCTGTGTGTATATTTGGTCTGTTTGTGTGTTTGGTCTGTGTGTTTGTTTGGTCTGTGATTGTGTTTGGTCTGTGTGTGTGTGTGTTTGGTCTGTATGTTTGTTTGGTCTATGAGTGTTTGATCTGTGTGTGTGTTTGATCTGTGTGTGTGTTTGATCTGTGCGAGTGTTTCGTCTGAGTGTGCATTTGATCTGTATGTGTGTGTGTGTTTGGTCTGTGTGTGTGTTTGGTCTGTGAGTGTATTTGATCTGTGTGTGTGTTTGGTCTGTAAGTCTTTGATCTGTGTGTGTGTTCGGTGTGTAAGTGTTTGATCTGTGTGTGTGTTTGATTTGTGTGTGTGTTTGATTTGTTTGTGTGTTTGGTCTGTGTGTGTGTGTTTGGTGTGTAAGTGTTTGATCTGTGTGTGTGTTTGGTCTGTCAGTGTTTGATCTGTATGTGTTTGTTTGATCTGTGTGTGTGTGTTTGGTTTGTTTGTGTGTGTGTTTGATCTATGCGTGTGTTTGATCTGTTTGTATGTTTAGTCTGTGTGTGAGTTTGATCTGTGTGTGTGTTTGGTCTCTGTGTGTGTGTTTGATCTGTGTGTGTTTGGTCTGTGTGTGTTTTGTCTGTGAGTGTTTGGTCTGTGTGTGTGTGTTTCGTCTGTGTGTGTTTCGTCCGTGTGTGTTTGGTCTGTGTGTGTGTTTGATCTGTGTGTGTGTTTGATATGTGTATGTGTTTGGTCTGTTTGTGAGTGTGTTTGATCTGTGTTTGTGTGTGTTTGATCTGTGTATGTGTGTTTGATCTGTGTATGTGTTTGATCTGCGTGTGTGTTTGGTCTGTAAGTGTTTGGTCTATGTGTGTGTTTGATATGTTTGTGTTTGGTCAGTGTGTGTGTTTGATGTGTGTGTGTGTGTGTTTAGTTTGTGTGTGTGTTTTGTATGTGTGTGTTTGGTCTGTGTGTGTTTGGTCTGTACGTGTTTGGTTTGTGTTTGTGTTTGGTCTGTGTGTGTTTGGTCTGTGTGTGTGTTTGATCTGTGTGTGTGTTTAGTCTGTTAGTGTTTGGTATGTGTGTGTGTTTGGTCTGTGTGTTTGGTCTTTAAGTGTTTGGTCTGTGTTTGTGTTTGGTCTGTGGGTGTTAGGTCTGTGTGTGTTTTTGATATGTGTGTGTGTTTGGTCTGTGTGTGTGTTTGGTCTCTGTGTGTGTTTCATCTGTGAGTGTTTCGTCTGTGTGTGTGTTTGACCTGTGTGTGTGTTTGATCTATGTGTGTGTGTGTTTGGTCTGTGTGTGTGTTTGATCTGTGTGTGTGTTTAATCTGTGAGTGTGTTTGATCTGTGTGTGTGTTTGGTCTGTGTGTGTGTTTGGTCTGTGTGTGTGTGTTTGTCTTTGTGTGTGTTTAGTCTGTGTGTGTGTTTGGTCTGTGTGTGTGTTTGATCTGTGTGTGTGTTTGGTCTGTGTGTGTGCGTTAGGTCTCTGTGTGTGTTTTATATGTGTGTGTGTTTGATCTGTGTGTGTGTTTGATCTGTGTGTGTGTGTTTGGTCTGTGTTTGTGTTTGGTCTGTAAGTGTTTGGTCTGTGTGTGTTTGGTCTGTGTGTGTTTGGTCTGTGTGTGTGTTTGGTCTGTGTTTGTGAGTTTGGTCTGTAATTGTTTGATCTCTGTGTGTTTGGTATGTATGTGTGTTTGGTCTGTGTGTGTGTTTGGTCTGTAAGTGTTTGGTATGTGTCTGTTTTGTCTGTAAGTGTTTGGTCTCTGTGTGTTTAGTCTGTGTGTGTTTGATCTGTGTGTGTGTGTTTGACCTGTGTGTGTGTTTGATCTGTGTGTGTGTGTTTGGTTTGTGTGTGTGTTTGGACTGTAAGTGTTTGATCTGTGTGTGTGTTTGATCAGTGTTTGTGTTTGATCTGTGTGTGTGTTTGGTCTATGTGTGTGTTTGATCTGTGTGTGTGTTTGATCTGTGTGTGTGTTTGGTTTGTAAGTGTTTGATCTGTGTGTATGTTTGGTCTGTAAGTGTTTGATCTGTGCGTGTGTGTGTTTGGTCTGTGTGTGTGTTTGATCTGTGTGTTTGTTTGATCTGTGTATGTGTTTGGCCTGTGTGTGTGTTTGATCTGTGTGTGTGTTTGATGGTGTGTGTTTTTGGTCTGTGTGTGTGTTTGATCTGTGTGTGTATTTGGTCTGTGTGTGTTTTGTTTGTGTGTGTTTGGTTTGTGTGTCTTTGGTCTGTGTGTGTTTCGTCCGTGTGTGTTTGGTCTGTGTGTGTGTTTGATCTGTGTGTGTGTGTTTGATCTGTGTATGTGTTTGGTCTGTGTGTGTTTGGTCTGTGTGTGAGTGTGTTTGATCTGTGTGTGTGTGTGTGTTTGATCTGTGTATGTGTGTGATTGATCTGTGTGTGTTTGATCTGCGTGTGTGTTTGGTCTGTAATTGTTTGGTTTGAGTGTGTGTTTTTTTGGTTTGTGTGTGTTTGGTCTGTGTGTGTTTGGTCTGTGTGTGTGTTTGATCTGTGTGTGTGTGTTTAGTCTGTGTGTGTTTGGTATGTGTGTGTGTTTGATCTATTGTGTGTTTGGTGTTTAAGTGTTTGGTCTGTGTTTGTGTTTGGTCTGTGTGTGTGTTTGATCTGTGTGTGTGTTTGGTCTGTGTGTGTGTTTGATCTGTGAGTGTTTGATCTGTGTGTGTGTTTGACCTGTGTGTGTGTTTGATCTGTGTGTGTGTGTGTGTTTGGTCTGTGTGTGTGTTTGATCTGTGTGTGTGTTTGATCTGTATGTGTGTTTAATCTGCGGGTGTGTTTGATCTGTGTGTGTGTTTGGTCTGTGTGTGTGTTTGGACTGTGTGTGTGTTTGGTCTGTGTGTGTGTTTGATCTGTATGTGTGTTTTTGGTCTGTGTGTGTGTGTGTTTGGTCTGTTTGTGTGTTTGGTCTGTGTGTGTGTTTGTTTGGTCTTTTAGTGTTTGATCTGAGTGTTTGTTTGATCTGTATGTGTGTTTGATCAGTGTGTGTGTTTGATCTGTGTGTATATTTGGTCTGTGTGTGTGTTTGGTCTGTGTGTGTGTTTGGGCTGTGATTGTGTTTGGTCTGTGTGTGTGTGTGTTTGGTCTGTATATTTGTTTGGTCTGTGAGTGTTTGATCTGTGTGTGTGTTTGATCTGTGTGTGTGTTTGGTCTGTGTGTGTGTTTGGTCTGTGTGTGTGTTTGGTCTGTGTGTGTGATTGATCTGTGCGTGTGTTTTGTCTGTGTGTGTGTGATTGATCTGTGTATGTGTGGTTTGTGTGTGTTTGGTCTGAGTGTGCATTTGATCTGTGTGTGTGTGTGTGTTTGGTCTGTGTGTGTGTTTGGTCTGTGAGTGTATTTGATCTGTGTGTGTGTTTGGTCTGAAAGTGTTTGATCTGTGTGTGTGTTTGATCTGTGTGTGTGTTCGGTGTGTAAGTGTTTGATCTGTGTGTGTGTTTGATCTGTGTTTGTGTTTGATCTGTTTGTGTGTTTGGTCTGTGTGTGTGTGTTTGGTCTGTAAGTATTTGATCTGTGTGTGTGTTTGGTCTGTAAGTGTTTGATCTGTATGTGTGTGTTTGATCTGTGTGTGTTTGGTCTGTGTGTGTGTGTGTGTTTGATCTGTGTGTGTTTGGTCTGTGTGTGTGTTTTGTCTGTGTGTGTTTGGTCTGTGTGTGTATGTTTCGTCTCTGTGTGTTTCGTCCGTGTGTGTTTGGTCTGTGTGTGTGTTTGATCTGTGTGTGTGTTTGATCTGTGTATGTGTTTGGTCTGTGTGTGTGTTTGATCTGTGTGTGTGTTTGATCTGTGTATGTGTTTGGTCTGTGTGTGTTTGGTCTGTTTGTGAGTGTGTTTGATCTGTGTTTGTGTGTGTTTGATCTGTGTATGCGTGTGTTTGATCTGTGTATGTGTTTGATCTGCGTGTTTTTGGTCTGTAAGTGTTCGGTCTGTGTGTGTGTTTGATATGTTTGTGTTTGGTCAGTGTGTGTGTTTGATATGTGTGTGTGTTTAGTTGTGTGTGTGTTTTGTATGTGTGTGTTTGGTCTGTGTGTGTTTGGTCTGTAAGTGTTTGGTTTGTGTGTGTGTTTGGTCTGTAAGTGTTTGGTATGAGTGTGTTTCGTCTGTAAGTGTTTGGTCTGTGTGTGTTTAGTCTGTGTGTGTTTGCTCTGTGTGTGTGTGTTTGATCTATGTGTGTGTTTGATCTGTGTGTGTGTGTTTGATCTGTGTGTGTGTGTTTGATCTATGTGTGTGTTTGATCTGTGTGTGTGTGTTTGATCTGTGTGTGTGTTTGGTCTGTAAGTGTTTGTTCTGTGTGTGTGTTTGATCAGTGTTTATGTTTGATCTGTGTGTGTGATTGGTCTATGTGTGTGTTTGATCTGTGTGTGTGTTTGATCTGTGTGTGTGGTTGGTCTGTAAGTGTTTGTTCTGTGTGTGTGTTTGATCAGTGTTTGTGTTTGATCTGTGTGTGTGATTGGTCTATGTGTGTGTTTGATCTGTGTGTGTGTTTCATCTGTGTGTGTGTTTGGTCTGTAAGGGTTTGATCTGTTTGTGTGTTTGGTCTGTATGGGTTTGATCTGTGTGTGTGTGTGTGTGTTTGGTCTGTGTGTGTGTTTGATCTGTGTGTGTGTTTGATCTGTGTGTGTGTTTGGTCTGTGTGTTTGGTTGATCTGTGTGTGTGTTTGGTCTGTGTGTGTTTTGGTCTGTGTGTGTGTGTTTGATCTGTGTGTGTGTTTGGTCTGTGTGTGTGTATTTGATCTGTGTGTGTATGTTTGATCTGTGTGTGTGTTTGATCTGTGTGTGTATGATCTGTGTGTGTGTTTGATATGTGTGTGTGTGTTTAGTCTGTCTGTCTTTGGTATGTGTGTGTGTTTGGTCTGTGTGTGTGTTTGGTCTGTAAGTGTTTGGTCTGTGTGTGTGTTTGGTCTGTGTGTGTTAGGTCTGTGTGTGTGTTTGATCTTTGTGTGTGATTGGTCAGTGTTTGTGTTTGGTCTGTAAGTGTTTGACCTGTGTGTGTTTGGTCTGTAAGTGTTAGGTCTGTGTGTCTTTGGTCCGTATGTGTTTGGTCTGTGTGTGGTTGGTCTGTGTATGTGTTTGGTCTGTAATTGTTTGGTCAGTGTGTGTTTGGTCTGTGTGTGTGTTTGGTCTGTAAGTGTTTCTTCTGTGTGTGTGTTTGATTTGTGTGTGTGTTTGGACTGTAAGTGTTTGGTCCGTGTGTGTGTTTGGTCTGTCAGTGTATAATCTGTGTGTATTTGGTCTGTGTGTGTGTTTCATCTGTAAGTGTTTGGTCTATGTATGTGTTTGTTTTGTAAGTGTTTGGTCTGTGTGTGTTTGGTCTGTGTGTGTTTTGCTGAAAGTGTTTGGTCTGTGTGTGTGTTTGATCTGTATGTGTGTGTTTGGTCTGTATGTGTGTGTTTGATCTGTGTGTGTGTTTTGTCTGTGTGTGTGTGTGTTTGGTCTGTGTGAGTGTTTGATCTGTGAGTGTGTTTATTCTGTGTGTGTGTTTGATCTGTGTGTCTTTGGTCTGTGTGTGTTTTTGGTCTTTGTGTGTGTTTGGTCTGTGTGTGCGTTTGATCTGTGTGTGTATTTGGTCTGTGTGTGTTTGGTCTGTGTGTGTTTGGTCTGTGTGTGTGTTTGGCTTGTGTGTGTGTTTGGTCTGTGTGTGTTTCGACGGTGTTTGTTTGGTCTGTGTGTGTGTTTGGTCTGTGTGTGTTTGGTCTGTGAGTGTGTGTTTGATCTGTGTGCGTGATTGTTCTGAGTGTGTGTTTGATCTGTGTGTGTGTTTGGTCTGTGTGTGTTTGGTCTGTAAGTGTGTGGTATGAGTGTGTTTGGTCTGTAAGTTTTTACTCTGTGTGTGTTTAGTCTGTGTGTGTTTGATCTGTGTGTGTGTGTGTTTGGTTTGTGTGTGTGCTTGGTCTGAGTGTGTATTTTATCTGTGTGTGTGTTTGGTCTGTGTGTGTGTTTGGTCTGTGAGTGTGTTTGATCTGTTAGTGTTTGATCTGTGTGTGTGTTTGGTCTGTGTGTGTGTGTTTGTTCTGTGTGTGTGTTTGGTCTGTGTGTGTGTGTGATGTGTGTGTGTGTTTGATCTGTGTGTGTGCTTTTAATCTGTGTGTGTGTTTTATATGTGTGTGTTTAATCTGTGTGTGTGTTTGATCTGTGTGTGTGTTTAGTCTGTGTATATGTTTGGTCTGTAAGTGTTTGATCTGTGTGTGTTTGGTCTGTAAGTGGTTGGTCTGTGTGTGTTTTGTCTGTGTGTGTTTGGTCTGTGTGTGTGTGTTTCGTCTGTGTGTGTTTCGTCCGTGTGTGTTTGGTCTGTGTGTGTGTTTGATCTGTGTGTGTGTTTCATCTGTGTATGTGTTTGGTCTGTGTGTGTTTGGTCTGTTTGTGAGTGTGTTTGATCTGTGTTTGTGTGTGTTTGAGCTGTGTATGTGTGTGTTTGATCTGCGTGTTTTTGGACTGTAAGTGTTTGGTCTGTGTGTGTGTTTGATATGTTTGTGTTTGGTCAGTGTGTGTGTTTGATCTGTGTGTGTGTGTTTAATTTGTGTGTGTGTTTTGTATATGTGTGTTTGGTCTGTGTGTGTTTTGTCTGTAAGTGTTTGGTTTGTGTGTGTGTGTTTGGTCGTTGTGTGTTTGGTCCGTGTGTGTGTTTGATCTGTGAGTGTGTTTAGTCTGTTAGTGTTTGGTATGTGTGTGTGTGTTTATTCTGTGTGTGTTTGGTCTTTAAGTGTTTGGTCTTTGTTTGTGTTTGGTCTGTGTGTGTTAGGTCTGTGTGTGTGTTTGGTCTGTGTGTGTGTTTGATCTTTGAGTGTTTCGTCTGTGTGTGTGTTTGATCTGTGTGTGTATTTGATCTGTGTGTGTTTGGTCTATGTGTGTATTTGGTCTGTGTGTGTGTTTGGTTTTTGTGTGTGTTTAGTCTGTGTGTGTGCTTGGTCTGTGTGTGTGTTTGATCTGTGTGTGTGTTTGGTCTGTGTGTGTGCGTTTAGTCTGTGTGTGTGTTTTATATGTGTGTGTGTTTGATCTGTGTGTGTGTGTTTGATCTGTGTGTGTGTTTGGTATGTGTTTGTGTTTGGTCTGTAACTGTTTGGTTTGTGTGTGTTTGGTCTGTAAGTGGCTGGTCTGTGTGTGTTTGATCTGTGTGTGTTTAGTCTGTGTGTGAGTTTGGTCTGTAATTGTTTGGTCTTTGTGTGTTTGGTATGTGTGTGTGTTTGGTCTGTAAGTGTTTGGTCTGTGTGTGTGTTTGGTCTGTAAGTGTTTGGTATGAGTGTGTTTGGTCGGTAAGTGTTTGGTCTGTGTGTGTTTAGTCTGTGTGTGTTTTATCTGTGTGTGTGTGTTTGATTTGTGTGTGTGTTTGATCTGTGTGTGTGTGTTTGGTTTGTGTGTGTGTTTGGTCTGAGTGTGTATTTGATCTGTTTGTGTGTTTGGTCTGTATGTGTGTTTGATATGTGTGTGTTTGTTCAGTGTGTGTGTTTCATGTGTGTGTTTGTTCTGTGTGTGTTTGGTCTGTAAGTGTTTGGTCTGTGTGTGTGTTTGGTCTGTGTGTGTTAGGTCTGTGTGTGTGTTTGATCTGTTTGTGTGATTGGTCTCTGTTTGTGTTTGGTCTGTTAGTGTTTGGTCTGTGTGTTTGGTCTGCTAATGTTTGGTCTGTGTGTCTTCGGTCTGTATGTGTTTGGTCTGTGTGTGTTTGGTCTGTGTATGTGTTTGGTCTGTAATTGTTTGGTCTGTGTGTGTTTGGTCTGTGTATGTGTTTGGTCTGTAAGGGTTTGGTCTGTAAGTGTTTGGTCTGTGTGTGTGTTTGATTTGTGTGTGTGTTTGGTCTGTAAGTGTTTGGTCCGTGTGTGTGTTTGATCTGTCAGTGTTTAGTCTGTGTGTATTTGGTCTGTGTGTGTGTTTGATCTGTAAGTGTTTGGTCTATGTATGTGTTTGTTTTGTAAGTGTTTAGTCTGTGTGTGTTTGGTCTGTGTGTGTGTTTGATCTTTGAGTGTTTCGTCTGTGTGTGTATTTGACCTGTGTGTGTGTTTGATCTATGTGTGTGTGTGTTTGGTCTGTGTGTGTGTTTGATCAGTGTGTGTGTTTGATCTGTGTGTGTTTGGTCTGTGTGTGTGTTTGGTCTGTGTGTGTGTTTGGTTTTTGTGTGTGTTTAGTCTGTGTGTGTGTTTGGTATGTGTGTGTATTTGATCTGTGTGTGTGTTTGGTCTGTGTGTGTGCGTTTAGTCTGTGTGTGTGTTTTATATGTGTGTGTGTTTGATCTGTGTGTGTGTTTGATCTGTGTGTGTGTTTGGTCTGTGTTTGTGTTTGGTCTGTAAGTGTTTGGTTTGTGTGTGTTTGATCTGTGTGTGTTTAGTCTGTGTGTGAGTTTGGTCCGTAATTGTTTGGTCTGTGTATGTTTGG
Organism: Procambarus clarkii; assembly: GCF_040958095.1. Classification (NCBI taxonomy): domain Eukaryota; kingdom Metazoa; phylum Arthropoda; class Malacostraca; order Decapoda; family Cambaridae; genus Procambarus; species Procambarus clarkii. The sequence goes on from NC_091158.1 coordinate 24,221,507, forward strand.
TATGTGTGTGTGTTTGGTCTGTAAGTGTTTGGTCTGTGTGTGTGTTTGGTCTGTAAGTGTTTGGTATGAGTGTGTTTGGTCTGTAAGTGTTTGGTCTGTGTGTGTTTGGTCTGCAAGTGTTTGGTCTGTGTGTCTTTGGTCTGTATGTGTTTGGTCTGTGTGTGTTTGGTCTGTGTATGTGTTTGGTCTGTAATTGTTTGGTCTGTGTGTGTTTGGTCTGTGTATGTATTTGGTCTGTAAGGGTTTTGTCTGTATGTGTTTGGTCTGTGTGTGTGTTTGATTTGTGTGTGTGTTTGGTCTGTAAGTGTTTGGTCCGTGTGTGTGTTTGATCTGTCAGTGTTTAGTCTGTGTGTATTTGGTCTGTGTGTGTGTTTGATCTGTAAGTGTTTGGTCTATGTATGTGTTTGTTTTGTAAGTGTTTAGTCTGTGTGTGTTTGGTCTGTGTGTGTTTTGTCTGAAAGTGTTTGGTCTGTGTGTATGTTTGATCTGTGTGTGTTTGGTCTGTGTGTGTGTGTGTTTGATCTGTGTGTGTGTTTTGTCTGTGTGTGTGTGTTTGGTCTGTGCGTGAGTTTGATCTGTGAGTGTGTTTAATCTGTGTGTGTGTTTGATCTGTGTGTGTTTGGTCTGTGTGTGTGTTTGGTCTGTGTGTGTGTGTTTGGCCTGTGTGTGTGTGTTTTGTCTGTGTGTGTGTTGGTCTGTTTGTGTGTTTGGTTTGTGTGTGTGTTTGGTCTGAGTGTGTATTTGATCTGTGTGTGTGTTTGGTCTGTGTGTGTGTTTGGTCTGTGAGTGTGTTTGATCTGTGTGTGTGTTTGGTGTGTGTGTGTGTGTTTGATCTGTGTGTGTCTTTGGTCTGTGTGTGTGTGTTTGATCTGTGTGTGTGTTTGATCTGTGTGTGTGTTTGATCTGTGTGAGTGTTTGGTCTGTGTGTGTTTTTGGTCTGTGTGTGTGTTTCATCTATGTGTGTATTTGATCTGTGTGTGTGTTTGGTCTGTGTGTGTGTTGGGTCTGTGAGTGTGTTTGATCTGTGTGTGTGTTTGGTCTGTGTGTGTGTTTGATCTGTGTGTGTGTTTGGTCTGAGTGTGTATTTCATCTGTGTGTGTGTTTGGTGTGTGTGTGTTTGGTCTGTTTGTGTGTTTAGTGTGTAAGTGTTTGATCTGTGTGTTTGTTTGATCTGTGTTTGTGTTTGATCTGTGTGTGTGTTTGATCTGTGTGTGTGTTTGGTATGTAAGTGTTTGATCTGTGTGTGTGTTTGGTATGTAAGTGTTTGATCTGTGTGTGTGTTTGGTCTGTTAGTGTTTGATCTGTGTGTGTGTGTGTGTGTTTGATCTGTGTGTGTGTGTTTGGTCTGTGTGTGTCTTTGATCTGTGTGTGTGTTTGAACTGTGTGTGTGTTTGGTCTGTGTGTGTTGGATATTTCCAACACCGAATACAACATTGTTGCATTCTCATTACTTATTACTAACCATACTAATTATTGTAGTAAGTAAAATTAACAACACGTAGAATTCTCATGTACTAATAATTTCATCTGTGCAGTAGGCTAGAATTCTCACGTCACCTGACGCCAGTATTGCGTCAGATTTCCTTACAGTAAACACATTATATCCAATGTGTGTGAGAATTAAATTCGATTCTCCATAATTAAAGCATTCTGTAGGATAACTAATTGCAGACGAATTGATCTCTAACTAAAAGCCGAATAGAGCGTTAGAATCATAGCGTCTATCTCGTGATAAAGTTAACGTCACCAGTGAATGACATGGGGAGACATTAATTCCTCTCCCTTATATATTTACTATTCTTAAATTGGTAAATAACAATATTTTCTTCCTCTAAATAATAAACCCGTCCAGTCTTTAACGTTTCAAGCGCAAATGCGAGAAATATTAATGTTCGAGACAATAATTTGTTTTATGAATGCAGACTCGGCGTGGGTAGAGGGAGGCCAGCTCAGTACACGTGGAGAGCCGTTCAGGGGCAGACCTGCGCTTACCGTACTCATAAGAAGACGCCATTGCCCAGCAACTAGGGCAGGTGTTATCCATCCTCAGATGAAAGTCGCCACTGTGAGGCGTGAATAACCTTGCAGATAGTATCTTCAGCTAGTGCTGGTGTCAAATAAGGAGCCCTTTGACTTAGTTCTTGACGACACGTGACCGGCCAGCGAAGTGCGTCACTATCCAGGATAGGGTTAACCAGAGCCTGGGACGCGAAGCACGGCAATCTTAATACTTATACAGTGCCCACAGCTAAGTATATTCTTTTATGTGATGCATCAGGTAAAAGTTTTAATAGTAGCAGGGTGATTGTCCGTTATGACGCACGATAACATCTAATAACAGGTGATTAAAATTTGTCACCTGTAACTCTTAATATTCTTGAATATAGATTCAGTAGGTAAATCATTTGCTACTGTAAAATATTTGTCTGGCAGCACGATAGAAGAATTCTCCATGCTGCCTTCTCCCATGTTAACCCGTTCCACTCGTCAGTCGACCGAGTCCAGAGAATAAGAGGAACTTCCATGGCTTTCTAAAGGAATCTTCATTAAGCTAAGATTTATTTCCTTTTATAATTCTATTGCAATTTCTCTTGTACAGAATTCTTTGGGATTAATATGTGGTTTACTGTAATTCATTACTATGCTCATAATCTATGTTCCTCTTTATGGTAATGATATCAGTTTCAATATTATTTTATAGGATTAGACTATTATTAATTGAATTAGTGAACGAACCACACTAATTTCTGGACGTACTTACCTCCAGTAATAACCCCCCAATGTAGGTGTTTGAGGTTTGTTTCACTTAATAATACAGCCCATTAATTATTACCATGATCATACTTTCTAGTTTTATCCATAGTTACTGGTTTCATCTAGGAATTATCTAATGATCAGAAATTCTCAGTTTCCCTCTTTACTATAAAAGCGGGTGGTCCTTCGTAATTTAATTTACTACATTAATATTTAAATAATCAGATTCAAGCCCCAAATATCCCACATTATGGTCCTTATCAAACCGGATAGGCATTAAATTTATAATTAAAATATTAACCATTAATAACTAATCCTTGTGTGATAGAAGCTAGACTAACTATTTAATTAATTGTGTCAACTAACAGTGTAACACATCAGTTAGCCTAGATCACACTAATATATTGCTACTTTCACCTCATGTATAAAGTAGCTTTAGTGGGTCATAGCCAATTACCCACAACACTTAGACCTATACCTCACACCGAGGTGAGAATCTTTAGGTCACCAGGAGCAACAGCTCATAACTTTTACAATAACCCCACCCTAACACCTGCATTAGAGTGGCCTCACCATCTAACCATTATATACTTAGGTGGTAATGACATCCACCCCACTCGTCATCCAGCCGAGGTGGTCAAACACCTCAAAACCATAATTTCTTCTTTCAAGCTCATCAGTGAATCGGTAGTATTCACATTAGTGGAACCTCGCTAACCAAGTCAAGATAATCGTTGGGGAGTAACCCCAGAATACTACCTGAGAGCTGCTAAGTACATAAATTTCAGGCTGAAAAAACGAGTGAGATTGGATGCCACATATATCCAATTTACAGCCAGACCTTACAGACAGAACCTGACCAGAGATGGTGTACATTTGTCAGGGGAATCTAGGTTGCATGTGGTTGACAAGTTAATTAACACCATCAACCATCACAAAAGGCTGTGGCTAGCAAGCCAAACTTAACTGTACATAATTGTTCACTTGTGTGTGCAAGAGCACTCTTATAAAACAAAAAACAAAACAAAAATACAGCACAACTATATTCACCTTACTGCACCACAATAATCTTTACCCATGTTATTAGGTAGAATTTAGGCTGAGATTGTGCTGAATTTGGTACAAGCCCAGACTAAATAATTTTATAGTTCTTAGTTAGGAATTATTACGACTAGATCTAAACTAGTCAGTGTTGTATGTATTATATTACTTGTGCTGACCCTCTACAGGGTGGGATTAATTTTTGAGATAACTCTGATTGAAGTGTCTCCATAATATTTCTCTTGTATGCATTATTTTGTGTATCTATTTTGTGTATTGCTGGATTATCTCCATTAACTCTGATGGTGATATGGATGAGCTAACCGGACGAGAACTAATGGTGAAGTTCAGACAGTGCACAAAATATCTAGCTATTTGTTGTTAGGTAGGTAGGTACATTCAACCTCAAGTGAGGTAAAATATAAAGTAGTCACCTTAAATTAGGCGACAATTAATGTTACCTGTTCACTAATGAACAAGTACCCAAGCTTCATTAGTAATACATATACTAACACTGTGAAGTTTGAACCTAAGCCCAACATGGCTACTCCTGAACAATTGAGGAGAACCTACATTGGCCTTAAAGGTCACTTGACCAGATTAATTAATAAGGCTGAGGGCTTAACTAAAGATAATCTCATTGACTCTTATCACTTAGAGTCATCAGTTAGATTGGCTGATCTGAAATTTGATCAAGTCAGATCTGCAGGTCAATCTTACCTTGATCTGCTAAATACTGTAGAAACTGATCCTGAAGAAGCAAGTCAAACTGTAGACGACATCTCCCAATATGAAGAAGAGACTCACGATAAAATTATCAGGCTATCTAAATTAGCCAAACAGTCTGGATCCAATACCAGCAACACTGGGTCTCACTTCAATAATCACTTACCCGAGGTTCGTTTACCTACTCTAGACTTACCCACCTTTTCAGGATTAGATACAGAAAATTGGGACAATTTTTGGACTTCCTTTGAAGTTCACATCCATAAGAAACAGTCTCTAGACAAGGTTTCTAAATTTTCATACCTACTCAGTCTTCTCACAGGAGAGGCTAAAAAGGTCATACATAACCTTACTCTTGATGAGAGTAATTATGAGGAAGCTATAAAACTCCTGAAGTTGAACTATTGCAACAAAGAGTTAAGTATAGCTACCCTTTATTATCAATTGCTAGATCTGAATGCACCAAACAGTAGACCAGAATCACTTCAAAGCTTCAGACTAGAAGTAGAGTCTCTAGTAAAGGCCTTAGGTACTAAAGTTAATATACCTAGTTCTGAATGGTCTATCAAGCTATTGTTACAGAGGAAATTACCTCGAAATGTCTTGACAGAGCTCTGCTCACATTATAATACTGAGTTTCTTACTCTCGATCAAATTTTCGAGGGGTTGAGGATCACAGTTAATAGGTTAAAGACTCATGACAAAATTAAACCTGATTCTAAACCAATTAATACTGATATTTCAGTCAAACCTAAACAGACTCCAAGTAAGTCTAATAAATATAAATCCAAACCTACTCCATCCACTAGGAAAAGAAGTGGAAATGTAGGTACATATTCAGTATCTCCTTCAGAGATAACCAATGACTTGTCTACTAAAGAGACTAAGTCTATTAACCAGAGAAAGTGTCTGTTCTGCAATCAGGAACACACCACTTACCAATGCTCTGCTTATCCTACTTATAATGCTAGAGTTAAAAGGTTACAGGAATTGCACAAATGCACCAAATGCATGGGTTCTCATGATCCCAAGAAATGTGCAGTACCACTACGTACCTGCAACCGTTGTAACCAAGGTGTACACCACTACGCCTTATGTAGAAAATCTTCTACACCAACCATCACCACTGGAGAGAATTTTACTAATTCTACTGCAGTGCAATATTGTAAAGTACATCACGAAGTGAATGTACTTGCTACTGAGTCAGGCAATAATACTACTTTGCCTACCGCTCAACTTAAATTAATAAACCGAAGATCTAGAATTAACACTAGGGGTCTTTTTGACCAAGGTTCACAAAAAACCTTCATTACACAACAGTTGGTAGATGAGTTAAATTTAAAACCCGCCAAAAGTGTAAAGTTAAACATTTCTGGTTTCCTGTCAAATAGTAGACCTCGTGACTACAAGGTAGTTAAATTACTAGTTAGATTAGGATCCTCTACTAGCCCAATCCATGCGGTGGTAGTGGATAAGATTCCTACGGACCTGCAGGTCACAGGATTAGCTCGCACTGCGAGACACCTTAAACAAAACCGCATGAGGCTAGCGGATCATAAAATAAATTCCGATTGCCTCACAGATATTGGAATATTAATAGGCGCGGATCATTATTACAAGTTTATAACTGGATGCACTAGGCAACATGGTATGAATTTGTTGTCGTCCGCAGGGGGCAAATTGCTCACAGGACCCGTGCTTTTCAGACAAGGTCCAGCGTCCACAAACCAACAAACCAATAATGTAATTGTGGCGTGACTAGGCTTAGAGCAGTCACCCCTACGCTTCAGGGAAATAGCCGAGGACATTGAGTCTGACCCATCAATACATCGTTTGTGGGATTTAGATACGTTAGGCATCATCCCTGAGCAACCAAGTCCTGATGATACGTGGACTTACCAGCAATATCTGGATACAGTTGTCTACTCAAATAAACAATACTGGGTAAGACTCCCATGGAAGTTAGATCATCCACAACTTCCAGTGAATTATTTTATGGCAGCCTCACAATTGCAGTCCCAATTAACCCGACTGCAGAAGCAGCCAGACAAACTAACCATGTATCACCAACTTATCCAACAACAACTTAACAATAAGTTCATTGAAGTTGTTGAACACGATGACCGAAAAACAGGTCATTATTTACCTCACCATGCTGTGGTGAAAGACTCATTGACAACACCTATTCGTATTGTCTTTAACTGCAGTGCTAAAGTAAAGCCGAGCAGTGTGTCTTTAAATGAATGTCTCCAAACGGGACCTAGCCTAACACAAAGGCTACATGACGTGTTGTTACGATTTCGCACAGGCATTTTTGCCTATACAGCTGACATCAGCAAAGCCTTTCTCCGAGTAGGATTGCAGGAGGAAGATCGTGACTACACAAAATTCCTCTGGTTCAAGGATCCACTGGATCCTAACAGTGAATTAATCACCTATCGGTTTGCCTCCGTATTATTTGGAGCTACGTCCTCACCGTTTCTTTTGCAAGCGACATTAGACACGCATTTGAGGAAATCAGACAGCCCTTATAAGGCAACCATTAGCGACAACTTGTATGTCGACAATTTCCAGGGGACAACTAATGATCAAGCTGATCTGGTAGAAATCTACCATGAGGCTAACCGTGAACTGTTAGGAGCCAATATGCCTCTACAGTCATGGGCCTCAAATAATAAACTGCTTAACCAGTTAATCGAGAAAGAATTTCCAGATTATCAGGTACCCAGTAAATTAAAGGTTCTAGGCGTGGAATGGAACACCAACACTGACGAGATGAATGTCAAGTCAGTGCAAACTGATAATTCAACCCTTACCATGAGAACACTGCTCTCATTTGTCAGTCAACCATTTGACCTTTAGGCCTACTTAGTCCTATATTAATAAGGGGCAAACTCCTAATGCAGGAGTGCTGGCAGCAACATATGGGATGGGATGATCCGTTATCAAGTGAGTTACAAGCCAAATGGCAAATACTCTCAACGGATTTTAATCAGTTAGGTGTTTTGAAATTTCCTCGTAATGCTTCAGGACCAAACTTACCCAACAATTTGCACGTTTTTTGCGATGCCTCTGGCAAAGCATACGGCGCAGCAGCCTATTTAGTTAACAGTGCTCAATCAATTTTACTCACATCAAAAGCAAGAGTTGCTCCCATCAAGAAGAGATCCTTACCTCAGATGGAGTTGACTGCATTGCTAGTGGGAGTAAGATTGGCCCATTGCCTGGCAAAGACACTCAGTAATATCCACTTTGGTGAGATTGTAGTGTGGTCAGACAACGAGGCAGTCTTACAATGGGTAAGAAACAATAACAACAAAACTCCTTACGTCAGTAATCGCGTCAGGGAGATTCATGATTTATCCGCAGGATATAAGTTTAGACATGTCCCTACTAAGGACAATCCTGCCGATTATTTATCAAGAGGATTGACATTAAAACAACTTGTCAAGTCTTCGCTGTGGTTCAATGGACCTTCATGGCTTGTTGGTGGTCAGTGGCCCAAACAAAAGCCACAAGTCATAGTGACCAATATCACCACTCCCATGAAGGAACCAGAGCCTCAGCGAATATTAGCCATTGATCCTCATCATTATTCCAACTTAAGCAAATTGTTACGAGTGACTGCACACGTGTTTGATTTCCTTGCTAAAGTAGGAATTCGACATAAATTTCCCAATCCTGTTCACTATTGGATTAAGCGGGCGCAGCAAGAGACCTACGGAAGCGAATTTGAGAATCTTCCGGATAAACTCACTAAGTCTCTGGGCATCTGGTACGATGTCAGCACTCATAACATACTACGATGTGGAGGACGTTTGCTACATGCAAAGATTGACTTAGACACTAAGAACCCAATTCTTTTACCTCGTCACCACATCATAACTAAACTTCTTGTCTTACATCACCATCAATATGGTACACTACATGGTGGAGTTTTAGATACTCTCACCGACCTTAGACAAAAGTACTGGCTTCCTCAAGGTCGTCAGACTGTTAAGACCATTATTAAATCTTGTGTAATCTGTAAGAGATACGACGCTAGAGTCTGTCCTTACCCAGGACCTCTCCCACTCCCAAAAGAGCGAGTGGTTCATCTTCGTCCTTTCGAAACCACTGGAGTTGATTATACAGGAGCCTTACTCCTCACTGGTAACCCAGATAATATACCAGTGAAGGCGTACATTTGTCTCTTTACATGTGCTACAACCAGAGGCGTGCACTTAGAGGTCACCCCAGACATGAGTGCTGAAGCTTTCATTCAAGCTTTCCGCAGATTTGCTGCCCGCCGATCATGTCCTAGATTAATGATATCAGACAACGGATCTAATTTTGTGGCAGGAGAAAGTTGTTTGCGAGAAGTCTGGAACCACCCTGAAGTGCAATCAGTCTTACAAAAAAGACAATGTCACTGGAAATTCATAGCACCGAGAGCCCCTTGGCAAGGTGGGTTCTATGAGCGAATGGTAGGCACAGTCAAGAAGTGTCTAAGGAAAACGTTACACCGACAAAAGGTCAGTTACTCAGAACTCCAAACTATTGTTGTGGAAATCGAGGCGCGAGTCAATAACCGCCCAATCACCTACCTGTCTGATGATTACACCCAGAGAGAACCACTGAGCCCCTCTCACTTGATCCATGGAGGTCTACTGAGCCCTATCATCCCTTTAGCCGAAGAGGACCCTGTAGACCCGTCCCATGTGACCAGAGGAGACTTGGTGGAAAGCTACCAGCATCTTTCTAGAGTTATTAACAGGTGGAATGAGGTGTGGACTCGAGAGTACCTCACAGCTCTACGAGAGTACCACTACGGAGCTTCGAGTCCTTACAATAAGGTGCAATTAAAGCCAGGAGACCTAGTACTAGTCGACAGTGATGGACCAAGGTCAGAATGGCCTATAGGTAAAATTGTTACCATTCATCCAGATCGACAAGGTGTCCTAAGAGTGGTTAAAGTCTTATGCAGAGGCAACACTACTCTAAAAACTTTAGAGAAGCTGTTTCCCCTTGAACTGACTGAACAAGAATATCAGCCAGATCCAGTTTCCCCAGTAATTTCAGAGGACAATGAATTTGCTCCTCCAAGCAACCGACCCACTAGAGCTGCAGCTCAACAATGTAGGCGGAATTTGCAAGCCTATTACAACTCTGAAGAAGAGTAATTTCCTTCACTTCCCACTGAGATAACTATGATGAAACTACGATGTGATATCACGTAACGAAACATTACACGTCACTATGACCTAGGATATCGCATCACCGTAGATTCTGTTAGTTTAAATTGGGTGAGTTAAATTCTATAAATATTGTGTAGGCTACAAACAACATGTTTCAGTTGACATGTAAATAACAAGACTCAAGTTCTTGTAAGTCCTTGATAAGTCCGGGACGTTCGTTATGTGTGTACTAACATACTAACATATTAACATACTAATGTACTAATCTTAATATCACTTCGGGATAGGTCAGTACAACACAGTACACTACGACCCTAGAACCCTCCCCCCGGAGTTATGTTGGATATTTCCAACACCGAATACAACATTGTTGCATTCTCATTACTTATTACTAACCATACTAATTATTGTAGTAAGTAAAATTAACAACACGTAGAATTCTCATGTACTAATAATTTCATCTGTGCAGTAGGCTAGAATTCTCACGTCACCTGACGCCAGTATTGCGTCAGATTTCCTTACAGTAAACACATTATATCCAATGTGTGTGAGAATTAAATTCGATTCTCCATAATTAAAGCATTCTGTAGGATAACTAATTGCAGACGAATTGATCTCTAACTAAAAGCCGAATAGAGCGTTAGAATCATAGCGTCTATCTCGTGATAAAGTTAACGTCACCAGTGAATGCCATGGGGAGACATTAATTCCTCTCCCTTATATATTTACTATTCTTAAATTGGTAAATAACAATATTTTCTTCCTCTAAATAATAAACCCGTCCAGTCTTTAACGTTTCAAGTGCAAATGCGAGAAATATTAATGTTCGAGACAATAATTTGTTTTATGAACGTGGACTCGGCGTGGGTAGAGGGAGGCCAGAACAGTACACGTGGAGAGCCGTTCAGGGGCAGACCTGCGCTTACCGTACTCATAAGAAGACGCCATTGCCCAGCAACTAGGGCAGGTGTTATCCATCCTCAGATGAAAGTCGCCACTGTGAGGCTTGCATAACCTTGCAGATAGTATCTTCAGCTAGTGCTGGTGTCAAATAAGGAGCCCTTTGACTTGGTTCTTGACGACACGTGACCGGCCAGCGAAGCGAGTCACTATCCAGGATAGGGTTAACCAGAGCCTGCGACGCGAAGCACGGCAATCTTAATACTTATACAGTGCCCACAGCTAAGTATATTCTTTTATGTGATGCATCAGGTAAAAGTTTTAATAGTAGCAGGGTGATTGTCCGTTATGACGCACGATAACATCTAATAACAGGTGATTAAAATTTGTCACCTGTAACTCTTAATATTCTTGAATATAGATTCAGTAGGTAAATCATTTGCTACTGTAAAATATTTGTCTTGCAGCACGAGAGAAGAATTCTCCATGCTGCCTTCTCCCATGTTAACCCGTTCCACTCGTCAGTCGACCGAGTCCAGAGAATAAGAGGAACTTCCATGGCTTTCTAAAGGAATCTTCATTAAGCTAAGATTTATTTCCTTTTATAATTCTATTGCAATTTCTCTTGTGCAGAATTCTTTGGGATTAATATGTGGTTTACTGTAATTCATTACTATGCTCATAATCTATGTTCCTCTTTATGGTAATGATATCAGTTTCAATATTATTTTATAGGATTAGATTATTATTAATTGAATTAGTGAACGAACCACACTAATTCCTGGACGTACTTACCTCCAGTAATAACCCCCCAATGTAGGTGTTTGAGGTTTGTTTCATTTAATAATACAGCCCATTAATTATTACCATGATCATACTTTCTAGTTTTATCCATAGTTACTGGTTTCATCTAGGAATTATCTAATGACCAGAAATTCTCAGTTTCCCTCTTTACTATAAAAGCGGGTGGTCCTTCGTAATTTAATTTACTACATTAATATTTAAATAATCAGATTCAAGCCCCAAATATCCCACAGTGTGTGTTTTTGGTCTGTGTCTGTATTTGATCTGTGTGTGTGTTTGGTCTGTGTGAGTTTTGCTGTGTATGTTTGGTCTGTGTCTGTGTTTGATCTGTGTGTGTGTTTGATCTGTGTAAGTGTTTGGTCTGTGTGTGTTTGGTCTGTGTGTGTGTTTGATCTGTGTTTCTGTTTGATCTGTGTGTGTGTTCGATTTGTGTGTGTGTTTGATCTGTAAGTGTTTGATCTGTGTGTGTGTTTGGTCCGTAAGTGTTTGATCTGTGTATGTGTGTTTGATCTGTGTGTGTGTGTTTAGTCTGTGTGTGTGTGTTTGATCTGTGTGTGTGTTTGATCTGTGTGTGTTTGGTCTGTGTGTGTGTTTGATCTGTGTAAGTGTTTGGTCTGTGTGTTTTTTGGTCTGTGTGTGTGTTTCATCTATGTGTGTGTTCGATCTGTGTGTGTATTTGGTGTGTGTGTGTGTTTGATCTGTGTGTGTGTTTGGTTTGTGTGTATGTTTGGTCTGAGTGTGTATATGATCTGTGTGTGTGTTTGGTCTTTGTGTGTGTTTGGTCTGTGAGTGTGTTTGATCAGTGTGTGTGTTTGATGTGTGTGTGTGTTTGATCTGTGTGAGTGTTTGGTTTGTGTGTATGTTTCGTCTGAGTGTGTATTTGATCTGTGTGTGTGTTTGGTCTGTGTGTGTGTTTGGTCTGTGATTGTGTTTCATCTGTGTGTGTGTTTGGTGTGTAAGTGTTTCATCTGTGTGTGTGTTTAATCTGTGTTTCTGTTTGATCTGTGTGTGTGTTCGATTTGTGTGTGTGTGTTTGGTCTGTAAGTGTTTGATCTGTGTGTGTGTTTGGTCCGTAAGTGTTTGATCTGTGTATGTGTGTTTGATCTGTGTGTGTGTGTTTGATCTGTGTGGGTGTTTGATCTGTGTGTGTGTTTGGTCTGTGTGTGTGTTTGATCTGTGTGAGTGTTTGGTCTGTGTGTGTTTTTGGCCTGTGTGTGTGTTTCATCTGTGTGTGTGTTTGATATGTGTGTGTCTTTGTTCTGTGTGTTGTTTGATCTGTGTGTGTGTTTGGTCTGAGTGTGTATTTCATCTGTGTGTGTGTTTGGTGTGTGTGTATGTTTGGTCTATGAGTGTGTTTGATCTGTGTGTGTGTTTAGTGTGTAAGTGTTTTATCTGTGTGTGTGTTTGGTCTGAGTGTGTATTTCATCTGTGTGTGTGTTTGGTCTGTTAGTGTGTTTAATCTGTGTGTGTGTTTAGTGTGTAAGTGTTTGATCTGTGTGTTTGTTTGACCTGTGTTTGTGTTTGATCTGTGTGTGTGTTTGATCTGTGTGTGTGTTTGGTATGTAAGTGTTTGATCTGTGTGTGTGTTTGGTATGTAAGTGTTTGATCTGTGGGTGTGTTTGGTCTGTAAGTATTTGATCTGTGTGTGTGTGTGTTTGATCTGTGTGTGTGTGTTTGGTCTGTGTGTGTGTTTGATCTGTGTGTGTGTTTGAACTGTGTGTGTGTTTGGTCTGTGTGTGTTTTTGGTCTGTGTGTGTGTTTGGTCTGTGATTGTGTTTCATCTGTGTGTGTGTTTGGTGTGTAAGTGTTTCATCTGTGTGTGTGTTTAATCTGTGTTTCTGTTTGATCTGTGTGTGTGTTCGATTTGTGTGTGTGTTTGGTCTGTAAGTGTTTGATCTGTGTGTGTGTTTGGTCCGTAAGTGTTTGATCTGTGTATGTGTGTTTGATCTGTGTGTGTGTGTTTGATCTGTGTGGGTGTTTGATCTGTGTGTGTGTTTGGTCTGTGTGTGTGTTTGATCTGTGTGAGTGTTTGGTCTGTGTGTGTTTTTGGCCTGTGTGTGTGTTTCATCTGTGTGTGTGTTTGATATGTGTGTGTCTTTGTTCTGTGTGTTGTTTGATCTGTGTGTGTGTTTGGTCTGAGTGTGTATTTCATCTGTGTGTGTGTTTGGTGTGTGTGTATGTTTGGTCTATGAGTGTGTTTGATCTGTGTGTGTGTTTAGTGTGTAAGTGTTTTATCTGTGTGTGTGTTTGGTCTGAGTGTGTATTTCATCTGTGTGTGTGTTTGGTGTGTGTGTGTTTGGTCTGTTAGTGTGTTTAATCTGTGTGTGTGTTTAGTATGTAAGTGTTTGATCTGTGTGTTTGTTTGACCTGTGTTTGTGTTTGATCTGTGTGTGTGTTTGATCTGTGTGTGAGTTTGGTATGTAAGTGTTTGATCTGTGTGTGTGTTTGGTATGTAAGTGTTTGATCTGTGGGTGTGTTTGGTCTGTAAGTATTTGATCTGTGTGTGTGTGTGTTTGATCTGTGTGTGTGTGTTTGGTCTGTGTGTGTGTTTGATCTGTGTGTGTGTTTGAACTGTGTGTGTGTTTGGTCTGTGTGTGTTTTTGGTATGTGTGTGTATTTGATCTATGAGTGTGTTTGGTCTGTGTGTGTTTTGCTGTGTGTGTTTGGTCTCTGTGTGTGTTTGGTCTGTGTGTGTTTCGTCCGTGTGTGTTTGGTCTGTGTCTGTGTTTGATCTGTGTGTGTGTTTGATCTGTGTAAGTGTTTGGTCTGTGTGTGTTTGGTCTGTGTGTGTATTTGAACTGTGTTTCTGTTTGATCTGTGTGTGTGTTCGATTTGTGTGTGTGTTTGATCTGTAAGTGTTTGATCTGTGTGTGTGTTTGGTCCGTAACTGTTTGATCTGTGTATGTGTGTTTGATCTGTGTGTGTGTGTTTGGTCTGTGTGTGTGTGTTTGATCTGTGTGTGTTTGATCTGTGTGAGTGTTTGGTCTGTGTGTGTGTTTGATCTGTGTGAGTGTTAGGTCTGTGTGTTTTTTGGTCTGTGTGTGTGTTTCATCTATGTGTGTGTTCGATCTGTGTGTGTATTTGGTGTGTGTGTGTGTTTGATCTGTGTGTGTGTTTGGTTTGTGTGTATGTTTGGTCTGAGTGTGTATTTGATCTGTGTATGTGTTTGGTCTTTGTGTGTGTTTGGTCTGTGAGTGTGTTTGATCAGTGTGTGTGTTTGATGTGTGTGTGTGTTTGATCTGTGTGTGTGTTTGGTTTGTGTGTATGTTTGGTCTGAGTGTGTATTTGATCTGTGTGTGTGTTTGGTCTGTGTGTGTGTTTGGTCTGTGATTGTGTTTCATCTGTGTGTGTGTTTGATGTGTAAGTGTTTCATCTGTGTGTGTGTTTAATCTGTGTTTCTGTTTGATCTGTGTGTGTGTTCGATTTGTGTGTGTGTTTGGTCTGTAAGTGTTTGATCTGTGTGTGTGTTTGGTCCGTAAGTGTTTGATCTGTGTATGTGTGTTTGATCTGTGTGGGTGTTTGATCTGTGTGTGTGTTTGGTCTGTGTGTGTGTTTGATCTGTGTGAGTGTTTGGTCTGTGTGTGTTTTTGGCCTGTGTGTGTGTTTCATCTATGTGTGTGTTTGATCTGTGTGTGTCTTTGTTCTGTGTGTGTGTTTGATCTGTGTGTGTGTTTGGTCTGAGCGTGTATTTCATCTGTGTGTGTGTTTGGTGTGTGTGTATGTTGGGTCTGTGAGTGTGTTTGATCTGTGTGTGTGTTTAGTGTGTAAGTGTTTTATCTGTGTATTTGTTTGATCTGTGTTTGTGTTTCATCTGTGTGTGTGTGTGTTTGATCTGTGTGTGTGTTTGGTCTGTAAGTGTTTGATCTGTGTGTGTGTTTGGTCTGTAAGTGTTTGATCTGTGTGTGTGTGTTTGATATGTGTGTGTGTGTTTGGTCTGTGTGTGTGTTTGATCTGTGTGTGTGTTTGATCTGTGTGTGTGTTTGGTCTGTGTGTGTTTTTGGTCTGTGTGTGTGTTTGATCTGTGTTTGTGTTTGGTTTGTGTGTGTTTTGCTGTGTGTGTTTGGTCTCTGTGTGTGTTGGTCTCTGTGTGTTTCGTCCGTGTGTGTTTGGTCTGTGTCTGTGTTTGATTTGTGTGTGTGTTTGATCTGTGTAAGTGTTTGGTCTGTGTGTGTTTGGTCTGTGTGTGAGTGTGTTTGATCTGTGTGTGTGTGTGTGTGTTTGATCTGTGTGTGTTTTTGATCTGCGTGTGTGTTTGGTCTCTAAGTGTTTGGTCTGTTTGTGTGTTTGGTATGTGTTTGTTTGGTCAGTGTGTGTGTTTGATCTGTGTGTGTGTTTGGTCTTGTGTGTGTTTCGTCCGTGTGTGTTTGGTCTGTGTCTGTGTTTGATCTGTGTGTGTTTGATCTGTGTAAGTGTTTGGTCTGTGTGTGTTTTGTGTGTGTGTGTTTGGTCTGTAAGTGTTTGGTCTGTGTTTGTGTTTGGTCTGTGTGTGTCAGGTTTGTGTGTGTGTTTGATATGTGTGTGTGTGTTTGGTCTGTGTGTGTGTTTGATCTGTGTTTGTGTTTGGCTGTGTGTGTGTTTGATCTGTGAGTGTTTGATTTGTATGTGTGTTTGATCTGTGTGTGTGTTTGATCTGTGTGTGTGTGTGTTTTTGGTCTGTGTGTGTATTTGATCTGTGTGTGTGTTTGGTCTGTGTGTGTTTTGCTGTGTGTGTTTGGTCTGTGTGTGTGTTTGGTCTGTGTGTGTTTCGTCCGTGTGTGTTTGGTCTGTGTCTGTATTTGATCTGTGTGTGTTTGATCTGTGTAAGTGTTTGGTCTGTGTGTGTTTGGTCTGTGTGTGTGTTTGATCTGTGTTTCTGTTTGATCTGTGTGAGTGTTCGATTTGTGTGTGTGTTTGATCTGTAAGTGTTTGATCTGTGTGTGTGTGTTTCATCTGTGTGTGTGTGTTTGGTCTGTGTGTGTGTTTGATCTGTGTGTGTGTTTGATCTGTGTGTGTGTTTGGTCTGTGTGTGTGTTTGATCTGTGTAAGTGTTTGGTTTGTGTGTGTTTTGGTCTGTGTGTGTGTTTCATCTATGTGTGTGTTCGATCTGTGTGTGTATTTGGTGTGTGTGTGTGTTTGATCTGTGTGTGTGTTTGGTTTGTATGTATGTTTGGTCTGAGTGTGTATTTGATCTGTGTGTGTGTTTGGTCTTTGTGTGTGTTTGGTTTGTGAGTGTGTTTGATCAGTGTGTGTGTTTGATGTGTGTGTGTGTTTGATCTGTGTGTGTGTTTGGTTTGTGTGTATGTTTGGTCTGAGTGTGTATTTGATCTGTGTGTGTGTTTGGTCTGTGTGTGTGTTTGGTCTGTGATTGTGTTTCATCTGTGTGTGTGTTTGGTGTGTAAGTGTTTCATCTGTGTGTGTGTTTAATCTGTGTTTCTGTTTGATCTGTGTGTGTTCGATTTGTGTGTGTGTTTGGTCTGTGTTTGATCTGTGTGTGTGTTTGGTCCGTAAGTGTTTGATCTGTGTATGTGTGTTTGATCTGTGTGTGTGTGTTTAGTCTGTGTGTGTGTGTTTGCTCTGTGTGGGTGTTTGATCTGTGTGTGTATTTGGTCTGTGTGTGTGTTTGATCTGTGTGAGTGTTTGGTCTGTGTGTGTATTTCATCTGTGTGTGTGTTTGGTGTGTGTGTATGTTTGGTCTGTGAGTGTGTTTAATCTGTGTGTGTGTTTAGTGTGTAAGTGTTTTATCTGTGTGTTTGTTTGATCTGTGTTTGTGTTTCATCTGTGTGTGTGTGTTTGATCTGTGTGTGTGTTTGGTCTGTAAGTGTTTGATCTGTGTGTGTGTTTGGTCTGTTAGTGTTTGATCTGTGTGTGTGTGTTTGTTATGTGTGTGTGTGTTTGGTCTGTGTGTGTGTTTGATCTGTGTGTGTTTGTTTGATCTGTGTGTGTGTTTGGTCTGTGTGTGTTTTTGGTCTGTGTGTGTGTTTGATCTGTGTGTGTGTGTCTTTGGTCTGTGTGTGTGTGTTTGATCTGTGTGTGAGTTTGATCTGTGTGTGTTTTTGATCTGTGTGTTTGGTCTGTGTGTGTTTTTGGTCTGTGTGTGTGTTTCATCTATGTGTGTATTTGATCTGTGTATGTGTTTGGTCTGTGTGTGTGTTGGGTCTGTGAGTGTGTTTGATCTGTGTGTGTTTGGTCTGTGTGTGTGTTTGATCTGTGTGTGTGTTTGGTCTGAGTGTGTATTTCATCTGTGTGTGTGTTTGGTGTGTGTGTGTGTTTGGCCTGTTAGTGTGTTTAATCTGTGTGTGTGTTTAGTGTGTAAGTGTTTGATCTGTGTGTTTGTTTGATCTGTGTTTGTGTTTGATCTGTGTGTGTGTTTGATCTGTGTGTGTGTTTGGTATGTAAGTGTTTGATCTATGTGTGTGTTTGGTATGTAAGTGTTTGATCTGTGTGTGTGTTTGGTCTGTAAGTGTTTGATCTGTGTGTGTGTGTGTTTGATCTGTGTGTGTGTGTTTGGTCTGTGTGTGTGTTTGATCTGTGTGTGTGTTTGAACTGTGTGTGTGTTTGGTCTGTGTGTGTTTTTGGTCTGTGTGTGTGTTTGATCTGTGTGTGTGTTTGGTCAGTGTGTGTTTTGCTGTGTGTGTTTGGTCTGTGTGTGTGTTTGGTCTGTGTGTGTTTCGTCCGTGTGTGTTTGGTCTGTGTCTGTGTTTGATCTGTGTGTGTGTTTGATCTGTGTAAGTGTTTGGTCTGTGTGTGTTTGATCTGTGTGTGTGTTTGATCTGTGTTTCTGTTTGATCTGTGTGTGTGTTCGATTTGTGTGTGTGTTTGATCTGTGTGTGTGTTTGGTCCGTAAGTGTTTGATCTGTGTATGTGTGTTTGATCTGTGTGTGTGTGTTTGGTCTGTGTGTGTGTGTTTGGTCTGTGTGTGTGTGTTTGATCTGTGTGTGTGTTTGATCTGTGTGTGTGTTTGGTCTGTGTGTGTGTTTGATCTGTGTAAGTGTTTGGTCTGTGTGTTTTTTGGTCTGTGTGTGTTTCATCTATGTGTGTGTTCGATCTGTGTGTGTATTTGGTGTGTGTGTGTGTTTGATCTGTGTGTGTGTTTGGTTTGTGTGTATGTTTGGTCTGAGTGTGCATTTGATCAGTATGTGTGTTTGGTCTGTGTGTGTGTTTGATCTGTCTGTGTGTTTGGTTTGTGTGTATGTTTGGTCTGAGTGTGTATTTGATCTGAGTGTGTGTTTGGTCTGTGTGTGTGTTTGGTCTGTGATTGTGTTTCATCTGTGTGTGTGTTTGGTCTGTGATTGTGTTTCATCTGTGTGTGTGTTTGGTGTGTAAGTGTTTCATCTGTGTGTGTGTTCGATTTGTGTGTGTGTTTGGTCTGTAAGTGTTTAATCTGTGTGTGTGTTTGGTCCGTATGTGTTTGATCTGTGTATGTGTGTTTGATCTGTGTGTGTGTGTTTAGTCTGTGTGTGTGTGTTTGTTCTGTGTGGGTGTTTGATCTGTGTGTGTGTTTGGTCTGTGTGTGTGTTTTTGATCTGTGTGAGTGTTTGGTCTGTGTGTGTTTTTGGCCTGTGTGTGTGTTTGATCTGTGTGTGTGTTTGATCTGTGTGTGTCTTTGTTCTGTGTGTGTGTTTGATCTGTGTGTGTGTTTGGTTTGTGTGTTTGGTTTGAGTCTGTATTTGATCTGTATGTGTGTTTGGTCTGTGTGTGTGTTGGGTCTGTGAGTGTGTTTGATCTGTGTGTGTAATTGGTCTGTGTGTGTGTGTTTGATTTGTGTGTGTGTTTGGTCTGAGTGTGTATTTCATCTGTGTGGGTGTTTGGTGTGTGTGTATGTTTGGTCTGTGAGTGTGTTTGATCTGTGTGTGTGTGTTTAGTGTGTAAGTGTTTTATCTGTGTGTTTGTTTGATCTGTGTTTGTGTTTCATCTGTGTGTGTGTGTGTTTGATCTGTGTGTGTGTTTGGTCTGTAAGTGTTTGATCTGTATGTGTGTTTGGTCTGTAAGTGTTTGATCTGTGTGTGTGTATTTGATATGTGTGTGTGTGTTTGGTCTGTGTGTGTGTTTGATCTGTGTGTGTGTTTGATCTGTGTGTGTGTTTGTTCTGTGTGTATATTTGATCTGTGTGTGTGTTTGGTCTGTGTGTGTTTTGCTGTGTGTGTTTGGTCTGTGTGTGTGTTTGGTCTGTGAGTGTTTCGTCCGTGTGTGTTTGGTCTGTGTCTGTATTTGATCTGTGTGTGTTTGATCTGTGTAAGTGTTTGGTCTATGTGTGTTTGGTCTGTGTGTGTGTTTGATCTGTGTGAGTGTTCAATTTGTGTGTGTGTTTGATCTGTAAGTGTTTGATCTGTGTGTGTGTGTTTGATCTGTGTGTGTGTGTTTGGACTGTGTGTGTGTGTTTGATCTGTGTGTGTGTTTGATCTGTGTGTGTGTTTGGTCTGTGTGTGTGTTTGATCTGTGTAAGTGCTTGGTTTGTGTGTGTTTTGGTCTGTGTGTGTGTTTCATCTATGTGTGTGTTCGATCTGTGTGTGTATTTGGTGTGTGTGTGTGTTTGATCTGTGTGTGTGTTTGGTTTGTGTGTATGTTTGGTCTCAGTGTGTATTTGATCTGTGTGTGTGTTTGGTCTTTGTGTGTGTTTGGTCTGTGAGTGTGTTTGATCAGTGTGTGTGTTTGATGTGTGTGTGTGTTTGATTTGTGTGTGTGTTTGGTTTGTGTGTATGTTTGGTCTGAGTGTGTATTTGATCTGTGTGTGTGTTTGGTCTGTGTGTGTGTTTGGTCTGTGATTGTGTTTCATCTGTGTGGGTGTTTGGTGTGTAAGTGTTTCATCTGTGTGTGTGTTTAATCTGTGTTTCTGTTTGATCTGTGTGTGTTCGATTTGTGTGTGTGTTTGGTCTGTAAGTGTTTGATCTGTGTGTGTGTTTGGTCCGTAAGTGTTTGATCTGTGTATGTGTGTTTGATCTGTGTGTGTGTGTTTAGTCTGTGTGTGTGTGTTTGCTCTGTGTGGGTGTTTGATCTGTGTGTGTGTTTGGTCTGTGTGTGTGTTTGATCTGTGTGAGTGTTTGGTCTGTGTGTGTTTTTGGCCTGTGTGTGTGTTTCATCTGTGTGTGTGTTTGATCTGTGTGTGTCTTTGTTCTGTGTGTGTGTTTGATCTGTGTGTGTGTTTGGTCTGAGTGTGTATTTCATCTGTGTGTGTGTTTGGTGTGTGTGTATGTTTGGTCTGTGAGTGTGTTTAATCTGTGTGTGTGTTTAGTGTGTAAGTGTTTTATCTGTGTGTTTGTTTGATCTGTGTTTGTGTTTCATCTGTGTGTGTGTGTTTGATCTGTGTGTGTGTTTGGTCTGTAAGTGTTTGATCTGTGTGTGTGTTTGGTCTGTAAGTGTTTGATCTGTGTGTGTGTGTTTGTTATGTGTGTGTGTGTTTGGTCTGTGTGTGTGTTTGATCTGTGTGTGTGTTTGATCTGTGTGTGTGTTTGGTCTGTGTGTGTTTTTGGTCTGTGTGTGTGTTTGATCTGTGTTTGTGTTTGGTTTGTGTGTGTTTTGCTGTGTGTGTTTGGTCTCTGTGTGTGTTTGGTCTCTGTGTGTGTTTGGTCTTGTGTGTGTTTTGTATGTGTGTGTTTTGTCTGTGTGTGTTTGGTCTGTAAGTGTTTGGTCTGTGTTTGTGTTTGGTCTGTGTGTGTCATGTTTGTGTGTGTGTTTGATATGTGTGTGTGTGTTTGGTCTTTGTGTGTGTTTGATCTGTGTTTGTGTTTGGCTGTGTGTGTGTTTGATCTGTGAGTGTTTGATTTGTATGTGTGTTTGATCTGTGTGTGTGTTTGATCTGTGTGTGTGTTTGATCTGTGTGTGTGTGTGTGTGTTTGGTCTTTGTGTGTATTGGTCTGTGATTGTGTTTGGTCTGTGTGTGTGTGTTTGGTCTGTATGTTTGTTTGTTCTGTGAGTGTTTGATTTGTGTGTGTGTTTGATCTGTGTGTGTGTTTGATATGTGCATGTGTTTGGTCTGTGTGTGTGTTTGATCAGTGTGTTTGTTTAATATGTGTGTGTTTGATCTGTGTGTGTGTGTTTGGTCTGTGTGTGAGTTTTGTCTGTGTGTTGGGTCTGTGTGTGTCTGGTTGATCTGTGTGTGTGTGTGTTTGGTCTGTGTGCGTGTGTTTGGCTGTGTGTGTGTTTGATCTGTATATGTGTTTGGTCTGTAAGTGTTTTCCTGTGTGTGTTTGATCTGTGTGTGTGTTTCGTGTGTGTGTGTGTTTGATCTGTGAGTATGTTTGGTTTGTGTGTATGTTTGGTCTGATTGTGTATTTGATCAGTGTGTGAGTGTGTTTGGTCTGTGTGTGTGTTTGATCTGTGTGTGTGTTTGGCGTGTAAGTGTTTGATCTGTGTGTGTGTTTGATCTGTGTTTCTTTTTAATTTGTGTGTGTGTTCGATTTGTGTGTGTGTTTGGTCTGTAAGTGTTTGATCTGTGTGTGTGTTTGGCCCGTAAGTGTTTGATCTGTGTATGTGTGTTTGATCTGTGTGTGTGTGTCTTTGGTCTGTGTGTGTGTGTGTTTGATCTGTGTGTGAGTTTGATCTGTGTGTGTTTTTGATCTGTGTGTTTGGTCTGTGTGTGTTTTTGGTCTGTGTGTGTGTTTCATCTGTGTATGTGTTTGGTCTGTGTGTGTGTTGGGTCTGTGAGTGTGTTTGATCTGTGTGTGTTTGGTCTGTGTGTGTGTTTGATCTGTGTGTGTGTTTGGTCTGAGTGTGTATTTCATCTGTGTGTGTGTTTGGTGTGTGTGTGTGTTTGGCCTGTTAGTGTGTTTAATCTGTGTGTGTGTTTAGTGTGTAAGTGTTTGATCTGTGTGTTTGTTTGATCTGTGTTTGTGTTTGATCTGTGTGTGTGTTTGATCTGTGTGGGTGTTTGGTATGTGTTTGATCTGTGTGTGTGTTTGGTATGTAAGTGTTTGATCTGTGTGTGTGTTTGGTCTGTAAGTGTTTGATCTGTGTGTGTGTGTGTTTGATCTGTGTGTGTGTGTTTGGTCTGTGTGTGTGTTTGATCTGTGTGTGTGTTTGAACTGTGTGTGTGTTTGGTCTGTGTGTGTTTTTGGTCTGTGTGTGTGTTTGATCTGTGTGTGTGTTTGGTCAGTGTGTATTTTGCTGTGTGTGTTTGGTCTGTGTGTGTGTGTTTGGTCTGTGTGTGTTTCGTCCGTGTGTGTTAGGTCTGTGTCTGTGTTTGATCTGTGTGTGTGTTTGATCTGTGTAAGTGTTTGGTCTGTGTGTGTTTGATCTGTGTGTGTGTTTGATCTGTGTTTCTGTTTGATCTGTGTGTGTGTTCGATTTGTGTGTGTGTTTGATCTGTGTGTGTGTTTGGTCCGTAAGTGTTTGATCTGTGTGTGTGTTTGGTCTGAGTGTGTATTTCATCTGTGTGTGTGTTTGGTGTGTGTGTGTGTTTGGCCTGTTAGTGTGTTTAATCTGTGTGTGTGTTTAGTGTGTAAGTGTTTGATCTGTGTGTTTGATCTGTGTTTGTGTTTGATCTGTGTGTGTGTTTGATCTGTGTGGGTGTTTGGTATGTGTTTGATCTGTGTGTGTGTTTGGTATGTAAGTGTTTGATCTGTGTGTGTGTTTGGTCTGTAAGTGTTTGATCTGTGTGTGTGTGTGTTTGATCTGTGTGTGTGTGTTTGGTCTGTGTGTGTGTTTGATCTGTGTGTGTGTTTGAACTGTGTGTGTGTTTGGTCTGTGTGTGTTTTTGGTCTGTGTGTGTGTTTGATCTGTGTGTGTGTTTGGTCAGTGTGTATTTTGCTGTGTGTGTTTGGTCTGTGTGTGTGTTTGGTCTGTGTGTGTTTCGTCCGTGTGTGTTAGGTCTGTGTCTGTGTTTGATCTGTGTGTGTGTTTGATCTGTGTAAGTGTTTGGTCTGTGTGTGTTTGATCTGTGTGTGTGTTTGATCTGTGTTTCTGTTTGATCTGTGTGTGTGTTCGATTTGTGTGTGTGTTTGATCTGTGTGTGTGTTTGGTCCGTAAGTGTTTGATCTGTGTATGTGTGTTTGATCTGTGTGTGTGTGTTTGGTCTGTGTGTGTGTGTGTTTGATCTGTGTGTGTGTTTGATCTGTGTGTGTGTTTGGTCTGTGTGTGTGTTTGATCTGTGTAAGTGTTTGGTCTGTGTGTTTTTTGGTCTGTGTGTGTGTTTCATCTATGTGTGTGTTCGATCTGTGTGTGTATTTGGTGTGTGTGTGTGTTTGATCTGTGTGTGTGTTTGGTTTGTGTGTATGTTTGGTCTGAGTGTGCATTTGATCAGTGTGTGTGTTTGGTCTGTGAGTGTGTTTGATCAGTGTGTGTGTTTGATGTGTGTGTGTGTTTGATCTGTGTGTTTTTGGTTTGTGTGTATGTTTGGTCTGAGTGTGTATTTGATCTGAGTGTGTGTTTGGTCTGTGTGTGTGTTTGGTCTGTGATTGTGTTTCATCTGTGTGTGTGTTTGGCCTGTGATTGTGTTTCATCTGTGTGTGTGTTTGGTGTGTAAGTGTTTCATCTGTGTGTGTGTTCGATTTGTGTGTGTGTTTGGTCTGTAAGTGTTTAATCTGTGTGTGTGTTTGGTCCGTATGTGTTTGATCTGTGTATGTGTGTTTGATCTGTGTGTGTGTGTTTAGTCTGTGTGTGTGTGTTTGATCTGTGTGGGTGTTTGATCTGTGTGTGTGTTTGGTCTGTGTGTGTGTTTGATCTGTGTAAGTGTTTGGTCTGTGTGTTTTTTGGTCTGTGTGTGTGTTTCATCTATGTGTGTGTTCGATCTGTGTGTGTATTTGGTGTGTGTGTGTGTGTTTGATCTGTGTGTGTGTTTGGTTTGTGTGTATGTTTGGTCTGAGTGTGCATTTGATCAGTATGTGTGTTTGGTCTGTGAGTGTGTTTGATCAGTGTGTGTGTTTGATGTGTGTGTGTGTTTGATCTGTGTGTGTGTTTGGTTTGTGTGTATGTTTGGTCTGAGTGTGTATTTGATCTGAGTGTGTGTTTGGTCTGTGTGTGTGTTTGGTCTGTGATTGTGTTTCATCTGTGTGTGTGTTTGGTCTGTGATTGTGTTTCATCTGTGTGTGTGTTTGATGTGTAAGTGTTTCATCTGTGTGTGTGTTCGATTTGTGTGTGTGTTTGGTCTGTAAGTGTTTAATCTGTGTGTGTGTTTGGTCCGTATGTGTTTGATCTGTGTATGTGTGTTTGATCTGTGTGTGTGTGTTTAGTCTGTGTGTGTGTGTTTGATCTGTGTGGGTGTTTGATCTGTGTGTGTGTTTGGTCTGTGTGTGTGTTTTTGATCTGTGTGAGTGTTTGGTCTGTGTGTGTTTTTGGCCTGTGTGTGTGTTTGATCTGTGTGTGTGTTTGATCTGTGTGTGTCTTTGTTCCGTGTGTGTGTTTGATCTGTGTGTGTGTTTGGTTTGTGTGTTTGGTTTGAGTCTGTATTTGATCTGTATGTGTGTTTGGTCTGTGTGTATGTTGGGTCTGTGAGTGTGTTTGATCTGTGTGTGTGTTTGGTCTGTGTGTGTGTGTTTGATTTGTGTGTGTGTTTGGTCTGAGTGTGTATTTCATCTGTGTGCGTGTTTGGTGTGTGTGTATGTTTGGTCTGTGAGTGTGTTTGATCTGTGTGTGTGTTTAGTGTGTAAGTGTTTTATCTGTGTGTTTGTTTGATCTGTGTTTGTGTTTCATCTGTGTGTGTGTGTGTTTGATCTGTGTGTGTGTTTGGTCTGTAAGTGTTTGATCTGTATGTGTGTTTGGTCTGTAAGTGTTTGATCTGTGTGTGTGTATTTGATATGTGTGTGTGTGTTTGGTCTGTGTGTGTGTTTGATCTGTGTGTGTGTTTGATATGTGTGTTTGGTCTGTGTGTGTATTTGATCTGTGTGTGTGTTTGGTCTGTGTGTGTTTCGTCCGTGTGTGTTTGGTCTGTGTTTGTATTTGATCTGTGTGTGTTTGATCTGTGTAAGTGTTTGGTCTGTGTGTGTTTGGTCTGTGTGTGTGTTTGATCTGTAAGTGTTTGATCTGTGTGTGTGTGTTTCATCTGTGTGTGTGTGTTTGGTCTCTGTGTGTGTGTTTGATCTGTGTGTGTGTTTGATCTGTGTGTGTGTTTGGTCTGTGTGTGTGTTTGATCTGTGTAAGTGTTTGGTTTGTGTGTGTTTTGGTCTGTGTGTGTGTTTCATCTATGTGTGTGTTCGATCTGTGTGTGTATTTGGTGTGTGTGTGTGTTTGATCTGTGTGTGTGTTTGGTTTGTGTGTATGTTTGGTCTGAGTGTGTATTTGATCTGTGTGTGTGTTTGGTCTTTGTGTGTGTTTGGTCTGTGAGTGTGTTTGATCAGTGTGTGTGTTTGATGTGTGTGTGTGTGTTTGATCTGTGTGTGTGTTTGGTTTGTGTGTATGTTTGGTCTGAGTGTGTATTTGATCTGTGTGTGTGTTTGGTCTGTGTGTGTGTTTGGTCTGTGATTGTGTTTCATCTGTGTGTGTGTTTGGTGTGTAAGTGTTTCATCTGTGTGTGTGTTTAATCTGTGTTTCTGTTTGATCTGTGTGTGTTCGATTTGTGTGTGTTTGGTCTGTAAGTGTTTGATCTGTGTGTGTGTTTGGTCCGTAAGTGTTTGATCTGTGTATGTGTGTTTGATCTGTGTGTGTGTGTGTTTAGTCTGTGTGTGTGTGTTTGCTCTGTGTGGGTGTTTGATCTGTGTGAGTGTTTGGTCTGTGTGTGTTTTTGGCCTGTGTGTGTGTTTCATCTGTGTGTGTGTTTGATCTGTGTGTGTCTTTGTTCTGTGTGTGTTTGATCTGTGTGTGTGTTTGGTCTGAGTGTGTATTTCATCTGTGTGTGTGTTTGGTGTGTGTGTATGTTTGGTCTGTGAGTGTGTTTAATCTGTGTGTGTGTTTAGTGTGTAAGTGTTTTATCTGTGTGTTTGTTTGATCTGTGTTTGTGTTTCATCTGTGTGTGTGTGTTTGATCTGTGTGTGTGTTTGGTCTGTAAGTGTTTGATCTGTGTGTGTGTTTGGTCTGTAAGTGTTTGATCTGTGTGTGTGTGTTTGTTATGTGTGTGTGTGTGTTTGGTCTGTGTGTGTGTTTGATCTGTGTGTGTGTTTGATCTGTGTGTGTGTTTGGTCTGTGTGTGTTTTTGGTCTGTGTGTGTGTTTGATCTGTGTGTTTGGTTTGTGTGTGTTTTGCTGTGTGTGTTTGGTCTCTGTGTGTGTTTGGTCTCTGTGTGTGTTTGGTCTCTGTGTGTTTCGTCCGTGTGTGTTTGGTCAGTGTCTGTGTTTGATTTGTGTGTGTGTTTGATCTGTCTAAGTGTTTGGTCTGTGTGTGTTTGGTCTGTGTGTGAGTGTGTTTGATCTGTGTAAGTGTTTGGTCTGTGTGTGTTTGGTCTGTGTGTGAGTGTGTTTGATCTGTGTGTGTGTGTGTGTGTTTGATCTGTGTGTGTTTTTGATCTGCGTGTGTGTTTGGTCTCGAAGTGTTTGGTCTGTTTGTGTGTTTGGTATGTGTTTGTTTGGTCAGTGTGTGTGTTTGATCTGTGTGTGTGTTTGGTCTTGTGTGTGTTTTGTATGTGTGTGTTTTGTCTGTGTGTGTTTGGTCTGTAAGTGTTTGGTCTGTGTTTGTGTTTGGTCTGTGTGTGTCATGTTTGTGTGTGTGTTTGATATGTGTGTGTGTGTTTGGTCTTTGTGTGTGTTTGATCTGTGTTTGTGTTTGGCTGTGTGTGTGTTTGATCTGTGAGTGTTTGATTTGTATGTGTGTTTGATCTGTGTGTGTGTTTGATCTGTGTGTGTGTGTGTGTGTTTGGTCTTTGTGTGTATTGGTCTGTGATTGTGTTTGGTCTGTGTGTGTGTGTGTTTGGTCTGTATGTTTGTTTGGTCTGTGAGTGTTTGATTTGTGTGTGTGTTTGGTCTGTAAGTGTTTGATCTGTGTGTGTGTTTGGCCCGTAAGTGTTTGATCTGTGTATGTGTGTTTGATCTGTGTGTGTGTGTCTTTGGTCTGTGTGTGTGTGTGTTTGATCTGTGTGTGAGTTTGATCTGTGTGTGTTTTTGATCTGTGTGTTTGGTCTGTGTGTGTTTTTGGTCTGTGTGTGTGTTTCATCTGTGTATGTGTTTGGTCTGTGTGTGTGTTGGGTCTGTGAGTGTGTTTGATCTGTGTGTGTTTGGTCTGTGTGTGTGTTTGATCTGTGTGTGTGTTTGGTCTGAGTGTGTATTTCATCTGTGTGTGTGTTTGGTGTGTGTGTGTGTTTGGCCTGTTAGTGTGTTTAATCTGTGTGTGTGTTTAGTGTGTAAGTGTTTGATCTGTGTGTTTGTTTGATCTGTGTTTGTGTTTGATCTGTGTGTGTGTTTGATCTGTGTGGGTGTTTGGTATGTGTTTGATCTGTGTGTGTGTTTGGTATGTAAGTGTTTGATCTGTGTGTGTGTTTGGTCTGTAAGTGTTTGATCTGTGTGTGTGTGTGTTTGATCTGTGTGTGTGTGTTTGGTCTGTGTGTGTGTTTGATCTGTGTGTGTGTTTGAACTGTGTGTGTGTTTGGTCTGTGTGTGTTTTTGGTCTGTGTGTGTGTTTGATCTGTGTGTGTGTTTGGTCAGTGTGTATTTTGCTGTGTGTGTTTGGTCTGTGTGTGTGTTTGGTCTGTGTGTGTTTCGTCCGTGTGTGTTAGGTCTGTGTCTGTGTTTGATCTGTGTGTGTGTTTGATCTGTGTAAGTGTTTGGTCTGTGTGTGTTTGATCTGTGTGTGTGTTTGATCTGTGTTTCTGTTTGATCTGTGTGTGTGTTCGATTTGTGTGTGTGTTTGATCTGTGTGTGTGTTTGGTCCGTAAGTGTTTGATCTGTGTGTGTGTTTGGTCTGAGTGTGTATTTCATCTGTGTGTGTGTTTGGTGTGTGTGTGTGTTTGGCCTGTTAGTGTGTTTAATCTGTGTGTGTGTTTAGTGTGTAAGTGTTTGATCTGTGTGTTTGATCTGTGTTTGTGTTTGATCTGTGTGTGTGTTTGATCTGTGTGGGTGTTTGGTATGTGTTTGATCTGTGTGTGTGTTTGGTATGTAAGTGTTTGATCTGTGTGTGTGTTTGGTCTGTAAGTGTTTGATCTGTGTGTGTGTGTGTTTGATCTGTGTGTGTGTGTTTGGTCTGTGTGTGTGTTTGATCTGTGTGTGTGTTTGAACTGTGTGTGTGTTTGGTCTGTGTGTGTTTTTGGTCTGTGTGTGTGTTTGATCTGTGTGTGTGTTTGGTCAGTGTGTATTTTGCTGTGTGTGTTTGGTCTGTGTGTGTGTTTGGTCTGTGTGTGTTTCGTCCGTGTGTGTTAGGTCTGTGTCTGTGTTTGATCTGTGTGTGTGTTTGATCTGTGTAAGTGTTTGGTCTGTGTGTGTTTGATCTGTGTGTGTGTTTGATCTGTGTTTCTGTTTGATCTGTGTGTGTGTTCGATTTGTGTGTGTGTTTGATCTGTGTGTGTGTTTGGTCCGTAAGTGTTTGATCTGTGTATGTGTGTTTGATCTGTGTGTGTGTGTTTGGTCTGTGTGTGTGTGTGTTTGATCTGTGTGTGTGTTTGATCTGTGTGTGTGTTTGGTCTGTGTGTGTGTTTGATCTGTGTAAGTGTTTGGTCTGTGTGTTTTTTGGTCTGTGTGTGTGTTTCATCTATGTGTGTGTTCGATCTGTGTGTGTATTTGGTGTGTGTGTGTGTTTGATCTGTGTGTGTGTTTGGTTTGTGTGTATGTTTGGTCTGAGTGTGCATTTGATCAGTGTGTGTGTTTGGTCTGTGAGTGTGTTTGATCAGTGTGTGTGTTTGATGTGTGTGTGTGTTTGATCTGTGTGTTTTTGGTTTGTGTGTATGTTTGGTCTGAGTGTGTATTTGATCTGAGTGTGTGTTTGGTCTGTGTGTGTGTTTGGTCTGTGATTGTGTTTCATCTGTGTGTGTGTTTGGCCTGTGATTGTGTTTCATCTGTGTGTGTGTTTGGTGTGTAAGTGTTTCATCTGTGTGTGTGTTCGATTTGTGTGTGTGTTTGGTCTGTAAGTGTTTAATCTGTGTGTGTGTTTGGTCCGTATGTGTTTGATCTGTGTATGTGTGTTTGATCTGTGTGTGTGTGTTTAGTCTGTGTGTGTGTGTTTGATCTGTGTGGGTGTTTGATCTGTGTGTGTGTTTGGTCTGTGTGTGTGTTTGATCTGTGTAAGTGTTTGGTCTGTGTGTTTTTTGGTCTGTGTGTGTGTTTCATCTATGTGTGTGTTCGATCTGTGTGTGTATTTGGTGTGTGTGTGTGTGTTTGATCTGTGTGTGTGTTTGGTTTGTGTGTATGTTTGGTCTGAGTGTGCATTTGATCAGTATGTGTGTTTGGTCTGTGAGTGTGTTTGATCAGTGTGTGTGTTTGATGTGTGTGTGTGTTTGATCTGTGTGTGTGTTTGGTTTGTGTGTATGTTTGGTCTGAGTGTGTATTTGATCTGAGTGTGTGTTTGGTCTGTGTGTGTGTTTGGTCTGTGATTGTGTTTCATCTGTGTGTGTGTTTGGTCTGTGATTGTGTTTCATCTGTGTGTGTGTTTGATGTGTAAGTGTTTCATCTGTGTGTGTGTTCGATTTGTGTGTGTGTTTGGTCTGTAAGTGTTTAATCTGTGTGTGTGTTTGGTCCGTATGTGTTTGATCTGTGTATGTGTGTTTGATCTGTGTGTGTGTGTTTAGTCTGTGTGTGTGTGTTTGATCTGTGTGGGTGTTTGATCTGTGTGTGTGTTTGGTCTGTGTGTGTGTTTTTGATCTGTGTGAGTGTTTGGTCTGTGTGTGTTTTTGGCCTGTGTGTGTGTTTGATCTGTGTGTGTGTTTGATCTGTGTGTGTCTTTGTTCCGTGTGTGTGTTTGATCTGTGTGTGTGTTTGGTTTGTGTGTTTGGTTTGAGTCTGTATTTGATCTGTATGTGTGTTTGGTCTGTGTGTATGTTGGGTCTGTGAGTGTGTTTGATCTGTGTGTGTGTTTGGTCTGTGTGTGTGTGTTTGATTTGTGTGTGTGTTTGGTCTGAGTGTGTATTTCATCTGTGTGCGTGTTTGGTGTGTGTGTATGTTTGGTCTGTGAGTGTGTTTGATCTGTGTGTGTGTTTAGTGTGTAAGTGTTTTATCTGTGTGTTTGTTTGATCTGTGTTTGTGTTTCATCTGTGTGTGTGTGTGTTTGATCTGTGTGTGTGTTTGGTCTGTAAGTGTTTGATCTGTATGTGTGTTTGGTCTGTAAGTGTTTGATCTGTGTGTGTGTATTTGATATGTGTGTGTGTGTTTGGTCTGTGTGTGTGTTTGATCTGTGTGTGTGTTTGATATGTGTGTTTGGTCTGTGTGTGTATTTGATCTGTGTGTGTGTTTGGTCTGTGTGTGTTACGTCCGTGTGTGTTTGGTCTGTGTCTGTATTTGATCTGTGTGTGTTTGATCTGTGTAAGTGTTTGGTCTGTGTGTGTTTGGTCTGTGTGTGTGTTTGATCTGTAAGTGTTTGATCTGTGTGTGTGTGTTTCATCTGTGTGTGTGTGTTTGGTCTCTATGTGTGTGTTTGATCTGTGTGTGTGTTTGATCTGTGTGTGTGTTTGGTCTGTGTGTGTGTTTGATCTGTGTAAGTGTTTGGTTTGTGTGTGTTTTGGTCTGTGTGTGTGTTTCATCTATGTGTGTGTTCGATCTGTGTGTGTATTTGGTGTGTGTGTGTGTTTGATCTGTGTGTGTGTTTGGTTTGTGTGTATGTTTGGTCTGAGTGTGTATTTGATCTGTGTGTGTGTTTGGTCTTTGTGTGTGTTTGGTCTGTGAGTGTGTTTGATCAGTGTGTGTGTTTGATGTGTGTGTGTGTGTTTGATCTGTGTGTGTGTTTGGTTTGTGTGTATGTTTGGTCTGAGTGTGTATTTGATCTGTGTGTGTGTTTGGTCTGTGTGTGTGTTTGGTCTGTGATTGTGTTTCATCTGTGTGTGTGTTTGGTGTGTAAGTGTTTCATCTGTGTGTGTGTTTAATCTGTGTTTCTGTTTGATCTGTGTGTGTTCGATTTGTGTGTGTTTGGTCTGTAAGTGTTTGATCTGTGTGTGTGTTTGGTCCGTAAGTGTTTGATCTGTGTATGTGTGTTTGATCTGTGTGTGTGTGTGTTTAGTCTGTGTGTGTGTGTTTGCTCTGTGTGGGTGTTTGATCTGTGTGTGTGTTTGGTCTGTGTGTGTGTTTGATCTGTGTGAGTGTTTGGTCTGTGTGTGTTTTTGGCCTGTGTGTGTGTTTCAATTCGTGTGTGTGTTTGATCTGTGTGTGTCTTTGTTCTGTGTGTGTGTTTGATCTGTGTGTGTGTTTGGTCTGAGTGTGTATTTCATCTGTGTGTGTGTTTGGTGTGTGTGTATGTTTGGTCTGTGAGTGTGTTTAATCTGTGTGTGTGTTTAGTGTGTAAGTGTTTTATCTGTGTGTTTGTTTGATCTGTGTTTGTGTTTCATCTGTGTGTGTGTGTTTGATCTGTGTGTATGTTTGGTCTGTAAGTGTTTGATCTGTGTGTGTGTTTGGTCTGTAAGTGTTTGATCTGTGTGTGTGTGTTTGTTATGTGTGTGTGTGTGTTTGGTCTGTGTGTGTGTTTGATCTGTGTGTGTGTTTGGTCTTGTGTGTGTTTTGTATGTGTGTGTTTTGTCTGTGTGTGTTTGGTCTGTAAGTGTTTGGTCTGTGTTTGTGTTTGGTCTGTGTGTGTCATGTTTGTGTGTGTGTTTGATATGTGTGTGTGTGTTTGGTCTTTGTGTGTGTTTGATCTGTGTTTGTGTTTGGCTGTGTGTGTGTTTGATCTGTGAGTGTTTGATTTGTATGTGTGTTTGATCTGTGTGTGTGTTTGATCTGTGTGTGTGTGTGTGTGTTTGGTCTTTGTGTGTATTGGTCTGTGATTGTGTTTGGTCTGTGTGTGTGTGTGTTTGGTCTGTATGTTTGTTTGGTCTGTGAGTGTTTGATTTGTGTGTGTGTTTGATCTGTGTGTGTGTTTGATATGTGCATGTGTTTGGTCTGTGTGTGTGTTTGATCAGTGTGTTTGTTTAATATGTGTGTGTTTGATCTGTGTGTGTGTGTTTGGTCTGTGTGTGAGTTTTGTCTGTGTGTTGGGTCTGTGTGTGTCTGGTTGATCTGTGTGTGTGTGTGTTTGGTCTGTGTGCGTGTGTTTGGCTGTGTGTGTGTTTGATCTGTATATGCGTTTGGTCTGTAAGTGTTTTCCTGTGTGTGTTTGATCTGTGTGTGTGTGTTTAGTCTGTGTGTGTGTGTTTGATCTGTGTGGGTGTTTGATCTGTGTGTGTGTTTGGTCTGTGTGTGTGTTTTTGATCTGTGTGAGTGTTTGGTCTGTGTGTGTTTTTGGCCTGTGTGTGTGTTTGATCTGTGTGTGTGTTTGATCTGTGTGTGTCTTTGTTCTGTGTGTGTGTTTGATCTGTGTGTGTGTTTGGTTTGTGTGTTTGGTTTGAGTCTGTATTTGATCTGTATGTGTGTTTGGTCTGTGTGTGTGTTGGGTGTGTGAGTGTGTTTGATCTGTGTGTGTGTTTGGTCTGTGTGTGTGTTTGATTTGTGTGTGTGTTTGGTCTGAGTGTGTATTTCATCTGTGTGCGTGTTTGGTGTGTGTGTATGTTTGGTCTGTGAGTGTGTTTGATCTGTGTGTGTGTTTAGTGTGTAAGTGTTTTATCTGTGTGTTTGTTTGATCTGTGTTTGTGTTTCATCTGTGTGTGTGTGTGTTTGATCTGTGTGTGTGTTTGGTCTGTAAGTGTTTGATCTGTGTGTGTGTGTTTGATATGTGTGTGTGTGTTTGGTCTGTGCGTGTGTTTGATCTGTGTGTGTGTTTGATCTGTGTGTGTGTTTGGTCTGTGTGTGTTTTTGGTCTGTGTGTGTGTTTGATCTGTGTGTGTTTGGTTTGTGTGTGTTTTGCTGTGTGTGTTTGGTCTCTGTGTGTGTTTGGTCTCTGTGTGTTTCGTCCGTGTGTGTTTGGTCTGTGTCTGTGTTTGATCTGTGTGTGTGTTTGATCTGTGTAAGTGTTTGGTCTGTGTGTGAGTGTGTTTGATCTGTGTGTGTGTGTGGGTGTTTGATCTGTGTGTGTGTTTGATCTGCGTGTGTGTTTGGTCTCTAAGTGTTTGGTCTGTTTGTGTGTTTGGTATGTGTTTGTTTGGTCAGTGTGTGTGTTTGATCTGTGTGTGTGTTTGGTCTTGTGTGTGTTTTGTATGTGTGTGTTTTGTCTGTGTGTGTTTGGTCTGTAAGTGTTTGGTCTGTGTTTGTGTTTGGTCTGTGTGTGTCATGTTTGTGTGTTTGTTTGATATTTTTGTGTGTGTTTGGTCTGTGTGTGTGTTTGATCTGTGTTCGTGTTTGGCTGTATGTGTGTTTGATCTGTGAGTGTTTGATTTGTATTTGTTTTTGATCTGTGTGTGTGTTTGATCTGTGTGTGTGTGTGTTTGGTCTTTGTGTGTATTGGTCTGTGATTGTGTTTGGTCCGTGTGTGTGTGTTTGGTTTGTATGTTTGTTTGGTCTGTGAGTGTTTGATCTGTGTGTGTGTTTGATCTGTGTGTGTGTTTGATATGTGCATGTGTTTGGTCTGTGTGTGTGTTTGATCAGTGTGTTTGTTTAATATGTGTGTGTGTTTGATCTGTGTGTGTGTGTTTGGTCTGTGTGTGAGTTTTGTCTGTGTGTGTGTTTGGTCTGTGTGTGTCTGGTTGATCTGTGTGTGTGTGTTTGGTCTGTGTGCGTGTGTTTGGCTGTGTGTGTGTTTGATCTGTGTATGTGTTTGGTCTGTAAGTGTTTGGTCTGTGTGTGTTTGATGTGTGTGTGTGTTTGATGTGTGTGTGTGTTTAACTGTGAGTATGTTTGGTCTGTGTGTATGTTTGGTCTGAGTGTGTATTTGATCAGTGTGTGTGTGTGTTTAGTCTTTGTGTGTGTTTGATCTGTGTGTGTGTTTGGTGTGTAAGTGTTTGATCTGTGTGTGTGTTTGATCTGTGTTTCTGTTTGATCTGTGTGTGTGTTCGATTTGTGTGTGTGTTTGGTCTGTAAGTGTTTGATCTGTGTGTGTGTTTGGCCCGTAAGTGTTTGATCTGTGTGTGATTGATCTGTGTGTGTCTTTGGTCTGTGTGTGTGTGTTTGATCTGTGTGTGTGTTTGATCTGTGTGTGTGTTTGATCTGTGTGAGTGTTTGGTCTATGTGTGTTTTTGGTCTGTGTGTGTGTTTCTTCTATGTGTGTGTTTGATCTGTGTGTGTCTTTGTTCTGTGTGTGTGTTTGATCTGTGTGTGTGATTGGTTTGTGTGTTTGTTTGGTTTGTGTGTTTGTTTGGTTTGAGTCTGTATTTGATCTGTGTGTGTGTTTGGTCTGTGTGTGTGTTGGGTCTGTGAGTGTGTTTGATCTGTGTGTGTGTTTGGTCTGTGTGTGTGTTTGATCTGTGTGTGTGTTTGGTCTGAGTGTGTATTTCATCTGTGTGTGTGTTTGGTGTGTGTGTGTGTTTGGTCTGTTAGTGTGTTTAATCTGTGTGTGTGTTTAGTGTGTAAGTGTTTGATCTGTGTGTGTGTTTGATCTGTGTGTGTGTTTGGTATGTAAGTGTTTGATCTGTGTGTGTGTTTGGTATGTAAGTGTTTGATCTGTGTGTGTGTTTGGTCTGTGTGTGTTTTTGGTCTGTGTGTGTGTTTGAACTATGTGTGTATTTGGTCTGTGTGTGTTTTGCTGTGTGTGTTTGGTCTGTGTGTGTGTTTGGTCTCTGTGTGTTTTGTCCGTGTGTGTTTGGTCTGTGTCTGTGTTTGATCTGTGTGTGTGTTTGATCTGTGTAAGTGTTTGGTCTGTGTGTGTTTGGTCTGTGTGTGTTTGGTCTGTGAGTGTGTTTGATCAGTGTGTGTGTTTGATGTGTGTGTGTGTTTGATCTGTGTGTGTGTTTGGTTTGTGTGTGTGTTTGGTCTGTGTGTGTGTTTGGTCTGTGAGTGTGTTTCATCTGTGTGTGTGTTTGTTGTGTAAGTGTTTCATCTGTGTGTGTGTTTAATCTGTGTTTCTGTTTGATCTGTGTGTGTGTTCGATTTGTGTGTGTGTTTGGTCTGTAAGTGTTTGATCTGTGTGTGTGTTTAGTCCGTAAGTGTTTGATCTGTGTATGTGTGTTTGATCTGTGTGTGTGTGTTTAGTCAGTGTGTGTGTGTTTGATCTGTGTGGGTGTTTGATCTGTGTGTGTGTTTGGTCTGTGTGTGTGTTTGATATGTGTGTGTTTGGTCTGTGTGTGTTTTTGGCCTGTGTGTGTGTTTAATCTGTGTGTGTGTTTGATCTGTGTGTGTCTTTGTTCTGTGTGTATGTTTGATCTGTGTGTGTGTTTGGTTTGTGTGTTTGTTTGGTTTGAGTCTGTATTTGATCTATATGTGTGTTTGATCTGTGTGTGTGTTTGGTCTGTGAGTGTGTTTGATCTGTGTGTGTGTTTGGTCTGTGTGTGTGTTTGATTTGTGTGTGTGTTTGGTCTGAGTGTGTATTTCATCTGTGTGTGTTTTGTGTGTGTGTATGTTTGGTCTGTGAGTATGTTTGATCTGTGTGTGTGTTTAGTGTGTAAGTGTTTTATCTGTGTGTTTGTTTGATCTGTGTTTGTGTTTCGTCTGTGTGTGTGTGTTTGATCTGTGTGTGTGTTTGGTCTGTAAGTGTTTGATCTGTGTGTGTGTTTGGTCTGTAAGTGTTTGATCTGTGTGTGTGTTTGGTCTGTAAGTGTTTGATCTGTGTGTGTGTGTTTGATATGTGTGTGTGTGTGTGTTTGGTCTGTGTGTGTGTTTGGTCTGTGTGTGTATTTAATCTGTGTTTCTGTTTGATCTGTGTGTGTGTTCAATTTGTGTGTGTGTTTGGTCTGTAAGTGTTTGATCTGTGTGTGTGTTTAGTCCGTAAGTGTTTGATCTGTGTATGTGTGTTTGATCTGTGTGTGTGTGTTTAGTCTGTGTGTGTGTGTTTGATCTGTGTGGGTGTTTGATCTGTGTGTGTGTTTGGTCTGTGTGTGTGTTTGATCTGTGTGTGTCTTTGTTCTGTGTGTGTGTTTGATCTGTGTGTGTGTTTGGTTTGTGTGTTTGTTTGGTTTGAATCTGTATTTGATCTGTATGTGTGTTTGGTCTGTGTGTGTGTTTGGTCTGTGAGTGTGTTTGATCTGTGTGTGTGTTTGGTGTGTGTGTGTGTTTGATTTGTGTGTGTGTTTGGTATGAGTGTGTATTTTATCTGTGTGTGTGTTTTATGTGTGTGTATGTTTGGTCTGTGAGTGTGTTTGATCCGTGTGTGTGTTTAGTGTGTAAGTGTTTTATCTGTGTGTTTGTTTGATCTGTGTTTGTGTTTCATCTGTGTGTGTGTTTGATCTGTGTGTGTGTTTGGTCTGTAAGTGTTTGATCTGTGTGTGTGTTTGGTCTGTAAGTGTTTGATCTGTGTGTGTGTGTTTGATATGTGTGTGTGTGTTTGGTCTCTGTGTGTGTTTGATCTGTGTGTGTGTTTGATCTGTGTGTGTGTTTGGTCTGTGTGTGTTTTTGGTCTGTGTGTGTGTTTGATCTGTGTGTGTGTTTGGTTTGTGTGTGTTTTGCTGTGTGTGTTTGGTCTGTGTGTGTGTTTGGTCTCTGTGTGTTTCGTCCGTGTGTGTTTGATCTGTGTCTGTGTTTGATCTGTGTGTGTGTTTGATTTGTGTAAGTGTTTGGTCTGTGTGTGTTTGGTCTGTGTGTGAATGTGTTTGATCTGTGTGTGTGTTTGATTTGTGTAAGTGTTTGGTCTGTGTGTGTTTGGTCTGTGTGTGAGTGTGTTTGATCTGTGTGTGTGTGTGTGTTTGATCTGTGTGTGTGTTTGATCTGCGTGTGTGTTTGGTCTCTAAGTGTTTGGTCTGTTTGTGTGTTTGGTATGTGTTTGGTCAGTGTGTGTGTTTGATCTGTGTGTGTGTTTGGTCTTGTGTGTGTTTTGTATGTGTGTTTTGTCTGTGTGTGTTTGGTCTGTAAGTGTTTGGTCTGTGTTTGTGTTTGGTCTGTGTGTGTCATGTTTGTGTGTGTGTGTTTGATATGTGTGTGTGTGTGTTTGGTCTGTGTGTGTGTTTGATCTGTGTTTGTGTTTGGCTGTGTGTGTGTTTGATCTGTGAGTGTTTGATTTGTATGTGTGTTTGATCTGTGTGTGTGTTTGATCTGTGTGTGTGTGTGTGTGTTTCATATATGTGTGTGTTTGATCTATGTGTGTCTTTGTTCTGTGTGTGTGTTTGATCTGTGTGTGTGATTGGTTTGTTTGTTTGTTTGGTTTGTGTCTGTATTTGATCTGTCTGTGTATTTGGTCTGTGTGTGTGTTGGGTCTGTGAGTGTGTTTGATCTGTGTGTGTGTTTGGTCTGTGTGTGTGTTTGGTCTGTGTTTGTGTTTGGTCTGTGTGTGTCATGTTTGTGTGTGTGTTTGATATGTGTGTGTGTGTTTGGTCTTTGTGTGTGTTTTATCTGTGTTTGTGTTTGGCTGTGTGTGTGTTTGATCTGTGAGTGTTTGATTTGTATGTGTGTTTGATCTGTGTGTGTGTTTGATCTGTGTGTGTGTGTGTGTGTTTGGTCTTTGTGTGTATTGGTCTGTGATTGTGTTTGGTCTCTGTGTGTGTGTGTTTGGTCTGTATGTTTGTTTGGTCTGTGAGTGTTTGATTTGTGTGTGTGTTTGATCTGTGTGTGTGTTTGATATGTGCATGTGTTTGGTCTGTGTGTGTGTTTGATCAGTGTGTTTGTTTAATATGAGTGTGTTTGATCTGTGTGTGTGTGTTTGGTCTGTGTGTGAGTTTTGTCTGTGTGTTGGGTCTGTGTGTGTCTGGTTGATCTGTGTGTGTGTGTGTTTGGTCTGTGTGCGTGTGTTTGGCTGTGTGTGTGTTTGATCTGTATATGTGTTTGGTCTGTAAGTGTTTTCCTGTGTGTGTTTGATCTGTGTGTGTGTGTTTAGTCTGTGTGTGTGTGTTTGATCTGTGTGGGTGTTTGATCTGTGTGTGTGTTTGGTCTGTGTGTGTGTTTTTGATCTGTGTGAGTGTTTGGTCTGTGTGTGTTTTTGGCCTGTGTGTGTGTTTGATCTGTGTGTGTGTTTGATCTGTGTGTGTCTTTGTTCTGTGTGTGTGTTTGATCTGTGTGTGTGTTTGGTTTGTGTGTTTGGTTTGAGTCTGTATTTGATCTGTATGTGTGTTTGGTCTGTGTGTGTGTTGGGTGTGTGAGTGTGTTTGATCTGTGTGTGTGTTTGGTCTGTGTGTGTGTGTTTGATTTGTGTGTGTGTTTGGTCTGAGTGTGTATTTCATCTGTGTGCGTGTTTGGTGTGTGTGTATGTTTGGTCTGTGAGTGTGTTTGATCTGTGTGTGTGTTTAGTGTGTAAGTGTTTTATCTGTGTGTTTTTTTGATCTGTGTTTGTGTTTCATCTGTGTGTGTGTGTGTTTGATCTGTGTGTGTGTTTGGTCTGTAAGTGTTTGATCTGTATGTGTGTTTGGTCTGTAAGTGTTTGATCTGTGTGTGTGTGTTTGATATGTGTGTGTGTGTTTGGTCTGTGCGTGTGTTTGATCTGTGTGTGTGTTTGATCTGTGTGTGTGTTTGGTCTGTGTGTGTTTTTGGTCTGTGTGTGTGTTTGATCTGTGTGTGTTTGGTTTGTGTGTGTTTTGCTGTGTGTGTTTGGTCTCTGTGTGTGTTTGGTCTCTGTGTGTTTCGTCCGTGTGTGTTTGGTCTGTGTCTGTGTTTGATCTGTGTGTGTGTTTGATCTGTGTAAGTGTTTGGTCTGTGTGTGAGTGTGTTTGATCTGTGTGTGTGTGTGGGTGTTTGATCTGTGTGTGTGTTTGATCTGCGTGTGTGTTTGGTCTCTAAGTGTTTGGTCTGTTTGTGTGTTTGGTATGTGTTTGTTTGGTCAGTGTGTGTGTTTGATCTGTGTGTGTGTTTGGTCTTGTGTGTGTTTTGTATGTGTGTGTTTTGTCTGTGTGTGTTTGGTCTGTAAGTGTTTGGTCTGTGTTTGTGTTTGGTCTGTGTGTGTCATGTTTGTGTGTGTGTTTGATATTTTTGTGTGTGTTTGGTCTATGTGTGTGTTTGATCTGTGTTCGTGTTTGGCTGTATGTGTGTTTGATCTGTGAGTGTTTGATTTGTATTTGTTTTTGATCTGTGTGTGTGTTTGATCTGTGTGTGTGTGTGTTTGGTCTTTGTGTGTATTGGTCTGTGATTGTGTTTGGTCCGTGTGTGTGTGTTTGGTTTGTATGTTTGTTTGGTCTGTGAGTGTTTGATATGTGTGTGTGTTTGATCTGTGTGTGTGTTTGATATGTGCATGTGTTTGGTCTGTGTGTGTGTTTGATCAGTGTGTTTGTTTAATATGTGTGTGTGTTTGATCTGTGTGTGTGTGTTTGGTCTGTGTGTGAGTTTTGTCTGTGTGTGTGTTTGGTCTGTGTGTGTCTGGTTGATCTGTGTGTGTGTGTTTGGTCTGTGTGCGTGTGTTTGGCTGTGTGTGTGTTTGATCTGTGTATGTGTTTGGTCTGTAAGTGTTTGGTCTGTGTGTGTTTGATCTGTGTGTGTGTTTGATGTGTGTGTGTGTTTTATCTGTGAGTATGTTTGGTTTGTGTGTATGTTTGGTCTGAGTGTGTATTTGATCAGTGTGTCTGTGTGTTTAGTCTTTGTGTGTGTTTGATCTGTGTGTGTGTTTGGTGTGTAAGTGTTTGATCTGTGTGTGTGTTTGATCTGTGTTTCTGTTTGATCTGTGTGTGTGTTCGATTTGTGTGTGTGTTTGGTCTGTAAGTGTTTGATCTGTGTGTGTTTGGCCCGTAAGTGTTTGATCTGTGTATGTGTGATTGATCTGTGTGTGTCTTTGGTCTGTGTGTGTGTGTTTGATCTGTGTGTGTGTTTGATCTGTGTGTGTGTTTGATCTGTGTGAGTGTTTGATTTGTGTGTGTGTTTGGTATGAGTGTGTATTTTATCTGTGTGTGTGTTTTATGTGTGTGTATGTTTGGTCTATGTGTGTTTTTGGTCTGTGTGTGTGTTTCATCTATGTGTGTGTTTGATCTGTGTGTGTCTTTGTTCTGTGTGTGTGTTTGATCTGTGTGTGTGATTGGTTTGTGTGTTTGTTTGGTTTGTGTGTTTGTTTGGTTTGAGTCTGTATTTGATCTGTGTGTGTGTTTGGTCTGTGTGTGTGTTGGGTCTGTGAGTGTGTTTGATCTGTGTGTGTGTTTGGTCTGTGTGTGTGTTTGATCTGTGTGTGTGTTTGGTCTGAGTGTGTATTTCATCTGTGTGTGTGTTTGGTGTGTGTGTGTGTTTGGTCTGTTAGTGTGTTTAATCTGTGTGTGTGTTTAGTGTGTAAGTGTTTGATCTGTGTATGTGTTTGATCTGTGTGTGTGTTTGGTATGTAAGTGTTTGATCTGCGTGTGTGTTTGGTATGTAAGTGTTTGATCTGTGTGTGTGTTTGGTATGTAAGTGTTTGATCTGTGTGCGTGTTTGGTATGTAAGTGTTTGATCTGTGTGTGTGTTTGGTCTGTAAGTGTTTGATCTGTGTGTGTGTGTGTTTGATCTGTGTGTGTGTGTTTGGGCTGTGTGTGTGTTTGATCTGTGTGTGTGTTTGAACTGTGTGTGTGTTTGGTCTGTGTGTGTTTTTGGTCTGTGTGTGTGTTTGAACTATGTGTGTATTTGGTCTGTGTGTGTTTTGCTGTGTGTGTTTGGTCTGTGTGTGTGTTTGGTCTCTGTGTGTTTTGTCCGTGTGTGTTTGGTCTGTGTCTGTGTTTGATCTGTGTGTGTGTTTGATCTGTGTAAGTGTTTGGTCTGTGTGTGTTTGGTCTGTGTGTGTTTGGTCTGTGAGTGTGTTTGATCAGTGTGTGTGTTTGATGTGTGTGTGTGTTTGATCTGTGTGTGTGTTTGGTTTGTGTGTGTGTTTGGTCTGTGTGTGTGTTTGGTCTGTGAGTGTGTTTCATCTGTGTGTGTCTTTGTTGTGTAAGTGTTTCATCTGTGTGTGTGTTTAATATGTGTTTCTGTTTGATCTGTGTGTGTGTTCGATTTGTGTGTGTGTTTGGTCTGTAAGTGTTTGATCTGTGTGTGTGTTTAGTCCGTAAGTGTTTGATCTGTGTATGTGTGTTTGATCTGTGTGTGTGTGTTTAGTCTGTGTGTGTGTGTTTGATCTGTGTGGGTGTTTGATCTGTGTGTGTGTTTGGTCTGTGTGTGTGTTTGATCTGTGTGAGTGTTTGGTCTGTGTGTGTTTTTGGCCTGTGTGTGTGTTTAATCTGTGTGTGTGTTTGATCTGTGTGTGTCTTTGTTCTGTGTGTGTGTTTGATCTGTGTGTGTGTTTGGTTTGTGTGTTTGTTTGGTTTGAGTCTGTATTTGATCTATATGTGTGTTTGATCTGTGTGTGTGTTTGGTCTGTGAGTGTGTTTGATCTGTGTGTGTGTTTGGTCTGTGTGTGTGTTTGATTTGTGTGTGTGTTTGGTCTGAGTGTGTATTTCATCTGTGTGTGTTTTGTGTGTGTGTATGTTTGGTCTGTGAGTATGTTTGATCTGTGTGTGTGTTTAGTGTGTAAGTGTTTTATCTGTGTGTTTGTTTGATCTGTGTTTGTGTTTCGTCTGTGTGTGTGTGTTTGATCTGTGTGTGTGTTTGGTCTGTAAGTGTTTGATCTGTGTGTGTGTTTGGTCTGTAAGTGTTTGATCTGTGTGTGTGTTTGGTCTGTAAGTGTTTGATCTGTGTGTGTGTGTTTGATATGTGTGTGTGTGTGTTTGGTCTGTGTGTGTGTTTGGTCTGTGTGTGTGTTTAATCTGTGTTTCTGTTTGATCTGTGTGTGTGTTCAATTTGTGTGTGTGTTTGGTCTGTAAGTGTTTGATCTGTGTGTGTGTTTAGTCCGTAAGTGTTTGATCTGTGTATGTGTGTTTGATCTGTGTGTGTGTGTTTAGTCTGTGTGTGTGTGTTTGATCTGTG
Organism: Procambarus clarkii; assembly: GCF_040958095.1. Lineage (NCBI taxonomy): Eukaryota > Metazoa > Arthropoda > Malacostraca > Decapoda > Cambaridae > Procambarus > Procambarus clarkii. Next base: position 24,263,601 of record NC_091158.1, read on the forward strand.
TGGGTGTTTGATCTGTGTGTGTGTTTGGTCTGTGTGTGTGTTTGATCTGTGTGAGTGTTTGGTCTGTGTGTGTTTTTGGCCTGTGTGTGTGTTTTATCTGTGTGTGTGTTTGATCTGTGTGTGTCTTTGTTCTGTGTGTGTGTTTGATCTGTGTGTGTGTTTGGTTTGTGTGTTTGTTTGGTTTGAATCTGTATTTGATCTGTATGTGTGTTTGGTCTGTGTGTGTGTTTGGTCTGTGAGTGTGTTTGATCTGTGTGTGTGTTTGGTGTGTGTGTGTGTTTGATTTGTGTGTGTGTTTGGTATGAGTGTGTATTTTATCTGTGTGTGTGTTTTATGTGTGTGTATGTTTGGTCTGTGAGTGTGTTTGATCCGTGTGTGTGTTTAGTGTGTAAGTGTTTTATCTGTGTGTTTGTTTGATCTGTGTTTGTGTTTCATCTGTGTGTGTGTTTGATCTGTGTGTGTGTTTGGTCTGTAAGTGTTTGATCTGTGTGTGTGTTTGGTCTGTAAGTCTTTGATCTGTGTGTGTGTGTTTGATATGTGTGTGTGTGTGTTTGGTCTGTGTGTGTGTTTGATATCTGTGTGTGTGTTTGATCTGTGTGTGTGTTTGGTCTGTGTGTGTTTTTGGTCTGTGTGTGTGTTTGATCTGTGTGTGTGTTTGGTTTGTGTGTGTTTTGCTGTGTGTGTTTGGTCTGTGTGTGTGTTTGGTCTCTGTGTGTTTCGTCCGTGTGTGTTTGATCTGTCTGTGTTTGATCTGTGTGTGTGTTTGATTTGTGTAAGTGTTTGGTCTGTGTGTGTTTGGTCTGTGTGTGAGTGTGTTTGATCTGTGTGTGTGTTTGATTTGTGTAAGTGTTTGGTCTGTGTGTGTTTGGTCTGTGTGTGAGTGTGTTTGATCTGTGTGTGTGTTTGATCTGCGTGTGTGTTTGGTCTCTAAGTGTTTGGTCTGTTTGTGTGTTTGGTATGTGTTTGGTCAGTGTGTGTGTTTGATCTGTGTGTGTGTTTGGTCTTGTGTGTGTTTTGTATGTGTGTGTTTTGTCTGTGTGTGTTTGGTCTGTAAGTGTTTGGTCTGTGTTTGTGTTTGGTCCGTGTGTGTCATGTTTGTGTGTGTGTGTTTGATATGTGTGTGTGTGTTTGGTCTGTGTGTGTGTTTGATCTGTGTTTGTGTTTGGCTGTGTGTGTGTTTGATCTGTGAGTGTTTGATTTGTATGTGTGTTTGATCTGTGTGTGTGTTTGATCTCTGTGTGTGTGTGTGTTTCATCTATGTGTGTGTTTGATCTATGTGTGTCTTTGTTCTGTGTGTGTGTTTGATCTGTGTGTGTGATTGGTTTGTTTGTTTGTTTGGTTTGTGTCTGTATTTGATCTGTCTGTGTGTTTGGTCTGTGTGTGTGTTGGGTCTGTGAGTGTGTTTGATCTGTGTGTGTGTTTGGTCTGTGTGTGTGTTTGATCTGTGTGTGTGTTTGGTCTGAGTGTGTATTTCATCTGTGTGTGTGTTTGGTGTGTGTGTGTGTTTGGTCTGTTAGTGTGTTTGTTCTGTGTGTGTGTTTAGTGTGTAAGTGTTTGATCTGTGTGTTTGTTTGATCTGTATTTTTGTTTGATCTGCGTGTGTGTTTGTTCTGTGTGTGTGTTTGGTATGTAAGTGTTTGATCTGTGTGTGTGTTTGGTCAGTAAGTGTTTGATCCGTGTATGTGTGTTTGATCTGTGTGTGTGTGTTTGGTCTGTGTGTGTGTTTGATCTGTGTATGTGTTTGAACTGTGTGTGTGTTTGGTCTGTGTGTGCTTTTGGTCTGTGTATGTGTTTGATCTGTGTGTGTGTTTGGTCTGTGTGTGTTTTGCTGTGTGTGTTTGGTCTGTGTGTGTGTTTGGTCTGTGTGTGTTTCTTCCGTGTGTGTTTGGTCTGTGTCTGTGTTTGATCTGTGTGTGTGTGTTTGATCGGTGTAAGTGTTTGGTCTGTGTGTGTTTGGTCTGTGTGTGTGTTTGATCTGTGTTTCTGTTTGATCTGTGTGTGTGTTCGATTTGTGTGTGTGTTTGATCTGTAAGTGTTTGATCTGTGTGTGTTTGGTCCGTAAGTGTTTGATCTGTGTATGTGTGTTTGATCTGTGTGTGTGTTTGATCTGTGTGTGTGTTTGGTCTGTGTGTGTGTTTGATCTGTGTGAGTGTATGGTCTGTGTGTTTTTTGGTTTGTGTGTGTGTTTCATTTTTGTGTGTTTTTGATCTGTGTGTGTGTTTGGTGTGTGTGTGTGTGTTTGATCTGTGTGTGTGTTTGGTTTGTGTGTATGTTTGGTCTGAGTGTGTATTTGATCTGTGTGTGTGTTTGGTCTGTGTGTGTGTTTGGTCTGTGAGTGTGTTTGATCTGTGTGTGTGTTTGATATGTGTGTGCTTGTTTGATCTGTGTGTGTGTTTGGTTTGTGTGTATGTTTGGTCTGAGTGTGTATTTGATTAGTGTGTGTGTTTGGTCTGTGTGTGTGTTTGGTCTGTGAGTGTGTTTCATCTGTGTGGGTGTTTGGTGTGTAAGTGTTTCATCTGTGTGTGTGTTTATTCTGTGCGTGTGTTTAATCTGTGTTTCTGTTTGATCTGTGTGTGTGTTCGATTTGTGTGTGTGTTTGGTCTATAAATGTTTTATCTGTGTGTGTGTTTGGTCCGTAAGTGTTTGATCTGTGTATGTGTGTTTGATCTGTGTGTGTGTGTTTAGTCTGTGTGTGTGTCTTTGATCTGTGTGGGTGTTTGATCTGTGTGTGTGTTTGGTCTGTGTATGTGTTTGATCTGTGTGTGTGTTTGGTCTTGTGTGTGTTTTGTATGTGTGTGTTTTTTCTGTGTGTGTTTGGTCTGTAAGTGTTTAGTCTGTGTTTGTGTTTGGTCTGTGTGTGTCATGTTTGTGTGTGTGTATTTGATATGTGTGTGTGTGTGTTTGGTCTGTGTGTGTGTTTGACCTGTGTTTGTGTTATTCTGTGTGTGTGTTTGATCTGTGAGTGTTTGATTTGTATGTGTGTTTTATCTGTGTGTGTGTTTGATCTGTGTGTGTGTGTGTGTTTCATCTATGTGTGTGTTTGATCTATGTGTGTCTTTGTTCTGTGTGTGTGTTTGATCTATGTGTGTCTTTGTTCTGTGTGTGTGTTTGATCTGTGTGTGTGATTGGTTTGTTTGTTTGTTTGGTTTGAGTCTGTATTTGATCTGTCTGTGTGTTTGGTCTGTGTGTGTGTTGGGTCTGTGAGTGTGTTTGATCTGTGTGTGTGTTTGGTCTGTGTGTGTGTTTGATCTGTGTGTGTGTTTGGTCTGAGTGTGTATTTCATCTGTGTGTGTGTTTGGTGTGTGTGTGTGTTTGGTCTGTTAGTGTGTTTGATCTGTGTGTGTTTAGTGTGTAAGTGTTTGATCTGTGTGTTTGTTTGATCTGTATTTTTGTTTGATCTGCGTGTGTGTTTGATCTGTGTGTGTGTTTGGTATGTAAGTGTTTGATCTGTGTGTGTGTTTGGTCTGTAAGTGTTTGATCTGTGTGTGTGTGTTTGATATGTGTGTGTGTGTTTGGTCTGTGTGTGTGTTTGGTCTGTGTGTGTGTTTAATCTGTGTTTCTGTTTGATCTGTGTGTGTGTTCGATTTGTGTGTGTGTTTGGTCTGTAAGTGTTAGATCTGTGTGTGTGTTTAGTCCGTAAGTGTTTGATCTGTGTATGTGTGTTTGATCTGTGTGTGTGTGTTTAGTCTGTGTGTGTGTGTTTGATCTGTGTGGGTGTTTGATCTGTGTGTGTGTGATTGGTCTGTGTGTGTGTTTGATCTGTGTGAGTGTTTGGTCTGTGTGTGTTTTTGGCCTGTGTGTGTGTTTTATCTGTGTGTGTGTTTGATCTGTGTGTGTCTTTGTTCTGTGTGTGTGTTTGATCTGTGTGTGTGTTTGGTTTGTGTGTTTGTTTGGTTTGAATCTGTATTTGATCTGTATGTGTGTTTGGTCTGTGTGTGTGTTTGGTCTGTGAGTGTGTTTGATCTGTGTGTGTGTTTGGTGTGTGTGTGTGTTTGATTTGTGTGTGTGTTTGGTATGAGTGTGTATTTTATCTGTGTGTTTGTTTGATCTGTGTTTGTGTTTCATCTGTGTGTGTGTTTGATCTGTGTGTGTGTTTGGTCTGTAAGTGTTTGATCTGTGTGTGTGTTTGGTCTGTAAGTGTTTGATCTGTGTGTGTGTGTTTGATATGTGTGTGTGTTTGGTCTGTGTGTGTGTTTGATCTGTGTGTGTGTTTGATCTGTGTGTGTGTTTGGTCTGTGTGTGTTTTTGGTCTGTGTGTGTGTTTGATCTGTGTGTGTGTTTGGTTTGTGTGTGTTTTGCTGTGTGTGTTTGGTCTGTGTGTGTGTTTGGTCTCTGTGTGTTTCGTCCGTGTGTGTTTGATCTGTGTCTGTGTTTGATCTGTGTGTGTGTTTGATTTGTGTAAGTGTTTGGTCTGTGTGTGTTTGGTCTGTGTGTGAGTGTGTTTGATCTGTGTGTGTGTGTGTGTTTGATCTGTGTGTGTGTTTGATCTGCGTGTGTGTTTGGTCTCTAAGTGTTTGGTCTGTTTGTGTGTTTGGTATGTGTTTGGTCAGTGTGTGTGTTTGATCTGTGTGTGTGTTTGGTCTTTTGTGTGTTTTGTATGTGTGTGTTTTGTCTGTGTGTGTTTGGTCTGTAAGTGTTTGGTCTGTGTTTGTGTTTGGTCTGTGTGTGTCATGTTTGTGTGTGTGTGTTTGATATGTGTGTGTGTGTGTTTGGTCTGTGTGTGTGTTTGATCTGTGTTTGTGTTTGGCTGTGTGTGTGTTTGATCTGTGAGTGTTTGATTTGTATGTGTGTTTGATCTGTGTGTGTGTTTGATCTGTGTGTGTGTGTGTGTTTCATCTATGTGTGTGTTTGATCTATGTGTGTCTTTGTTCTGTGTGTGTGTTTGATCTGTGTGTGTGATTGGTTTGTTTGTTTGTTTGGTTTGTGTCTGTATTTGATCTGTCTGTGTGTTTGGTCTGTGTGTGTGTTGGGTCTGTGAGTGTGTTTGATCTGTGTGTGTGTTTGGTCTGTTTGTGTGTTTGATCTGTGTGTGTGTTTGGTCTGAGTGTGTATTTCATCTGTGTGTGTGTTTGGTGTGTGTGTGTGTTTGGTCTGTTAGTGTGTTTGATCTGTGTGTGTGTTTAGTGTGTAAGTGTTTGATCTGTGTGTTTGTTTGATCTGTATTTTTGTTTGATCTGCGTGTGTGTTTGATCTGTGTGTGTGTTTGGTATGTAAGTGTTTGATCTGTGTGTGTGTTTGGTCAGTAAGTGTTTGATCCGTGTATGTGTGTTTGATCTGTGTGTGTGTGTTTGGTCTGTGTGTGTGTTTGATCTGTGTATGTGTTTGAACTGTGTGTGTGTTTGGTCTGTGTGTGTTTTTGGTCTGTGTATGTGTTTGATCTGTGTGTGTGTTTGGTCTGTGTGTGTTTTGCTGTGTGTGTTTGGTCTGTGTGTGTGTTTGGTCTGTGTGTGTTTCTTCCGTGTGTGTTTGGTCTGTGTCTGTGTTTGATCTGTGTGTGTGTTTGATCGGTGTAAGTGTTTGGTCTGTGTGTGTTTGGTCTGTGTGTGTGTTTGATCTGTGTTTCTGTTTGATCTGTGTGTGTGTTCGATTTGTGTGTGTGTTTGATCTGTAAGTGTTTGATCTGTGTGTGTGTTTGGTCCGTAAGTGTTTGATCTGTGTATGTGTGTTTGATCTGTGTGTGTGTTTGATCTGTGTGTGTGTTTGGTCTGTGTGTGTGTTTGATCTGTGTGAGTGTATGGTCTGTGTGTTTTTTGGTTTGTGTGTGTGTTTCATTTTTGTGTGTTTTTGATCTGTGTGTGTGTTTGGTGTGTGTGTGTGTGTTTCATCTGTGTGTGTGTTTGGTTTGTGTGTATGTTTGGTCTGAGTGTGTATTTGATCTGTGTGTGTGTTTGGTCTGTGTGTGTGTTTGGTCTGTGAGTGTGTTTGATCTGTGTGTGTGTTTGATATGTGTGTGCTTGTTTGATCTGTGTGTGTGTTTGGTTTGTGTGTATGTTTGGTCTGAGTGTGTATTTGATTAGTGTGTGTGTTTGATCTGTGTGTGTGTTTGGTCTGTGAGTGTGTTTCATCTGTGTGGGTGTTTGGTGTGTAAGTTTTTCATCTGTGTGTGTGTGTTTATTCTGTGCGTGTGTTTAATCTGTGTTTCTGTTTGATCTGTGTGTGTGTTCGATTTGTGTGTGTGTTTGGTCTATAAGTGTTTTATCTGTGTGTGTGTTTGGTCCGTAAGTGTTTGATCTGTGTATGTGTGTTTGATCTGTGTGTGTGTGTTTAGTCTGTGTGTGTGTCTTTGATCTGTGTGGGTGTTTGATCTGTGTGTGTGTTTGGTCTGTGTATGTGTTTGATCTGTGTGTGTGTTTGGTCTTGTGTGTGTTTTGTATGTGTGTGTTTTTTCTGTGTGTGTTTGGTCTGTAAGTGTTTAGTCTGTGTTTGTGTTTGGTCTGTGTATGTCATGTTTGTGTGTGTGTGTTTGATATGTGTGTGTGTGTGTTTGGTCTGTGTGTGTGTTTGACCTGTGTTTGTGTTTGGCTGTGTGTGTGTTTGATCTGTGAGTGTTTGATTTGTATGTGTGTTTGATCTGTGTGTGTGTTTGATCTGTGTGTGTGTGTTTCATCTATGTGTGTGTTTGATCTATGTGTGTCTTTGTTCTGTGTGTGTGTTTGATCTATGTGTGTCTTTGTTCTGTGTGTGTGTTTGATCTGTGTGTGTGATTGGTTTGTTTGTTTGTTTGGTTTGAGTCTGTATTTGATCTGTCTGTGTGTTTGGTCTGTGTGTGTGTTGGGTCTGTGAGTGTGTTTGATCTGTGTGTGTGTTTGGTCTGTGTGTGTGTTTGATCTGTGTGTGTGTTTGGTCTGAGTGTGTATTTCATCTGTGTGTGTGTTTGGTGTGTGTGTGTGTTTGGTCTGTTAGTGTGTTTGATCTGTGTGTGTTTAGTGTGTAAGTGTTTGATCTGTGTGTTTGTTTGATCTGTATTTTTGTTTGATCTGCGTGTGTTTTTGATCTGTGTGTGTGTTTGGTATGTAAGTGTTTGATCTGTGTGTGTGTTTGGTCAGTAAGTGTTTGATCCGTGTATGTGTGTTTGATCTGTGTGTGTGTGTTTGGTCTGTGTGTGTGTTTGATCTGTGTATGTGTTTGAACTGTGTGTGTGTTTGGTCTGTGTGTGTTTTTGGTCTGTGTATGTGTTTGATCTGTGTGTGTGTTTGGTCTGTGTGTGTTTTGCTGTGTGTGTTTGGTCTGTGTGTGTGTTTGGTCTGTGTGTGTTTCTTCCGTGTGTGTTTGGTCTGTGTCTGTGTTTGATCTGTGTGTGTGTTTGATCGGTGTAAGTGTTTGGTCTGTGTGTGTTTGGTCTGTGTGTGTGTTTGATCTGTGTTTCTGTTTGATCTGTGTGTGTGTTCGATTTGTGTGTGTGTTTGATCTGTAAGTGTTTGATCTGTGTGTGTGTTTGGTCCGTAAGTGTTTGATCTGTGTATGTGTGTTTGATCTGTGTGTGTGTTTGATCTGTGTGTGTGTTTGGTCTGTGTGTGTGTTTGATCTGTGTGAGTGTTTGGTCTGTGTGTTTTTTGGTTTGTGTGTGTGTTTCATTTTTGTGTGTGTTTGATCTGTGTGTGTGTTTGGTGTGTGTGTGTGTTTTATCTGTGTGTTTTTGGTTTGTGTGTATGTTTGGTCTGAGTGTGTATTTGATCTGTGTGTGTGTTTGGTCTGTGTGTGTGTTTGGTCTGTGAGTGTGTTTGATCTGTGTGTGTGTTTGATATGTGTGTGCGTGTTTGATCTGTGTGTGTGTTTGGTTTGTGTGTATGTTTGGTCTGAGTGTGTATTTGATTAGTGTGTGTGTTTGGTCTGTGTGTGTGTTTGGTCTGTGAGTGTGTTTCATCTGTGTGTGTGTTTGGTGTGTAAGTGTTTCATCTGTGTGTGTGTTTATTCTGTGTGTGTGTTTAATCTGTGTTTCTGTTTGATCTGTGTGTGTGTTCGATTTGTGTGTGTGTTTGGTCTATAAGTGTTTTATCTGTGTGTGTGTTTGGTCCGTAAGTGTTTGATCTGTGTATGTGTGTTTGATCTGTGTGTGTGTGTGTAGTCTGCGTGTGTGTCTTTGATCTGTGTGGGTGTTTGATCTGTGTGTGTGTTTGGTCTGTGTGTGTGTTTGATCTGTGTGTGTGTTTGGTCTTGTGTGTGTTTTGTATGTGTGTGTTTTTTCTGTGTGTGTTTGGTCTGTAAGTGTTTAGTCTGTGTTTGTGTTTGGTCTGTGTGTGTCATGTTTGTGTGTGTGTGTTTGATATGTGTGTGTGTGTGTTTGGTCTGTGTGTGTGTTTGATCTGTGTTTGTGTTTGGCTGTGTGTGTGTTTGATCTGTGAGTGTTTGATTTGTATGTGTGTTTGATCTGTGTGTGTGTTTGATCTGTGTGTGTGTTTGATCTGTGTGTGTGTGTGTTTGTGTTTCATCTATGTGTGTGTTTGATCTATGTGTGTCTTTGTTCTGTGTGTGTGTTTGATCTGTGTGTGTGATTGGTTTGTTTGTTTGTTTGGTTTGAGTCTGTATTTGATCTGTCTGTGTGTTTGGTCTGTGTGTGTGTTGGGTCTGTGAGTGTGTTTGATCTGTGTGTGTGTTTGGTCTGTGTGTTTGTTTGATCTGTGTGTGTGTTTGGTCTGAGTGTGTAGTTCATCTGTGTGTGTGTTTGGTGTATGTGTGTGTTTGGTGTATGTGTGTGTTTGGTCTGTTAGTGTGTTTGATCTGTGTGTGTGTTTAGTGTGTAAGTGTTTGATCTGTGTGTTTGTTTGATCTGTATTTTTGTTTGATCTGCGTGTGTGTTTGATCTGTGTGTGTGTTTGGTATGTAAGTGTTTGATCTGTGTGTTTTTGGTCAGAAAGTGTTTGATCCGTGTATGTGTGCTTGATCTGTGTGTGTGTGTTTGGTCTGTGTGTGTGTTTGATCTGCGTATGTGTTTGAACTGTGTGTGTGTTTGGTCTGTGTGTGTTTTTGGTCTGTGTATGTGTTTGATCTGTGTGTGTGTTTGGTCTATGTGTGTTTTGCTGTGTGTGTTTGGTCTTTGTGTGTTTCTTCCGTGTGTGTTTGGTCTGTGTCTGTGTTTGATCTGTGTGTGTGTTTGATCTGTGTAAGTGTTTGGTCTGTGTGTGTTTGGTCTGTGTGTGTGTTTGATCTGTGTTTCTGTTTGATCTGTGTGTGTGTTCGATTTGTGTGTGTGTTTGATCTGTAAGTGTTTGATCTGTGTGTGTGTTTGGTCCGTAAGTGTTTGATCTGTGTATGTGTGTTTGATCTGTGTGTGTGTTTGATCTGTGTGTGTGTTTGGTCTGTGTGTGTGTTTGATCTGTGTGAGTGTTTGGTCTGTGTGTTTTTTGGTTTGTGTGTGTGTTTCATTTTTGTGTGTGTTTGATCTGTGTGTGTGTTTGGTGTGTGTGTGTGTGTTTGATCTGTGTGTGTGTTTGGTCTGTGTGTGTGTTTGGTCTGTGAGTATGTTTGATCTGTGTGTGTTTTTTATATGTGTGTGCGTGTTTGATCTGTGTGTGTGTTTGGTTTGTGTGTATGTTTGGTCTGAGTGTGTATTTGATCAGTGTGTGTGTTTGGTCTGTGTGTGTGTTTGGTCTGTGAGTGCGTTTCATCTGTGTGTGTGTTTGGTGTGTAAGTGTTTCATCTGTGTGTGTGTTTATTCTGTGTGTGTGTTTAATCTGTGTTTCAGTTTGATCTGTGTGTGTGTTCGATTTGTATGTGTGTTTGGTCTATAAGTGTTTTATCTGTGTGTGTGTTTGGTCCGTAAGTGTTTGATCTGTGTACGTGTGTTTGATCTGTGTGTGTGTGTTTAGTCTGTGTGTGTGTCTTTGATCTTTGTGGGTGTTTGATCTGTGTGTGTGTTTGGTCTGTGTGTGTGTTTGATCTGTGTGAGTGTTTGGTCTGTGTGTGTTTTTGGCCTGTGTGTGTGTTTCATCTGTGTGTGTGTTTGATCTGTGTGTTTTTTTGGTTTGAGTCTGTTATTGATCTGTATGTGTGTTTGGTCTGTGTGTGTGTTGGGTCTGTGAGTGTGTTTGATCTGAGTGTGTGTTTGGTCTGTGTGTGTGTTTGATTTGTGTGTGTGTTTGGTCTGAGTGTGTATTTCATCTGTGTGTGTGTTTGGTGTTTGTGTGTGTTTGCTCTGTGAGTGTGTTTGATCTGTGTCTGTGTTTAGTGTGTAAGTGTTTGATCTGTGTGTTTGTTTGATCTGTGTTTGTGTTTCATCTGTGTGTGTGTTTGATCTGTGTGTGTGTTTGGTCTGTAAGTGTTTGATCTGTGTGTGTGTTTGGTCTGTAAGTGATTGATCTGTGTGTGTGTGTTTGATATGTGTGTGTGTGTGTTTTGTCTGTGTGTGTGTTTGATCTGTGTGTGTTTTTGATCTGTGTGTGTGTTTGGTCTGTGTGTGTTTTTGGTCTGTGTGTGTGTTTGATCTGTGTGTGTGTTTGGTCTGTGTGTGTTTTGCTGTGTGTGTTTGGTCTGTGTGTGTGTTTGGTCTGTGTGTGTGTTTGGTCTGTGTGTGTTTCGTCCGTGTGTGTTTGGTCTGTGTAAGTGTTTGGTCTGTGTGTGTTTGGTCTGTGTGTGAGTGTTTTTGATCTGTTTATGTGGGTGTGTGTGTTTGATCTGTGTATGTGTGTGTTTGATCTGTGTGTGTGTTTGATCTGCGTGTGTGTTTGGTCTGTAAGTGTTTGGTCTGTTTGTGTGTTTGATATGTGTGTGTTTGGTCAGTGTGTGTATTTGATCTGGTTGTGTGTTTGGTCTTGTGTGTGTTTTGTGTGTGTGTTTGGTCTGTGTGTGTTTGGTCTGTAAGTGTGTGTTTGATCTGTGAGTGTTTGGTCTGTGTGTGTTTTGTCTGTGTGTGTGTGTTTCGCCTGTATGTGTTTCGTCCGTGTGTGTTTGGTCTGTGTGTGTGTTTGATCTGTGTGTGTGTTTGGTTTGTGTGTGTTTTGCTGTGTGTGTTTGGTCTGTGTGTGTGTGTTTGGTCTCTGTGTGTTTCGTCCGTGTGTGTTTGGTCTGTGTCTGTGTTTGATCTGTGTGTGTGTTTGATCTGTGTAAGTGTTTGGTCTGTGTGTGTTTGGTCTGTGTATGAGTGTGTTTGATCTGTGTGTGTGTGTGTGTGTTTGATCTGTGTGTGTGTTTGATCTGCGTGTGTGTTTGGTCTCTAAGTGTTTGGTCTGTCTGTGTGTTTGGTATGTGTTTGTTTGGTCAGTGTGTGTGTTTGATCTGAGTGTGTGTTTGGTCTTGTGTGTGTTTTGTATGTGTGTGTTTTGTCTGTGTGTGTTTGGTCTGTAAGTGTTTGGTCTGTGTTTGGTCTGTGTGTGTCATGTTTGTGTGTGTGTTTGTTATGTGTGTCTGTGTTCTGTCTGTGTGTGTTTGATCTGTGTTTGTGTTTGGCTGTGTGTGTGTTTGATCTGTGAGTGTTTGATTTGTATGTGTGTTTGATCTGTGTGTGTGTTTGATCTGTGTGTGTGTGTTTGGTCTTTGTGTGTATTGGTCTGTGATTGTGTTTGGTCTGTGTGTGTGTGTTTGGTCTGTATGTTTGTTTGGTCTGTGAGTGTTTGATCTGTGTGTGTGTTTGATCTGTGTGTGTGTTTGATATGTGCATGTGTTTGGTCCGTGTGTGTGTTTGATCAGTGTATTTGTTTAATATGTGTGTGTGTTTGATCTGTGTGTGCGTGTTTGGTCTGTGTGTGAGTTTGGTCTGTGTGTGTGTTTGGTCTGTGTGTGTCTGGTTGATCTGTGTGTGTGTGTTTGGTCTGTGTGCGTGTGTTTGGCTGTGTGTGTGTTTGATCTGTGTGTTTGGTGTGTATGTGTGTTTGATCTGTGTGTATGTTTGGTTTGTGTATATGTTTGGTCTGGGTGTGTATTTGATCAGTGTGTGTGTGTTTGGTCTGTGTGTGTGTTTGATCTGTGTGCGTGTTTGGTGTGTAAGTGTTTGATCTGTGTGTGTGTTTGATCTGTGTTTCTGTTTGATCTGTGTGTGTGTGTGTTTGGTCTGTAAGTGTTTGATCTGTGTGTGTGTTTGGCCCGTAAGTGTTTGATCTGTGTATGTGCGTTTGATCTGTGTGTATGTGTTTGGTCTGTGTGTGTGTGTTTCATCTATGTGTGTGTTTGATCTGTGTGTGTCTTTGTTCTGTGTGTGTGTTTGATCTGTGTGTGTGATTAGTTTGTGTGTTTGTTTGGTGTGAGTCTGCATTTGATCTGTGTGTGTGTTTGGTCTGTGTGTGTGTTTGATCTGTGTGTGTGTGTTTGGTCTGAGTGTGTATTTCATCTGTGTGTGTGTTTGGTGTGTGTGTGTGTTTGGTCTGTTAGTTTGTTTGATCTGTGTGTGTGTTTAGTGTGTAAGTGTTTGATCTGTGTGTTTGTTTGATCTGTGTTTGTGTTTGATCTGTGTGTGTGTTTGGTATGTAAGTGTTTGATCTGTGTGTGTGTTTGGTCTGTAAGTGTTTGATCTGTGTGTGTGTGTTTGATCTGTGTGTGTGTGTTTGGTCTGTGTGTGTGTTTGATCTGTGTGTGTGTTTGAACTGTGTGTGTGTTTGATCTGTGTGTGTTTTTGGTCTGTGTGTGTGTTTGATCTGTGTGTGTTTGATCTGTGTTTGTGTTTGGTCTGTGTGTGTTTTGCTGTGTGTGTTTGGTCTGTGTGTGTGTTTGGTCTGTGTGTGTTTCGTCCGTGTGTGTTTAGTCTGTGTGTGTTTCGTCCGTGTGTGTTTGGTCTGTGTGTGTTTCGTCCGTGTGTGTTTGGTCTGTGTCTGTGTTTGATCTGTGTGTGTGTTTGATCTGTGTAAGTGTTTGGTCTGTGTGTGTGTTTGATCTGTGTTTCTGTTTGATCTGTGTGTGTGTTCGATTTGTGTTTGTGTGTTTGATCTGTAAGTGTTTGATCTGGTTGATACCTGGTTGATGGGGTTCTGGGAGTTCTTCTACTCCCCAAGCCCGGCCCGAGGCCAGGCTCGACTTGTGAGAGTTTGGTCCACCAGGCTGTTGCTTGGAGCGGCCCGCAGGCCCACATACCCACCACAGCCTGGTTGGTCCGGCATTCCTTGGAGGAATAAATCTAGTTTCCTCTTGAAAATGTCCACGGTTGTTCCAGCAATATTTCTTATGCTTGCTGGGAGGACGTTGAACAACCGCGGACCTCTGATGTTTATACAGTGTTCTCTGATTGTGCCTATGGCACCTCTGCTCTTCATTGGTTCTATTCTACATTTCTTCCATGTCGTTCACTCCAGTACGTTGTTATTTTACTGTGTAGATTTGGTACTTGGCCCTCCAGTATCTTCCAGGTGTATATTATTTGATATCTCTCTCGTCTTCTTTCTAGTGAGTACATTTGGAGGGCTTTGAGACTATCCCAATAATTTAGGTGCTTTATTGCATCTATGCGTGCCGTATATGTTCTCTGTATTCCCTCTATTTCAGCAATCTCTCCTGCTCTGAAGGGGGAAGTTAGTACTGAGCAGTACTCAAGACGGGACAACACAAGTGACTTGAAGAGTACAACCATTGTGATGGGATCCCTGGATTTGAAAGTTCTCGTAATCCATCCTATCATTTTTCTGGCTGTCGCAATATTTGCTTGGTTATGCTCCTTAAACGTTAGGTCGTCAGACATTATTATTCCCAAATCCTTTACATGCTGTTTTCCTACTATGGGTACATTTGATTGTGTTTTGTACTCTGTATTATGTTTAAGGTCCTCATTTTTACCGTACCTGAGTACCTGGAATTTATCACTGCTAAACATCATGTTATTTTCTGATGCCCAGTCGAAAACTTTGTTAATATCAGCTTGAAGTTTTTCAATGTCCTCAGCCGAGGTAATTTTCATACTGGTCATCTGCAAAGGATGATACGAAGCTGTGACTTGTATTTTTGTCTATATCTGATATGAGAATAAGGAAAAGCAGCGGTGCAAGGACTGTACCCTGAGGTACAGAGCTTTTCACTGCACTTGGACTAGATTTTATATGGTTGACAGTTACTCGCTGAGTCCTGTTTGACAGAAAACTGAGTATCCAGCGTCCTACTTTACCGGTTATTCCCATTGACTTCATTTTGTGTGCTATCACGCCATGGTCACATTTATCGAAAGCCTTTGCGAAGTCCGTGTATATCACATCAGCATTCTGTTTTTCTTCTAATGCCTCAGTGACTTTGTCGTAGTGCTCAAGTAGCTGTGAGAGGCACGATCTTCCCGCTCGAAATCCATGTTGGCCTGGGTTGTGAAGGTCATTGGTCTCCATGAAATTGGTGACCTGACTCCTAATCACTCTCTCAAATACTTTTATGATGTGCGATGTTAGTGCAACTGGTCTATAATTTTTTGCCAATGCTTTGCTCCCTCCCTTGTGTAGAGGGGCTATGTCTGCTACTTTAAGTGCATCTGGTATCTCCCCCGTGTCCAGGCTCTTCCTCCACACTATACTGAGTGCCTGTGCTACCGGCACTTTGCATTTCTTTATAAATATTGAATTCCATGAGTCTGGACCTTGGGCCGAGTGCATGGGCATGTTTTCAATTTCTTTTTCAAAATTTAGTGCGCTCGTGTTTATATCAGTTATATTTACAGGGGTTTGAATATCCCGCATAAAGAAATTGTCTGGATCTTCCACCTTCATGTTGTTTATTGGAGTGCTAAACATGTCCTCATACTGCTTTTTTAGGATTTCACTAATTTCTTTGTCATCCTCCGTGTATGAACCTTCACTTGTACGAATAGGTCCAATACTGGCAGTGGTTTTTGCTTTTGATTTCGCATATGAGAAGAAATATTTTGGATTTTTCTTTATTTCCTGAATTGCTTTCTGTTCTAACTGCCTTTCTTCAGTTTCATATGAGTGTTTCAATTTCCGCTCGATTTCTTCAATCTCCCTATTTAAATTATTCCTTCTTTGACGGGAAATTCGTGTCTGCATAAGCAGTTCCGTTATTTTTTTCCTGCGTTTATAGTGTCGTCTGCGTTCTCTTTCTACGTTAGATCTCTTTCTGGCTTTCCTCAAAGGAACATGTTTCAGACAGACTTGATACGCTTCTGAAGTCAGTTTTTCTATTCCTTCTGTAGGACTTGTATTATTTAGAACAGTTCCCCATGGAATGTTTGTAAGTTCCCTGTTTATTATCTCCCAGTCTATCCTTTTATTATTAAAATTGAATTTACTGAATAGCCCCTCTCGCTTTATCAACGTTTTAGGTCTATTCTGAGTATTGATGGTAGTTTGCACTTCAATGAGTTTGTGATCTGAGTATGTGGTATCTGATATCGTAATGTCTCTGATAATGTCTTCATTGTTCGTAAAGACCAGATCTAGAATATTTTCATTTCTCGTTGGCTCCGATATCTGTTGATTGAGTGAAAATTTGTCACAGAATCTAAGTAGTTCTCTAATCTGTGGTTGGTTAGGTCCTGATATATTTCCTGATATATTATTATTGTTTGCTATTTTCCACCTGAGACTAGGCAAGTTGAAGTCACCTAGGAAGATAATATCAGGTATCGGGTTCTCCAAATTATCAAGGCTATTCTCTATTTTGCTTATCTGTTCTGTGAATTCCTCAGCCGTTGCATCTGGCGGTTTGTATATTAGTAT
Source organism: Procambarus clarkii (assembly GCF_040958095.1). NCBI lineage: Eukaryota > Metazoa > Arthropoda > Malacostraca > Decapoda > Cambaridae > Procambarus > Procambarus clarkii. Next base: position 24,279,173 of record NC_091158.1, read on the forward strand.
AATCACTAAATTTATTTTCTCTATTTTTAATCCCAGTACCTCTACCACCTCATTTGTAACGTTTAGGAGCTCCGAGCATACAAGGTCTTCCCTAATATACAGACCCACTCCTCCATGTGACCTAATTTTCCTATCACACCTGTATAGGTTATATCCTGGAATCCAGATCTCACTGTCCAACAATTCCCCTGCATGGGTTTCTGTGAAAGCTCCAAATACTGCACTTGACTCCGTGAGGAAGCCATTTATGAACTGTACTTTGTTGTTTGTTCTTGTTTTCAGTCCTTGTATGTTGGCAAAGATGAATGAGGTTACTCTATTAGTGATAGTTTGAATGGGAGACTTTTTCGGCAAGTCCATTATTCGTGGACATAATGAGTTTGTTCTGACCAGTACTGATTGTTGTAGGGCAGTTTTCTGTCGTAGTTGTAGTTCCCTTTCGGTGGGTAATTGTATCTGTAATTCTGGAATGCAAGTGGATCTGGCATCCAGTTCCATACATTCTCCATGCTGCTCCTTTTGAATTCTCTGCCGGTCTGGTATAAAAAATTTATAGAGTTTCCTCCAAATTCATTATCCTGCTTGCCACTCTTTATGTAGCGTTCCGTGCCTTTCACGTGAAAGTGTGGGCAGCTGAGGTCATAGCATTTTCTGTCCTCCAGTGAGGTTTGGCACATGTCAGGATGGAAAAACCTACATATTGACCCAAATCGACACTCGCCTTTCCTAAGCATATTTAAACATTTTTTGGGATGTTGGTAACTGCATTCTAATCCTTTCTTATTACCAGCATATCTATGTCTGCATATGCCCTTTGCATAAAATTTGCATAAGTCTGTCCTTCTGTTCTGAATTGCTCTATCGAGAACCGTCGTGGTGTCTGTACCTATCGAGCTGTCAGTGCTGTCTGGTACACTTTCTAGTTTACTGTCATCTACATCCTGGCCTACTGAGTCAGAGTTTACAACTTCCTGAGTTTCAGCCTCAGTTTCATCCCTGACTATAGCCTCCGCCCCTTGTATATTAGAATTGTTGTTCCTTTCCCACTCCTTCTGGATGGCTGGTAGGCTTCCAATGAATGATGTTTTCCGATCATGCGTCATGTTATCTAGAAGTTCTTTAAGGATATTCCAAGCTGGCAGGTCATTTTTACACACCCAGAGCAAGTGGCCATCTCTCAGTGCCGTAGTGTTACTCACTCCTGTACAAGCTGAATGGAATCTAGTCTTACAGATATAACATTCAATTCCCGTTACCTTCGTCTTTAAGAAGTTGTTACAGTGGCCACAAATTTGTTTATTTACTCCCATATTACCTTGTTTTGTTGTATATATCTATATATTTATAATATTATATGTATATTGTATATTTGTAACAATATATATGTATATATATTTATATGTTTAATATTTATAATATTATATGTATACCGTATATTTGTAATATTATGTATGTTATTTCGTTCAAACTTTATGGCAGGTGCTTAGCGTAGATAGCGAGGCTGGTCCCCCGGTCAGTACAGGTGACCTCTTGTGGCCCAGGTTGATGTCACCAGTTTCCAGTTACCCGATTTATAACCACTGATGCCGCCTCTTGCCACTATTATATATTTCTAGTGTTCTATATTTATAATATTCACTTCCAACTTATATGTTGTTGTGATACCCGTTCCACATCACTGTTCCGCGAACCACCGTTCACTATTTTTTTTTTCCTAATACACGCATGTACACAAAGCCTCGTTCACTGGCTCACACGTGGTCTCCCGTTTATTCTCTATTTAACACAAAGTTCTATTGTTAATGACAATTTTCAATTTTCCAGCGGATCACTATGCACTTTGTTATGTCTGTAATCAGTAATCCACGGCAGTAGTCCTACGAATCCCTGTTAATGTCACGATTTTAACGGAGCGCGCACGGTACGTCTACCCCCTCCCTCGACCTCGACTCGACTCGACTCGATCTGTGTGTGTGTTTGGTCCTTAAGTGTTTGATCTGTGTATGTGTGTTTGATCTGTGTGTGTGTGTTTGGTCTGTGTGTGTGTGTTTGATCTGTGTGTGTGTTTGATCTGTGTGTGTGTTTGGTCTGTGTGTGTGTTTGATCTGTGTGAGTGTTTGGTCTGTGTGTTTTTTGGTCTGTGTGTGTTTCATCTATGTGTGTGGTTGATCATTGTGTTTCTTTGTTCTGTGTGTGTGTGTGATTGGTTTGTGTGTTTGTTTGGTTTGAGTCTGTATTTGATCTGTGTGTGTGTTTGGTCTGTGTGTGTGTTGGGTCTGTGAGTGTGTTTGATCTGTGTGTGTGTTTGGTCTTTGTGTGTGTTTGATCTGTGTATGTGTTTGGTCTGAGTGTGTATTTCATCTGTGTGTGCGTTTAGTGTGTAATTGTTTGATCTGTGTGTTTGTTTGATCTGTGTTTGTGTTTGATCTGTGTGTGTGCTTGATCTTTGTGTGTGTTTGGTCTGTAAGTTTTTGATCTGTGTGTGTGTTTGGTCTGTCAGTGTTTGATCTGTGTGTGTTGGATCTGTGTGTGTGTGTTTGGTCTGTGTGTGTGTTTGATCTGTGTGTGTGTTTGGTCTTTGTGTGTGTTTGATCTGTGTATGTGTTTGGTCTGTGAGTGTGTTTGATCTGTGTGTACGTTTAGTGTGTAATTGTTTGATCTGTGTGTTTGTTTGATCTGTGTTTGTGTTTGATCTGTGTGTGTGCTTGATCTTTGTGTGTGTTTGGTCTGTAAGTTTTTGATCTGTGTGTGTGTTTGGTCTGTCAGTGTTTGATCTGTGTGTGTTGGATCTGTGTGTGTGTGTTTGGTCTGTGTGTGTGTTTGATCTGTGTGTGTATTTGATCTGTGTGTGTGTTTGGCCTGTGTTTGTTTTTGGTTTGTGTGTATGTTTAGTCTGAGTGTGTATTTGATCTGTGTGTGTGTTTGGTCTGTGTGTGTGTTTGGTCTGTGAGTGTGTTTCATCTGTGTGTGTGTTTAATCTGTGTTTCTGTTTGATCTGTGTGTGTGTTCGATTTGTGTGTGTGTTTGGTCTGTAAGTGTTTGATCTGTGTGTGTGTTTAGTCCGTAAGTGTTTGATCTGTGTATGTGTGTTTGATCTGTGTGTGTGTGTTTAGTCTGTGTGTGTGTGTGTTTGATCTGTGTGGGTGTTTGATCTGTGTGTGTGTGTTTGATTTGTGTGAGTGTTTGCTCTGTGTGTGTTTTTGGCCTGTTTGTGTGTTTCATCTGTGTGTGTGTTTGATCTGTGTGTGTCTTTGTTCTGTGTCTGTGTTTGATCTGTGTGTGTGTTTGGTTTGTGTGTTTGTTTGGTTTGAGTCTGTATTTGATCTGTATGTGTGTTTGGTCTGTGTGTGTGTTTGGTCTGTGAGTGTGTTTGATCTGTGTGTGTGTTTTGTCTGTGTGTGTGTTTGATTTGTGTGTGTGTTTGGTCTGAGTGTGTATTTCATCTGTGTGTGTGTTTTGTGTGTGTGTATGTTTGGTCTGTGAGTGTGTTTGATCTGTGTGTGTGTTTAGTGTGTAAGTGTTTTATCTGTGTGTTTGTTTGAATTGTGTTTGTGTTTCATCTGTTTGTGTGTGTTTGATCTGTAAGTGTTTGATCTGTATGTGTGTTTGGACTGTAAGTGTTTGATCTGTGTGTAGGTGTTTGATATGTGTGTGTGTGTGTGTTTGGTCTGTGTGTGTGTTTGATCTGTGTGTGTGTTTGATCTGTGTGTGTGTTTGGTCTGTGTGTGTTTTTGGTCTGTGTGTGTGTTTGATCTGTGTGTGTGTTTAGTTTGTGTGTGTTTTGCTGTGTGTGTTTGGTCTGTGTGTGTGTTTGGTCTCTGTGTGTTTCGTCCGTGTGTGTTTGGTCTGTGTCTGTGTTTTATCTGTGTGTGTTTGATTTGTGTAAGTGTTTGGTCTGTATGTGTTTGGTCTGTGTGTGAGTGTCTTTGATCTGTGTGTGTGTGTGTGTGTTTGATCTGTGTGTGTGTTTGATCTGCGTGTGTGTTTGGTCTCTAAGTGTTTGGTCTGTTTGTGTGTTTGGTATGTGTTTGTTAGGTCAGTGTGTGTGTTTGATCTGTGTGTGTGTTTGGTCTTGTGTGTGTTTTGTATGTGTGTGTGTTTGGTCTGAGTGTGTATTTCATCTGTGTGTGTGTTTGGTGTGTGTATGTGTTTGGTCTGTTAAAGTGTTTGATCTGTGTGTGTGTTTAGTGTGTAAGTGTTTGATCTGTGTGTTTGTTTGATCTGTGTTTGTGTTTGATCTGTGTGTGTGTTTGATCTGTGTGTGTGTTTGGTATGTAAGTGTTTGATCTGTGTGTGTGTTTGGTCTGTAAGTGTTTGATCTGTGTGTGTGTGTTTGATCTGTGTGTGTGTGTTTGATCTGTGTGTGTGTTTGAACTGTGTGTGTGTTTGATCTGTGTGTGTTTTTGGTCTGTGTGTGTGTTTGATCTGTGTGTGTGTTTGGTCTGTGTGTGTTTTGCTGTGTGTGTTTGGTCTGTGTGTGTGTTTGGTCTCTGTGTGTGTTTGGTCTGTGTGTGTTTCGTCCGTGTGTGTTTGGTCTGTGTGTGTTTCGTCCGTGTGTGTTTGGTCTGTGTCTGTGTTTGATCTGTGTCTGTGTTTGATCTGTGTAAGTGTTTGGTCTGTGTGTGTTTGGTCTGTGTGTGTGTTTGATCTGTGTTTCTGTTTGATCTGTGTGTGTGTTCGATTTGTGTGTGTGTTTGATCTGTAAGTGTTTGATCTGTGTGTGTGTTTGGTCCGTAAGTGTTTGATCTGTGTATGTGTGTTTGATCTGTGTGTGTGTGTTTGGTCTGTGTGTGTGTGTTTGATCTGTGTGTGTGTTTGATCTGTGTGTGTGTTTGGTCTGTGTGTGTGTTTGATCTGTGTGAGTGTTTGGTCTGTGTGTTTTTTGGTCTGTGTGTGTGTTTCATCTATGTGTGTGTTTGATCATTGTGTGTCTTTGTTCTGTGTGTGTGTGTGATTGGTTTGTGTGTTTGTTTGGTTTGAGTCTGTATTTGATCTGTGTGTGTGTTTGGTCTGTGTGTTTGTTGGGTCTGTGAGTGTGTTTGATCTGTGTGTGTGTTTGGTCTTTGTGTGTGTTTGATCTGTGTATGTGTTTGGTCTGAGTGTGTATTTCATCTGTGTGTGTGTTTGGTGTGTGTGTGTGTTTTGTGTGTGAGTGTGTTTGATCTGTGTGTGCGTTTAGTGTGTAATTGTTTGATCTGTGTGTTTGTTTGATCTGTGTTTGTGTTTGATCTGTGTGTGTGCTTGATCTTTGTGTGTGTTTGGTCTGTAAGTTTTTGATCTGTGTGTGTGTTTGGTCTGTCAGTGTTTGATCTGTGTGTGTTGGATCTGTGTGTGTGTGTTTGGTCTGTGTGTGTGTTTGATCTGTGTGTGTATTTGATCTGTGTGTGTGTTTGGCCTGTGTTTGTTTTTGGTTTGTGTGTATGTTTAGTCTGAGTGTGTATTTGATCTGTGTGTGTGTTTGGTCTGTGTGTGTGTTTGGTCTGTGAGTGTGTTTCATCTGTGTGTGTGTTTAATCTGTGTTTCTGTTTGATCTGTGTGTGTGTTCGATTTGTGTGTGTGTTTGGTCTGTAAGTGTTTGATCTGTGTGTGTGTTTAGTCTGTAAGTGTTTGATCTGTGTATGTGTGTTTGATCTGTGTGTGTGTGTTTAGTCTGTGTGTGTGTGTGTTTGATCTGTGTGGGTGTTTGATCTGTGTGTGTGTGTTTGATTTGTGTGAGTGTTTGCTCTGTGTGTGTTTTTGGCCTGTTTGTGTGTTTCATCTGTGTGTGTGTTTGATCTGTGTGTGTCTTTGTTCTGTGTCTGTGTTTGATCTGTGTGTGTGTTTGGTTTGTGTGTTTGTTTGGTTTGAGTCTGTATTTGATCTGTATGTGTGTTTGGTCTGTGTGTGTGTTTGGTCTGTGAGTGTGTTTGATCTGTGTGTGTGTTTTGTCTGTGTGTGTGTTTGATTTGTGTGTGTGTTTGGTCTGAGTGTGTATTTCATCTGTGTGTGTGTTTTGTGTGTGTGTATGTTTGGTCTGTGAGTGTGTTTGATCTGTGTGTGTGTTTAGTGTGTAAGTGTTTTATCTGTGTGTTTGTTTGAATTGTGTTTGTGTTTCATCTGTTTGTGTGTGTTTGATCTGTAAGTGTTTGATCTGTATGTGTGTTTGGACTGTAAGTGTTTGATCTGTGTGTAGGTGTTTGATATGTGTGTGTGTGTGTGTTTGGTCTGTGTGTGTGTTTGATCTGTGTGTGTGTTTGATCTGTGTGTGTGTTTGGTCTGTGTGTGTTTTTGGTCTGTGTGTGTGTTTGATCTGTGTGTGTGTTTAGTTTGTGTGTGTTTTGCTGTGTGTGTTTGGTCTGTGTGTGTGTTTGGTCTCTGTGTGTTTCGTCCGTGTGTGTTTGGTCTGTGTCTGTGTTTTATCTGTGTGTGTTTGATTTGTGTAAGTGTTTGGTCTGTATGTGTTTGGTCTGTGTGTGAGTGTCTTTGATCTGTGTGTGTGTGTGTGTGTTTGATCTGTGTGTGTGTTTGATCTGCGTGTGTGTTTGGTCTCTAAGTGTTTGGTCTGTTTGTGTGTTTGGTATGTGTTTGTTAGGTCAGTGTGTGTGTTTGATCTGTGTGTGTGTTTGGTCTTGTGTGTGTTTTGTATGTGTGTGTGTTTGGTCTGAGTGTGTATTTCATCTGTGTGTGTGTTTGGTGTGTGTATGTGTTTGGTCTGTTAAAGTGTTTGATCTGTGTGTGTGTTTAGTGTGTAAGTGTTTGATCTGTGTGTTTGTTTGATCTGTGTTTGTGTTTGATCTGTGTGTGTGTTTGATCTGTGTGTGTGTTTGGTATGTAAGTGTTTGATCTGTGTGTGTGTTTGGTCTGTAAGTGTTTGATCTGTGTGTGTGTGTGTTTGATCTGTGTGTGTGTGTTTGATCTGTGTGTGTGTTTGAACTGTGTGTGTGTTTGATCTGTGTGTGTTTTTGGTCTGTGTGTGTGTTTGATCTGTGTGTGTGTTTGGTCTGTGTGTGTTTTGCTGTGTGTGTTTGGTCTGTGTGTGTGTTTGGTCTCTGTGTGTGTTTGGTCTGTGTGTGTTTCGTCCGTGTGTGTTTGGTCTGTGTGTGTTTCGTCCGTGTGTGTTTGGTCTGTGTCTGTGTTTGATCTGTGTCTGTGTTTGATCTGTGTAAGTGTTTGGTCTGTGTGTGTTTGGTCTGTGTGTGTGTTTGATCTGTGTTTCTGTTTGATCTGTGTGTGTGTTCGATTTGTGTGTGTGTTTGATCTGTAAGTGTTTGATCTGTGTGTGTGTTTGGTCCGTAAGTGTTTGATCTGTGTATGTGTGTTTGATCTGTGTGTGTGTGTTTGGTCTGTGTGTGTGTGTTTGATCTGTGTGTGTGTTTGATCTGTGTGTGTGTTTGGTCTGTGTGTGTGTTTGATCTGTGTGAGTGTTTGGTCTGTGTGTTTTTTGGTCTGTGTGTGTGTTTCATCTATGTGTGTGTTTGATCATTGTGTGTCTTTGTTCTGTGTGTGTGTGTGATTGGTTTGTGTGTTTGTTTGGTTTGAGTCTGTATTTGATCTGTGTGTGTGTTTGGTCTGTGTGTGTGTTGGGTCTGTGAGTGTGTTTGATCTGTGTGTGTGTTTGGTCTTTGTGTGTGTTTGATCTGTGTATGTGTTTGGTCTGAGTGTGTATTTCATCTGTGTGTGTGTTTGGTGTGTGTGTGTGTTTTGTGTGTGAGTGTGTTTGATCTGTGTGTGCGTTTAGTGTGTAATTGTTTGATCTGTGTGTTTGTTTGATCTGTGTTTGTGTTTGATCTGTGTGTGTGCTTGATCTTTGTGTGTGTTTGGTCTGTAAGTTTTTGATCTGTGTGTGTGTTTGGTCTGTCAGTGTTTGATCTGTGTGTGTTGGATCTGTGTGTGTGTGTTTGGTCTGTGTGTGTGTTTGATCTGTGTGTGTATTTGATCTGTGTGTGTGTTTGGCCTGTGTTTGTTTTTGGTTTGTGTGTATGTTTAGTCTGAGTGTGTATTTGATCTGTGTGTGTGTTTGGTCTGTGTGTGTGTTTGGTCTGTGAGTGTGTTTCATCTGTGTGTGTGTTTAATCTGTGTTTCTGTTTGATCTGTGTGTGTGTGTTCGATTTGTGTGTGTGTTTGGTCTGTAAGTGTTTGATCTGTGTGTGTGTTTAGTCTGTAAGTGTTTGATCTGTGTATGTGTGTTTGATCTGTGTGTGTGTGTTTAGTCTGTGTGTGTGTGTGTTTGATCTGTGTGGGTGTTTGATCTGTGTGTGTGTGTTTGATTTGTGTGAGTGTTTGCTCTGTGTGTGTTTTTGGCCTGTGTGTGTGTTTCATCTGTGTGTGTGTTTGATCTGTGTGTGTCTTTGTTCTGTGTCTGTGTTTGATCTGTGTGTGTGTTTGGTTTGTGTGTTTGTTTGGTTTGAGTCTGTATTTGATCTGTATGTGTGTTTGGTCTGTGTGTGTGTTTGGTCTGTGAGTGTGTTTGATCTGTGTGTGTGTTTTGTCTGTGTGTGTGTTTGATTTGTGTGTGTGTTTGGTCTGAGTGTGTATTTCATCTGTGTGTGTGTTTTGTGTGTGTGTATGTTTGGTCTGTGAGTGTGTTTGATCTGTGTGTGTGTTTAGTGTGTAAGTGTTTTATCTGTGTGTTTGTTTGAATTGTGTTTGTGTTTCATCTGTTTGTGTGTGTTTGATCTGTGTGTGTGTTTGATCTGTAAGTGTTTGATCTGTATGTGTGTTTGGACTGTAAGTGTTTGATCTGTGTGTAGGTGTTTGATATGTGTGTGTGTGTTTGGTCTGTGTGTGTGTGTTTGATCTGTGTGTGTGTTTGATCTGTGTGTGTGTTTGGTCTGTGTGTGTTTTTGGTCTGTGTGTGTGTTTGATCTGTGTGTGTGTTTAGTTTGTGTGTGTTTTGCTGTGTGTGTTTGGTCTGTGTGTGTGTTTGGTTTCTGTGTGTTTCATCCGTGTGTGTTTGGTCTGTGTCTGTGTTTTATCTGTGTGTGTTTGATTTGTGTAAGTGTTTGGTCTGTATGTGTTTGGTCTGTGTGTGAGTGTGTTTGATCTGTACTCACCTAATTGTACTCACCTAATTGTGCTTGCGGGGGTTGAGCTCTGGCTCTTTGGTCCCGCCTCTCAACCGTCAATCAACTGGTGTACAGATTCCTGAGCCTATTGGGCTCTATCATATCTACATTTGAAACTGTGAATGGAGTCAGCCTCCACCACATCACTTCCTAATGCATTCCATTTGCTAACTACTCTGACACTGAAAAAGTTCTTTCTAACGTCTCTGTGGCTCATTTGGGTACTCAGCTTCCACCTGTGTCCCCTTGTTCGCGTCCCACCAGTGTTGAAAAGTTCATCCTTGTTTACCCGGTCGATTCCCCTGAGGATTTTGTAGGTTGTGAATCTGTGTGTGTGTGTGTGTGTTTGATCTGTGTGTGTGTTTGATCTGCGTGTGTGTTTGGTCTCTAAGTGTTTGGTCTGTTTGTGTGTTTCGTATGTGTTTGTTAGGTCAGTGTGTGTGTTTGATCTGTGTGTGTGTTTGGTCTTGTATGTGTTTTGTATGTGTGTGTCTTTGGTCTGAGTGTGTATTTCATCTGTGTGTGTGTTTGGTGTGTGTATGTGTTTGGTCTGTGTGTGTGTTTGATCTGTGTGTGTGTTTAGTGTGTAAGTGTTTGATCTGTGTGTTTGTTTGATCTGTGTTTGTGTTTGATCTGTGTGTGTGTTTGATCTGTGTGTGTGTTTGGTATGTAAGTGTTTGATCTGTGTCTGTGTTTGGTCTGTGTGTGTGCTTGATCTTTGTGTGTGTTTGGTCTGTAAGTTTTTGATCTGTGTGTGTGTTTGGTCTGTCAGTGTTTGATCTGTGTGTGTTGGATCTGTGTGTGTGTGTTTGGTCTGTGTGTGTGTTTGATCTGTGTGTGTATTTGATCTGTGTGTGTGTTTGGCCTGTGTTTGTTTTTGGTTTGTGTGTGTTTAGTGTGTAAGTGTTTTATCTGTGTGTTTGTTTGAATTGTGTTTGTGTTTCATCTGTTTGTGTGTGTTTGATCTGTGTGTGTGTTTGATCTGTAAGTGTTTGATCTGTATGTGTGTTTGGACTGTAAGTGTTTGATCTGTGTGTAGGTGTTTGATATGTGTGTGTGTGTTTGGTCTGTGTGTGTGTGTTTGATCTGTGTGTGTGTTTGATCTGTGTGTGTGTTTGGTCTGTGTGTGTTTTTGGTCTGTGTGTGTGTTTGATCTGTGTGTGTGTTTAGTTTGTGTGTGTTTTGCTGTGTGTGTTTGGTCTGTGTGTGTGTTTGGTTTCTGTGTGTTTCGTCCGTGTGTGTTTGGTCTGTGTCTGTGTTTTATCTGTGTGTGTTTGATTTGTGTAAGTGTTTGGTCTGTGTGTGTTTGGTCTGTGTGTGAGTGTGTTTGATCTGTACTCACCTAATTGTACTCACCTAATTGTGCTTGCGGGGGTTGAGCTCTGGCTCTTTGGTCCCGCCTCTCAACCGTCAATCAACTGGTGTACAGATTCCTGAGCCTATTGGGCTCTATCATATCTACATTTGAAACTGTGAATGGAGTCAGCCTCCACCACATCACTTCCTAATGCATTCCATTTGCTAACTACTCTGACACTGAAAAAGTTCTTTCTAACGTCTCTGTGGCTCATTTGGGTACTCAGCTTCCACCTGTGTCCCCTTGTTCGCGTCCCACCAGTGTTGAAAAGTTCATCCTTGTTTACCCGGTCGATTCCCCTGAGGATTTTGTAGGTTGTGAATCTGTGTGTGTGTGTGTGTGTTTGATCTGTGTGTGTGTTTGATCTGCGTGTGTGTTTGGTCTCTAAGTGTTTGGTCTGTTTGTGTGTTTCGTATGTGTTTGTTAGGTCAGTGTGTGTGTTTGATCTGTGTGCGTGTTTGGTCTTGTATGTGTTTTGTATGTGTGTGTCTTTGGTCTGAGTGTGTATTTCATCTGTGTGTGTGTTTGGTGTGTGTATGTGTTTGGTCTGTGTGTGTGTTTGATCTGTGTGTGTGTTTAGTGTGTAAGTGTTTGATCTGTGTGTTTGTTTGATCTGTGTTTGTGTTTGATCTGTGTGTGTGTTTGATCTGTGTGTGTGTTTGGTATGTAAGTGTTTGATCTGTGTGTGTGTTTGGTCTGTAAGTGTTTGATCTGTGTGTGTGTGTTTGATCTGTGTGTGTGTGTTTGGTCTGTGTGTGTGTTTGATCTGTGTGTGTGTTTGAACTGTGTGTGTGTTTGATCTGTGTGTGTTTTTGGTCTGTGTGTGTGTTTGATCTGTGTGTGTGTGTTTGGTCTGTGTGTGTTTTGCTGTGTATGTTTGGTCTGTGTGTGTGTTTGGTCTGTGTGTGTGTTTGGTCTGTGTGTGTTTCGTCCGTGTGTGTTTGGTCTGTGTGTGTTTCGTCCGTGTGTGTTTGGTCTGTGTCTGTGTTTGATCTGTGTGTGTGTTTGATCTGTGTAAGTGTTTGGTCTGTGTGTGTTTGGTCTGTGTGTGTGTTTGATCTGTGTTTCTGTTTGATCTGTGTGTGTGTTCGATTTGTGTGTGTGTTTGATTTGTAAGTGTTTGATCTGTGTGTGTGTTTGGTCCGTAAGTGTTTGATCTGTGTATGTGTGTTTGATCTGTGTGTGTGTGTTTGGTCTGTGTGTGTGTGTGTTTGATCTGTGTGTGTGTTTGATCTGTGTGTGTGTTTGGTCTGTGTGTGTGTTTGATCTGTGTGAGTGTTTGGTCTGTGTGTTTTTTGGTCTGTGTGTGTGTTTCATCTATGTGTGTGTTTGATCATTGTGTGTCTTTGTTCTGTGTGTGTGTGTGATTGGTTTGTGTGCTTGTTTGGTTTGAGTCTGTATTTGATCTGTGTGTGTGTTTGGTCTGTGTATGTGTTGGGTCTGTGAGTGTGTTTGATCTGTGTGTGTGTTTGGTCTTTGTGTGTGTTTGATCTGTGTATGTGTTTGGTCTGAGTGTGTATTTCATCTGTGTGTGTGTTTGGTGTGTGTGTGTGTTTTGTGTGTGAGTGTGTTTGATCTGTGTGTGCGTTTAGTGTGTAATTGCTTGATCTGTGTGTTTGTTTGATCTGTGTTTGTGTTTGATCTGTGTGTGTGCTTGATCTTTGTGTGTGTTTGGTCTGTAAGTTTTTGATCTGTGTGTGTGTTTGGTCTGCCAGTGTTTGATCTGTGTGTGTGTGTTGGATCTGTGTGTGTGTGTTTGGTCTGTGTGTGTCTTTGATCTGTGTGTGTGTTTGATCTGTGTGTGTGTTTGGTCTGTGTTTGTTTTTGGTATGTGTGTATGTTTGATCTGTGTGTGTGTTTGGTCTGTGTGTGTGTTTGATCTGTGTGTGTTTTTGATCTGTGTGTGTGTTTGGTCTGTGTTTGTTTTTGGTATGTGTGTATGTTTGATCTGTGTGTGTGTTTGGTCTGTGTTTGTTTTGCTGTGTGTGTTTGGTCTGTGTGTGTTTCGGATGTGTGTGTTTGGCGTGTGTAAGTGTTTGGTCTGTGTGTGTTTGGTCTGTGTGTGAGTGTGTTTGATCTGTTTGTGTGTGTGTGTGTGTGTTTGATCTGTGTATGTGTGTGTTTGATTTGTGTGTGTGTTTGATCTGCGTGTGTGTTTGGTCTGTATGTGTGTTGGGTCTGTGAGTGTGTTTGATCTGTGTGTGTGTTCTGTGTGTGTGTTTGATCTGTGTGTTTGTTTGGTCTGAGTGTGTATTTCATCTGTGTGTGTGTTTGGTGTGTGTGTGTGTTTGGTCTGTTAGTGTGTTTGATCTGTGTGTGTGTTTAGTGTGTAAGTGTTTGATCTGTGTGTTTGTTTGATCTGTGTTTGTGTTTCATCTGTGTGCGTGTTTGATCTGTGTGTGTGTTTGGTCTGTAAGTGTTTGATCTGTGTGTGTGTTTGGTCTGTAAGTGTTTGATCTGTGTGTGTGTGTTTGATATGTGTGTGTGTGTTTGGTCTGTGTGTGTGTTTGATCTGTGTGTGTGTTTGATCTGTGTGTTTGTTTGGTCTATTTGTGTTTTTGGTCTGTGTGTTTGTTTGATCTGTGTGTGTATTTGATCTGTGTGTGTGTTTGGTCTGTGTGTGTTTTTGGTCTGTGTGTGTGTTTGATCTGTGTGTGTGTTTGGTCTGTGTGTATTTTGCTGTGTGTGTTTGGTCTGTGTGTGTGTTTGGTCTGTGTGTGTGTTTGGTCTGTGTGTGTTTCGTCTGTGTGTGTTTGGTCTGTGTGTGTGTTTGGTCTGTGTGTGTTTGGTCTGTGTGTGAGTGTGTTTGTTCTGTTTATGTGTGTGTGTGTGTTTGATCTGTGTATGTGTGTGTTTGATCTGTGTGTGTGTGTTTGATCTGCGTGTGTGTTTGGTCTTTAAGTGTTTGGTCTGTTTGTGTGTTTGATATGTGTGTGTTTGGTCAGTGTGTGTGTTTGATCTGTGTGTGTGTTTGGTCTTGTGTGTGTTTGTATGTGTGTGTTTGGTCTGTGTGTGTTTGGTCTGTGTGTGTTTGGTCTGTAAGTGTGTGTTTGATCTGTGTGTGTTTGGTCTGTGTGTGTTTTGTCTGTGTGTGTTTGGTCTGTGTGTGTGTGTTTCGCCTGTGTGTGTTTCGTCCGTGTGTGTTTGGTCTGTGTGTGTGTTTGATCTGTGTGTGTGTTTGGTTTGTGTGTGTTTTGCTGTGTGTATTTGGTTTGTGTGTGTGTTTGGTCTCTGTGTGTTTCGTCCGAGTGTGTTTGGTCTGAGTCTGTGTTTGATCTGTGTGTGTGTTTGATCTGTGTAAGTGTTTGGTCTGTGTGTGTTTGGTCTGTGTGTTTCGTCCGTGTGTGTTTGGTCTGAGTCTGTGTTTGATCTGTGTGTGTGTTTGATCTGTGTAAGTGTTTGGTCTGTGTGTGTTTGGTCTGTGTATGAGTGTGTTTGATCTCTGTGTGTGTGTGTGTGTGTTTGATCTGTGTGTGTGTTTAATCTGCGTGTGTGTTTGGTCTGTCTGTGTGTTTGGTCTGTGTGTGAGTTTGGTCTGTGTGTGTGTTTGGTCTGTGTGTGTCTGGTTGATCTGTGTGTGTGTGTTTGGTCTGTGTGCGTGTGTTTGGCTGTGCATGTGTTTGATCTGTGTATGTGTTTGGTGTGTAAGTGTTTGGTCTGTGTGTGTTTGATCTGTGTGTGTGTTTGGTGTGTGTGTGTGTTTGATCTGTGTGTATGTTTGGTTTGTGTATATGTTTGGTCTGGGTGTGTATTTGATCAGTGTGTGTGTGTTTGGTCTGTGTGTGTGTTTGATCTGTGTGTGTGTTTGATCTGTGTTTCTGTTTGATCTGTGTGTGTGTTCGATTTGTGTGTGTGTTTGGTCTGTGTGTGTGTTCGATTTGTGTGTGTGTTTGGTCTGTAAGTGTTTGATCTGTGTGTGTGTTTGGTCTGTCAGTGTTTGATCTGTGTGTGTGTGTTGGATCTGTGTGTGTGTGTTTGGTCTGTGTGTGTGTTTGATCTGTGTGTGTATTTGATCTGTGTGTGTGTTTGGCCTGTGTTTGTTTTTGGTTTGTGTGTATGTTTAGTCCGAGTGTGTATTTGATCTGTGTGTGTGTTTGGTCTGTGTGTGTGTTTGGTCTGTGAGTGTGTTTCATCTGTGTGTGTGTTTAATCTGTGTTTCTGTTTGATCTGTGTGTGTGTTCGATTTGTGTGTGTGTTTGGTCTGTAAGTGTTTGATCTGTGTGTGTGTTTAGTCCGTAAGTGTTTGATCTGTGTATGTGTGTTTGATCTGTGTGTGTGTGTTTAGTCTGTGTGTGTGTATGTTTGATCTGTGTGGGTGTTTGATCTGTGTGTGTGTTTGATCTGTGTGAGTGTTTGCTCTGTGTGTGTTTTTGGCCTGTGTGTGTGTTTCATTTGTGTGTGTGTTTGATCTGTGTGTGTCTTTGTTCTGTGTGTGTATTTGATCTGTGTGTGTGTTTGGTTTGTGTGTTTGTTTGGTTTGAGTCTGTATTTGATCTGTATGTGTGTTTGGTCTGTGTGTGTGTTTGGTCTGTGAGTGTGTTTGATCTGTGTGTGTGTTTTGTCTGTGTGTGTGTTTGATTTGTGTGTGTTTGGTCTGAGTGTGTATTTCATCTGTGTGTGTGTTTTGTGTGTGTGTATGTTTGGTCTGTGAGTGTGTTTGATCTGTGTGTGTGTTTAGTGTGTAAGTGTTTTATCTGTGTGTTTGTTTGAATTGTGTTTGTGTTTCATCTATTTGTGTGTGTTTGATCTGTGTGTGTGTTTGATCTGTGTGTGTGTTTGATCTGTAGGTGTTTGATCAGTGTGTGTGTTTGGTCTGTAAGTGTTTGATCTGTGTGTAGGTGTTTGATATGTGTGTGTGTGTTTGGTCTGTGTGTGTGTTTGATCTGTGTGTGTGTTTGATCTGTGTGTGTGTTTGGTCTGTGTGTGTTTTTGGTCTGTGTGTGTGTTTGATCTGTGTGTGTGTTTGGTTTGTGTGTGTTTTGCTGTGTGTGTTTGGTCTGTGTGTGTGTTTGGTCTCTGTGTGTTTCGTCCATGTGTGTTTGGTCTGTGTCTGTGTTTTATCTGTGTGTGTTTGTGTAAGTGTTTGGTCTGTATGTGTTTGGTCTGTGTGTGAGTGTGTTTGATTTGTGTGTGTGTGTGTGTGTGTTTGATCTGTGTGTGTGTTTGATCTGCGTGTGTGTTTGGTCTCTAAGTGTTTGGTCTGTTTGTGTGTTTGGTATGTGTTTGTTAGGTCAGTGTGTGTGTTTGATCTGTGTGTGTGTTTGGTCTTGTGTGTGTTTTGTATGTGTGTGTGTTTGGTCTGAGTGTGTATTTCATCTGCGTGTGTGTTTGGTGTGTGTATGTGTTTGGTCTGTTAAAGTGTTTGATCTGTGTGTGTGTTTAGTGTGTAAGTGTTTGATCTGTGTGTTTGTTTGATCTGTGTTTGTGTTTGATCTGTGTGTGTGTTTGATCTGTGTGTGTGTTTGATCTGTGTGTGTGTTTGGCATGTAATGTTTGATCTGTGTGTGTGTTTGGTCTGTAAGTGTTTGATCTGCGTGTGTGTGTTTGATCTGTGTGTGTGTGTTTGGTCTGTGTGTGTGTTTGATCTGTGTGTGTGTTTGAACTGTGTGTGTGTTTGATCTGTTTGTGTTTTTGGTCTGTGTGTGTGTTTGATCTGTGTGTGTGTTTGGTCTGTGTGTGTTTTGCTGTGTATGTTTGGTCTGTGTGTGTGTTTGGTCTGTGTGTGTTTGGTCTGTGTGTGTTTCGTCCGTGTGTGTTTGGTCTGTGTGTGTTTCGTCCGTGTGTGTTTGGTCTGTGTCTGTGTTTGATCTGTGTGTGTGTTTGATCTGTGAAAGTGTTTGGTCTGTGTGTGTTTGGTCTGTGTGTGTGTTTGATCTGTGTTTCTGTTTGATCTGTGTGTGTGTTCGATTTGTGTGTGTGTTTGATCTGTAAGTGTTTGATCTGTGTGTGTGTTTGGTCCGTAAGTGTTTGATCTGTGTATGTGTGTTTGATCTGTGTGTGTGTGTTTGGTCTGTGTGTGTGTGTTTGATCTGTGTGTGTGTTTGATCTGTGTGTGTGTTTGGTCTGTGTGTGTGTTTGATCTGTGTGAGTGTTTGGTCTGTGTGTTTTTTGGTCTGTGTGTGTGTTTCATCTATGTGTGTGTTTGATTATTGTGTGTCTTTGTTCTGTGTGTGTGTATGATTGGTTTGTGTGTTTGTTTGGTTTGAGTCTGTATTTGATCTGTGTGTGTGTTTGGTCTGTGTGTGTGTTGGGTCTGTGAGTGTGTTTGATCTGTGTGTGTGTTTGGTCTTTGTGTGTGTTTGATCTGTGTATGTGTTTGGTCTGAGTGTGTATTTCATCTGTGTGTGTGTTTGGTGTGTGTGTGTGTTTTGTGTGTGAGTGTGTTTGATCTGTGTGTGCGTTTAGTGTGTAATTGTTTGATCTGTGTGTTTGTTTGATTTGTGTTTGTGCTTGATCTCTGTGTGTGCTTGATCTTTGTGTGTGTTTGGTCTCTAAGTTTTTGATCTGTGTGTGTGTTTGGTCTCTCAGTGTTTGATCTGTGTGTGTGTGTTGGATCTGTGTGTGTGTGTTTGGTCTGTGTGTGTGTTTGATCTGTGTGTGTGTTTGATCTGTGTGTGTGTTTGCTTTTGGTATGTGTGTATGTTTCATCTGTGTGTGTGTTTGGTCTGTGGGTGTGTTTGATCTGTGTGTGTGTGTTTGATCTGTGTGTGTGTTTGGTCTGTGTTTGTTTTTGGTATGTGTGTATGTTTGATCTGTGTGTGTGTTTGGTCTGTGTTTGTTTTGCTGTGTGTGTTTGGTCTGTGTGTGTGTTTGGTCTGTGTGTGTTTCGGATGTGTGTGTTTGGTGTGTGTAAGTGTTTGGTCTGTGTGTGTTTGCTCTGTGTGTGAGTGTGTTTGATCTGTTTGTGTGTGTGTGTGTGTGTGTTTGATCTGTGTATGTGTGTGTTTGATTTGTGTGTGTGTTTGATCTGCGTTTGTGTTTGGTCTGTGTGTGTGTTGGGTCTGTGAGTGTGTTTGATCTGTGTGTGTGTTTGGTCTGTGTGTGTGTTTGATCTGTGTGTTTGTTTGGTCTGAGTGTGTATTTCATCTGTGTGTGTGTTTGGTGTGTGTGTGTGTTTGGTCTGTTAGTGTGTTTGATCTGTGTGTGTGTTTAGTGTGTAAGTGTTTGATCTGTGTGTTTGTTTGATCTGTGTTTGTGTTTCATCTGTGTGCGTGTTTGATCTGTGTGTGTGTTTGGTCTGTAAGTGTTTGATCTGTGTGTGTGTTTGGTCTGTAAGTGTTTGATCTGTGTGTGTGTGTTTGATATGTGTGTGTGTGTTTGGTCTGTGTGTGTGTTTGATCTGTGTGTGTGTTTGATCTGTGTGTGTGTTTGGTCTATGTGTGTTTTTGGTCTGTGTGTGTGTTTGATCTGTGTGTGTGTTTGGTCTGTGTGTGTTTTGCTGTGTGTGTTTGGTCTGTGTGTGTGTTTGGTCTGTGTGTGTGTTTGGTCTGTGTGTGTTTGGTCTGGGTAAGTGTTTGGTCTGTGTGTGTTTGGTCTGTGTGTGAGTGTGTTTGATCTGTTTATGTGTGTGTGTGTGTTTGATCTGTGTATGTGTGTGTTTGATCTGTGTGTGTGTGTTTGATCTGCGTGTGTGTTTGGTCTGTAAGTGTTTGGTCTGTTTGTGTGTTTGATATGTGTGTGTTTGGTCAGTGTGTGTGTTTGATCTGTGTGTGTGTTTGGTCTTGTGTGTGTTTTGTATGTGTGTGTTTGGCCTGTGTGTGTTTTGTCTGTAAGTGTGTGTTTGATCTGCGAGTGTTTGGTCTGTGTGTATTTTGTCTGTGTGTGTTTGGTCTGTGTGTGTGTTTCGCCTGTGTGTGTTTCGTCCGTGTGTGTTTGGTCTGTGTGTGTGTTTTATCTGTGTGTGTGTTTGGTTTGTGTGTGTTTTGCTGTGTGTATTTGGTCTGTGTGTGTGTTTGGGCTCTGTGTGTTTCGTCCGTGTGTGTTTGGTCTGAGTCTGTGTTTGATCTGTGTGTGTGTATGATCTGTGTAAGTGTTTGGTCTGTGTGTGTTTGGTCTGTGTATGAGTGTGTTTGATCTGTGTGTGTGTGTTTGTGTTTGATTTGTGAGTGTGTTTGATCTGCGTGTGTGTTTGGTCTCTAAGTGTTTGGTCTGTCTGTGTGTTTGGTATGTGTTTGTTTGGTCAGTGTGTGTGTTTGATCTGAGTGTGTGTTTGGTCTTGTGTGTGTTTTGTATGTGTGTGTTTTGTCTCTGTGTGTTTGGTCTGTAAGTGTTTGGTCTGTGTTTGTGCTTGATCTGTGTGTGTCATGTTTGTGTGTGTGTTTGGTCTGTGTGTGTGTTTGATCTGTGTTTGTGTTTGGCTGTGTGTGTTTGATCTGTGAGTGTTTGATTTGTATGTGTGTTTGATATGTGTGTGTGTTTGATCTGTGTGTGTGTGTGTGTTTGGTCTTTGTGTGTATTGGTCTGTGATTGTGTTTGGTCTGTGTGCATGTGTTTGGTCTGTGTGTGTGTTTGATCAGTGTATTTGTTTAATATGTGTGTGTGTTTGATCTGTGTGTGCGTGTTTGCTCTGTGTGTAAGTTTGGTCTGTGTGTGTGTTTGGTCTGTGTACTCACCTAATTGTGTGTGTTTGATCTGTGTGAGTGTTTGGTCTGTGTGTTTTTGGGTTTGTGTGTGTGTTTCATCTTTGTGTGTGTTTGATCAGTGTGTGTGTTTGGTGTGTGTTTGTGTGTTTGATCTGTGCGTGTGTTTGGTTTGTGTGTATGTTTGGTCTGAGTATGTATTTGATCTGTGTGTGTGTTTGGTCTGTGTGTGTGTTTGGTCTGTGAGTGTGTTTCATCTGTGTGTGTGTTTGGTGTGTAAGTGTTTCATCTGTGTGTGTGTTTAATGTGTGTTTCTGTTTGATCTGTGTGTGTGTTCGATTTGTGTGTGTGTTTGGTCTATAAGTGTTTTATCTGTGTGTGTGTTTGGTCCGTAAGTGTTTGATTTGTGTATGTGTGTTTGATCTGTGTGTGTGTGTTTAGTCTGTGTGTGTGTCTTTGATCTGTGTGGGTGTTTGATCTGTGTGTGTGTTTGGTCTGTGTGTGTGTTTGATCTGTGTGTTTTTTTGGTTTGAGTCTGTTATTGATCTGTATGTGTGTTTGGTCTGTGTGTGTGTTGGGTCTGTGAGTGTGTTTGATCTGAGTGTGTATTTCATCTGTGTGTGTGTTTGGTGTTTGTGTGTGTTTGCTCTGTGAGTGTGTTTGATATGTGTGTGTGTTTAGTGTGTAAGTGTTTGATCTGTGTTTGTGTTTCATCTGTGTGTGTGTTTGATCTGTGTGTGTGTGTTTGGTCTGTAAGTGTTTGATCTGTGTGTGTGTTTGGTCTGTAAGTGTTTGATCTGTGTGTGTGTGTTTGATATGTGTGTGTGTGTTTGGTCTGTGTGTGTGTTTGATCTGTGTGTGTGTTTGATCTGTGTGTTTGTTTGGTCTATTTGTGTTTTTGGTCTGTGTGTTTGTTTGATCTGTGTGTGTATTTGATCTGTGTGTGTGTTTGGTCTGTGTGTGTTTTTGGTCTGTGTGTGTGTTTGATCTGTGTGTGTGTTTGGTCTGTGTGTATTTTGCTGTGTGTGTTTGGTCTGTGTGTGTATTTGGTCTGTGTGTGTGTTTGGTCTGTGTGTGTTTCGTCTGTGTGTGTTTGGTCTGTGTGTGTGTTTGGTCTGTGTGTGTTTGGTCTGTGTGTGAGTGTGTTTGATCTGTTTATGTGTGTGTGTGTGTTTGATCTGTGTATGTGTGTGTTTGATCTGTGTGTGTGTGTTTGATCTGCGTGTGTGTTTGGTCTTTAAGTGTTTGGTCTGTTTGTGAGTTTGATATGTGTGTGTTTGGTCAGTGTGTGTGTTTGATCTGTGTGTGTGTTTGGTCTTGTGTGTGTTTGTATGTGTGTGTTTGGTCTGTGTGTGTTTGGTCTGTAAGTGTGTGTTTGATCTGTGTGTGTTTGGTCTGTGTGTGTTTTGTCTGTGTGTGTTTGGTCTGTGTGTGTGTGTTTCGCCTGTGTGTGTTTCGTCCGTGTGTGTTTGGTCTGTGTGTGTGTTTGATCTGTGTGTGTGTTTGGTTTGTGTGTGTTTTGCTGTGTGTATTTGGTCTGTGTGTGTGTTTGGTCTCTGTGTGTTTCGTCCGTGTGTGTTTGGTCTGAGTCTGTGTTTGATCTGTGTGTGTGTTTGATCTGTGTAAGTGTTTGGTCTGTGTGTGTTTGGTCTGTGTGTTTCGTCCGTGTGTGTTTGGTCTGAGTCTGTGTTTGATCTGTGTGTGTGTTTGATCTGTGTAAGTGTTTGGTCTGTGTGTGTTTGGTCTGTGTATGAGTGTGTTTGATCTCTGTGTGTGTGTGTGTGTTTGATCTGTGTGTGTGTTTAATCTGCGTGTGTGTTTGGTCTGTCTGTGTGTTTGGTCTGTGTGTGAGTTTGGTCTGTGTGTGTGTTTGGTCTGTGTGTGTCTGGTTGATCTGTGTGTGTGTGTTTGGTCTGTGTGCGTGTGTTTGGCTGTGTATGTGTTTGATCTGTGTATGTGTTTGGTGTGTAAGTGTTTGGTCTGTGTGTGTTTGATCTGTGTGTGTGTTTGGTGTGTGTGTGTGTTTGAGCTGTGTGTATGTTTGGTTTGTGTATATGTTTGGTCTGGGTGTGTATTTGATCAGTGTGTGTGTGTTTGGTCTGTGTGTGTGTTTGATCTGTGTGTGTGTTTGATCTGTGTTTCTGTTTGATCTGTGTGTGTGTTCGATTTGTGTGTGTGTTTGGTCTGTGTGTGTGTTCGATTTGTGTGTGTGTTCGATTTGTGTGTGTGTTTGGTCTGTAAGTGTTTGATCTGTGTGTGTGTTTGGTCTGTCAGTGTTTGATCTGTGTGTGTGTGTTGGATCTGTGTGTGTGTGTTTGGTCTGTGTGTGTGTTTGATCTGTGTGTGTATTTGATCTGTGTGTGTGTTTGGCCTGTGTTTGTTTTTGGTTTGTGTGTATGTTTAGTCCGAGTGTGTATTTGATCTGTGTGTGTGTTTGGTCTGTGTGTGTGTTTGGTCTGTGAGTGTGTTTCATCTGTGTGTGTGTTTAATCTGTGTTTCTGTTTAATCTGTGTTTCTGTTTGATCTGTGTGTGTGTTCGATTTGTGTGTGTGTTTGGTCTGTAAGTGTTTGATCTGTGTGTGTGTTTAGTCCGTAAGTGTTTGATCTGTGTATGTGTGTTTGATCTGTGTGTGTGTGTTTAGTCTGTGTGTGTGTATGTTTGATCTGTGTGGGTGTTTGATCTGTGTGTGTGTTTGATCTGTGTGAGTGTTTGCTCTGTGTGTGTTTTTGGCCTGTGTGTGTGTTTCATTTGTGTGTGTGTTTGATCTGTGTGTGTCTTTGTTCTGTGTGTGTGTTTGATCTGTGTGTGTGTTTGGTTTGTGTGTTTGTTTGGTTTGAGTCTGTATTTGATCTGTATGTGTGTTTGGTCTGTGTGTGTGTTTGGTCTGTGAGTGTGTTTGATCTGTGTGTGTGTTTTGTCTGTGTGTGTGTTTGATTTGTGTGTGTGTTTGGTCTGAGTGTGTATTTCATATGTGTGTGTGTTTTGTGTGTGTGTATGTTTGGTCTGTGAGTGTGTTTGATCTGTGTGTGTGTTTAGTGTGTAAGTGTTTTATCTGTGTGTTTGTTTGATCTGTGTTTGTGTTTGATCTGTGTGTGTGTTTGATCTGTGTATGTGTTTGGTATGTAAGTGTTTGATCTGTGTGTGTGTTTGATCTGTGTATGTGTTTGGTATGTAAGTGTTTGATCTGTGTGTGTGTTTGGTCTGTAAGTGTTTGATCTGCGTGTGTGTGTTTGATCTGTGTGTGTGTGTTTGGTCTGTGTGTGTGTTTGATCTGTGTGTGTGTTTGAACTGTGTGTGTGTTTGATCTGTTTGTGTTTTTGGTCTGTGTGTGTGTTTAGTGTGTAAGTGTTTTATCTGTGTGTTTGTTTGATCTGTGTTTGTGTTTGATCTGTGTGTGTGTTTGATCTGTGTGTGTGTTTGGTATGTAAGTGTTTGATCTGTGTGTGTGTTTGGTCTGTAAGTGTTTGATCTGCGTGTGTGTGTTTGATCTGTGTGTGTATGTTTGGTCTGTGAGTGTGTTTGATCTGTGTGTGTGTTTAGTGTGTAAGTGTTTTATCTGTGTGTTTGTTTGAATTGTGTTTGTGTTTCATCTATTTGTGTGTGTTTGATCTGTGTGTGTGTTTGATCTGTAAGTGTTTGATCAGTGTGTGTGTTTGGTCTGTAAGTGTTTGATCTGTGTGTAGGTGTTTGATATGTGTGTGTGTGTTTGGTCTGTGTGTGTGTTTGATCTGTGTGTGTGTTTGATCTGTGTGTGTGTTTGGTCTGTGTGTGTTTTTGGTCTGTGTGTGTGTTTGATCTGTGTGTGTGTTTGGTTTGTGTGTGTTTTGCTGTGTGTGTTTGGTCTGTGTGTGTGTGTGGTCTCTGTGTGTTTCGTCCATGTGTGTTTGGTCTGTGTCTGTGTTTTATCTGTGTGTGTTTGTGTAAGTGTTTGGTCTGTATGTGTTTGGTCTGTGTGTGAGTGTGTTTGATTTGTGTGTGTGTGTGTGTGTGTTTGATCTGTGTGTGTGTTTGATCTGCGTGTGTGTTTGGTCTCTAAGTGTTTGGTCTGTTTGTGTGTTTGGTATGTGTTTGTTAGGTCAGTGTGTGTGTTTGATCTGTGTGTGTGTTTGGTCTTGTGTGTGTTTTGTATGTGTGTGTGTTTGGTCTGAGTGTGTATTTCATCTGCGTGTGTGTTTGGTGTGTGTATGTGTTTGGTCTGTTAAAGTGTTTGATCTGTGTGTGTGTTTAGTGTGTAAGTGTTTGATCTGTGTGTTTGTTTGAT
Organism: Procambarus clarkii; assembly: GCF_040958095.1. NCBI lineage: Eukaryota > Metazoa > Arthropoda > Malacostraca > Decapoda > Cambaridae > Procambarus > Procambarus clarkii. Next base: position 24,302,415 of record NC_091158.1, read on the forward strand.
CTGTGTTTGTGTTTGATCTGTGTGTGTGTTTGATCTGTGTGTGTGTTTGGTATGTAAGTGTTTGATCTGTGTGTGTGTTTGGTCTGTAAGTGTTTGATCTGCGTGTGTGTGTTTGATCTGTGTGTGTGTGTTTGGTCTGTGTGTGTGTTTGATCTGTGTGTGTGTTTGAACTGTGTGTGTGTTTGATCTGTTTGTGTTTTTGGTCTGTGTGTGTGTTTGATCTGTGTGTGTGTTTGGTCTGTGTGTGTTTTGCTGTGTATGTTTGGTCTGTGTGTGTGTTTGGTCTGTGTGTGTTTGGTCTGTGTGTGTTTCGTCCGTGTGTGTTTGGTCTGTGTGTGTTTCGTCCGTGTGTGTTTGGTCTGTGTCTGTGTTTGATCTGTGTGTGTGTTTGATCTGTGTAAGTGTTTGGTCTGTGTGTGTTTGGTCTGTGTGTGTGTTTGATCTGTGTTTCTGTTTGATCTGTGTGTGTGTTCGATTTGTGTGTGTGTTTGATCTGTAAGTGTTTGATCTGTGTGTGTGTTTGGTCCGTAAGTGTTTGATCTGTGTATGTGTGTTTGATCTGTGTGTGTGTGTTTGGTCTGTGTGTGTGTGTTTGATCTGTGTGTGTGTTTGATCTGTGTGTGTGTTTGGTCTGTGTGTGTGTTTGATCTGTGTGAGTGTTTGGTCTGTGTGTTTTTTGGTCTGTGTGTGTGTTTCATCTATGTGTGTGTTTGATTATTGTGTGTCTTTGTTCTGTGTGTGTGTGTGATTGGTTTGTGTGTTTGTTTGGTTTGAGTCTGTATTTGATCTGTGTGTGTGTTTGGTCTGTGTGTGTGTTGGGTCTGTGAGTGTGTTTGATCTGTGTGTGTGTTTGGTCTTTGTGTGTGTTTGATCTGTGTATGTGTTTGGTCTGAGTGTGTATTTCATCTGTGTGTGTGTTTGGTGTGTGTGTGTGTTTTGTGTGTGAGTGTGTTTGATCTGTGTGTGCGTTTAGTGTGTAATTGTTTGATCTGTGTGTTTGTTTGATTTGTGTTTGTGCTTGATCTCTGTGTGTGCTTGATCTTTGTGTGTGTTTGGTCTCTAAGTTTTTGATCTGTGTGTGTGTTTGGTCTCTCAGTGTTTGATCTGTGTGTGTGTGTTGGATCTGTGTGTGTGTGTTTGGTCTGTGTGTGTGTTTGATCTGTGTGTGTGTTTGATCTGTGTGTGAGTTTGGTCTGTGTTTGCTTTTGGTATGTGTGTATGTTTCATCTGTGTGTGTGTTTGGTCTGTGGGTGTGTTTGATCTGTGTGTGTGTGTGTTTGATCTGTGTGTGTGTTTGGTCTGTGTTTGTTTTTGGTATGTGTGTATGTTTGATCTGTGTGTGTGTTTGGTCTGTGTTTGTTTTGCTGTGTGTGTTTGGTCTGTGTGTGTGTTTGGTCTGTGTGTGTTTCGGATGTGTGTGTTTGGTGTGTGTAAGTGTTTGGTCTGTGTGTGTTTGCTCTGTGTGTGAGTGTGTTTGATCTGTTTGTGTGTGTGTGTGTGTGTGTTTGATCTGTGTATGTGTGTGTTTGATTTGTGTGTGTGTTTGATCTGCGTTTGTGTTTGGTCTGTGTGTGTGTTGGGTCTGTGAGTGTGTTTGATCTGTGTGTGTGTTTGGTCTGTGTGTGTGTTTGATCTGTGTGTTTGTTTGGTCTGAGTGTGTATTTCATCTGATTGTGTGTTTGGTGTGTGTGTGTTTGGTCTGTTAGTGTGTTTGATCTGTGTGTGTGTTTAGTGTGTAAGTGTTTGATCTGTGTGTTTGTTTGATCTGTGTTTGTGTTTCATCTGTGTGCGTGTTTGATCTGTGTGTGTGTTTGGTCTGTAAGTGTTTGATCTGTGTGTGTGTTTGGTCTGTAAGTGTTTGATCTGTGTGTGTGTGTTTGATATGTGTGTGTGTGTTTGGTCTGTGTGTGTGTTTGATCTGTGTGTGTGTTTGATCTGTGTGTGTGTTGGGTCTATGTGTGTTTTTGGTCTGTGTGTGTGTTTGATCTGTGTGTGTGTTTGGTCTGTGTGTGTTTTGCTGTGTGTGTTTGGTCTGTGTGTGTGTTTGGTCTGTGTGTGTGTTTGGTCTGTGTGTGTTTGGTCAGGGTAAGTGTTTGGTCTGTGTGTGTTTGGTCTGTGTGTGAGTGTGTTTGATCTGTTTATGTGTGTGTGTGTGTTTGATCTGTGTATGTGTGTGTTTGATCTGTGTGTGTGTGTTTGATCTGCGTGTGTGTTTGGTCTGTAAGTGTTTGGTCTGTTTGTTTGTTTGATATGTGTGTGTTTGGTCAGTGTGTGTGTTTGATCTGTGTGTGTGTTTGGTCTTGTGTGTGTTTTGTATGTGTGTGTTTGGCCTGTGTGTGTTTTGTCTGTAAGTGTGTGTTCGATCTGCGAGTGTTTGGTCTGTGTGTATTTTGTCTGTGTGTGTTTGGTCTGTGTGTGTGTTTCGCCTGTGTGTGTTTCGTCCGTGTGTGTTTGGTCTGTGTGTGTGTTTTATCTGTGTGTGTGTTTGGTTTGTGTGTGTTTTGCTGTGTGTATTTGGTCTGTGTGTGTGTTTGGGCTCTGTGTGTTTCGTCCGTGTGTGTTTGGTCTGAGTCTGTGTTTGATCTGTGTGTGTGTATGATCTGTGTAAGTGTTTGGTCTGTGTGTGTTTGGTCTGTGTATGAGTGTGTTTGATCTGTGTGTGTGTGTTTGTGTTTGATTTGTGAGTGTGTTTGATCTGCGTGTGTGTTTGGTCTCTAAGTGTTTGGTCTGTCTGTGTGTTTGGTATGTGTTTGTTTGGTCAGTGTGTGTGTTTGATCTGAGTGTGTGTTTGGTCTTGTGTGTGTTTTGTATGTGTGTGTTTTGTCTCTGTGTGTTTGGTCTGTAAGTGTTTGGTCTGTAAGTGTTTGGTCTGTGTTTGTGCTTGATCTGTGTGTGTCATGTTTGTGTGTGTGTTTGATATGTATGTGTGTGTTTGGTCTGTGTGTGTGTTTGATCTGTGTTTGTGTTTGGCTGTGTGTGTTTGATCTGTGAGTGTTTGATTTGTATGTGTGTTTGATCTGTGTGTGTGTTTGATCTGTGTGTGTGTGTGTGTTTGGTCTTTGTGTGTATTGGTCTGTGATTGTGTTTGGTCTGTGTGCATGTGTTTGGTCTGTCTGTGTGTTTGGTATGTGTTTGTTTGGTCAGTGTGTGTGTTTGATCTGAGTGTGTTTGGTCTTGTGTGTGTTTTGTATGTGTGTGTTTTGTCTGTGTGTGTTTGGTCTGTAAGTGTTTGGTCTGTGTTTGTGTTTGGTCTGTGTGTGTCATGTTTGTGTGTGTGTTTGATATGTGTGTGTGTGTTTGGTCTGTGTGTGTGTTTGATCTGTGTTTGTGTTTGGCTGTGTCTGTTTGATCTGTGAGTGTTTGATTTGTATGTGTGTTTGATCTGTGTGTGTGTTTGATCTGTGTGTGTGTGTGTGTTTGGTCTTTGTGTGTATTGGTCTGTGATTGTGTTTGGTCTGTGTGCATGTGTTTGGTCTGTGTGTGTGTTTGATCAGTGTATTTGTTTAATATGTGTGTGTGTTTGATCTGTGTGTGCGTGTTTGGTCTGTGTGTGAGTTTGATCTGTGTGTGTGTTTGGTCTGTGTGTGTCTGGTTGATCTGTGTGTGTGTGTTTGGTCTGTGTGCGTGTGTTTGGCTGTGTATGTGTTTGATCTGTATATGTGTTTGGTGTGTAAGTGTTTGGTCTGTGTGTGTTTGATCTGTGTGTGTGTTTGGTGTGTGTGTGTGTTTGATCTGTGTGTATGTTTGGTTTGTGTATATGTTTGGTCTGGGTGTGTATTTGATCAGTGTGTGTGTGTTTGGTGTGTGTGTGTGTTTGATCTGTGTGTGTGTTCGGTGTGTAAGTGTTTGATCTGTGTGTGTATTTGATCTGTGTTTCTGTTTGATCTGTGTGTGTGTTCGATTTGTGTGTGTGTTTGGTCTGTAAGTGTTTGATCTGTGTGTGTGTTTGGCCCGTAAGTGTTTGATCTGTGTATGTGTGTTTGATCTGTGTGTGTGTGTTTGGTCTGTGTGTGTGTGTTTGATCTGTGTGTGTGTTTGATCTGTGTGTGTGTATGGTCTGTGTGTGTGTTTGATTTGTATGAGTGTTTGGTCTGTGTGTGTTTTTGGTCTGTGTGTGTGTTTCATCTATATGTGTGTTTGATCTGTGTGTGTCTTTGTTCTGTGTGTGTGTTTGATCTGTGTGTGTGATTGGTTTGTGTGTTTGTTTGGTTTGAGTCTGTATTTGATCTGTGTGTGTGTTTGGTCTGTGTGTGTGTTGGGTCTGTGAGTGTGTTTGATCTGTGTGTGTGTTTGGTCTGTGTGTGTGTTTGATCAGTGTGTTTGTTTGGTCTGAGTGTGTATTTCATCTGTGTATGTGTTGTGTGTGTGTGTGATTGTTTGGTCTGTTAGTGTGTTTGATCTGTGTGTGTGTTTAGTGTGTAAGTGTTTGATCTGTGTGTTTGTTTGATCTGTGTTTGTGTTTGATCTGTGTGTGTGTTTGATCTTGTGTGTTTTTGGTATGTAAGTGTTTTATCTGTGTGTGTTTGGTCTGTAAGTGTTTGATCTGTGTGTGTGTGTTTGATCTGTGTGTGTGTGTTTGGTCTGTGTGTGTGTTTGGTCTGTGTGTGTGTTTGAACTGTGTGTGTGTTTGATCTGTTTGTGTTTTTGGTCTGTGTGTGTGTTTGATCTGTGTGTGTGTTTGGTCTGTGTGTGTTTCGTCCGTGTGTGTTTGGTCTGTGTCTGTGTTTGATATGTGTGTGTGTTTGATCTGTGTAAGTGTTTGTTCTGTGTGTGTTTGGTCTGTGTGTGTGTTTGATCTGTGTGTGTGTTTAGTGTGTAAGTGTTTGATCTGTGTGTTTGTTTGATCTGTGTTTGTGTTTGATCTGTGTGTGTGTTTGATCTTGTGTGTTTTTGGTATGTAAGTGTTTTATCTGTGTGTGTTTGGTCTGTAAGTGTTTGATCTGTGTGTGTGTGTTTGATCTGTGTGTGTGTGTTTGATCTGCGTGTGTGTTTGGTCTGTAAGTGTTTGGTCTGTTTGTGTGTTTGATCTGTGTGTGTGTGTTTGGTCTGTGTGTGTGTTTGGTCTGTGTGTGTGTTTGAACTGTGTGTGTTTGATCTATTTGTGTTTTTGGTCTGTGTGTGTGTTTGATTTGTGTGTGTGTTTGGTCTGTGTGTGTTTTGCTGTGTGTGTTTGGTCTGTGTGTGTGTTTGGTCTGTGTGTGTGTTTGGTCTGTGTGTGTTTTGTCCGTGTGTGTTTAATCTGTGTCTGTGTTTGATCTGTGTGTGTGTTTGATCTGTGTAAGTGTTTGGTCTGTGTGTGTTTGGTCTGTGTGTGTGTTTGATCTGTGTTTCTGTTTGATCTGTGTGTGTGTTCGATTTGTGTGTGTGTTTGATCTGTAAGTGTTTGATCTGTGTGTGTGTTTGGTCAGTAAGTGTTTGATCTGTGTATGTGTGTTTGATATGTGTGTGTGTGTTTGGTCTGTGTGTGTGTGTTTGATCTGTGTGTGTGTTTGATCTGTGTGTGTGTGTTTGGTCTGTGTGTGTGTTTGATCTGTGTGAGTGTTTGGTCTGTGTGTTTTTTGGTCTGTGTGTGTGTTTCATCTATGTGTGTGTTTGATCATTGTGTGTCTTTGTTCTGTGTGTGTGTGTGATTGGTTTGTGTACTTGTTTGGTTTGAGTCTGTACTTGATCTGTGTGTGTGTTTGGTCTGTGTGTGTGTTGGGTCTGTGTGTGTGTTGGGTCTGTGAGTGTGTTTGATCTGTGTGTGTATTTGGTCTTTGTGTGTGTTTGATCTGTGTATATGTTTGGTCTGAGTGTGTATTTCATCTGTGTGTGTGTTTGGTGTGTGTGTGTGTTTGGTCTGTGAGTGTTTTTGATCTGTGTGTGCGTTTAGTGTGTAATTGTTTGATCTGTGTGTTTGTTTGATCTGTTTGTGTTTGATCTGTGTGTGTGCTTGATCTTTGTGTGTGTTTGGTCTGTAAGTTTTTGATCTGTGTGTGTTTGGTCTGTAAGTGTTTGATCTGTGTGTGTGTGTTTGATCTGTGTGTGTGTTTGGTCTGTGTGTGTGTTTGATCTGTGTGTGTGTTTGATCTGTGTGTGTGTTTGGTCTGTGTGTGTTTTTGGTATGTGTGTGTGTTTGATCTGTGTGTGTGTTTGGTCTGTGTTTGTTTTGCTGTGTGTGTTTGGTCTGTGAGTGTGTTTGGTCTCTGTGTGTTTCGGCCGTGTGTGTTTGGTCTGTGTAAGTGTTTGGTTTGTGTGTGTTTGGTCTGTGTATGAGTGTGTTTGATCTGTTTGTGTGTGTGTGTGTGTGTGTGTGTTTGATCTGTGTATGTGTGTGTTTGATTTGTGTGTGTGTTTGATCTGCGTGTGTGTTTGGTCTGTAAGTGTTTGGTCTGTTTGTGTGTTTGATATGTGTGTGTTTGGTCAGTGTGTGTGTTTGATCTGTGTGTGTGTTTGGTCTTGTGTGTGTTTTTTATGTGTGAGTTTGGTCTGTGTGTGTTTGGTCTGTAAGTGTGTGTTTGATCTGTGTGTGTTTGGTCTGTGTGTGTTTTGTCTGTGTGTGTTTGGTCTGTGTGTGTGTATTTCGCCTGTGTGTGTTTCGTCCGTGTGTGTTTGGTCTGTGTGTGTTTGATCTGTGGGTGTGTTTGATCTGTGTATGTGTTTAATCTGTGTGTGTTTGGTCTGTTTTCGAGTGTGTTTGATCTGTGTTTGTGTGTGTTTGATCTGTGTATGTGTGTGTTTGATCTGTGTATGTGTTTGATCTGCGTGTGTGTTTGGTTTGTAAGTGTTTGGTCTGTGTGTGTGTTTGATATGTTTGTGTTTGGTCAGTGTGTGTGTTTGATCTGTGTGTGTGTTTGGTCTTGTGTGTGTTTTGTATGTGTGTGTTTGGTCTGTGTGTGTTTGGTCTGTAAGTGTGTGTTTGATCTGTGAGTGTTTGGTCTGTGTGTGTTTTGTCTGTGTGTGTTTGGTCTGTGTGTGTGTGTTTCGCCTGTGTGTGTTTCGTCCGTGTGTGTTTGGTCTGTGTGTGTGTTTGATCTGTGTGTGTGTTTGGTTTGTGTGTGTTTTGCTGTGTGTATTTGGTCTGTGTGTGTGTTTGGTCTCTGTGTGTTTCGTCCGTGTGTGTTTGGTCTGAGTCTGTGTTTGATCTGTGTGTGTGTTTGATCTGTGTAAGTGATTGGTCTGTGTGTGTTTGGTCTGTGTATGAGTGTGTTTGATCTGTGTGTGTGTGTGTGTGTTTGGTCTGTGTGTGTGTTTAATCTGTGTGTGTGTTTAATCTGCGTGTGTGTTTGGTCTCTAAGTGTTTGGTCTGTCTGTGTGTTTGGTCTCTAAGTGTTTGGTCTGTCTGTGTGTTTGGTCTGTCTGTGTGTTTGGTCTCTAAGTGTTTGGTCTGTGTTTGTGTTTGGTCTGTGTGTGTCATGTTTGTGTGTGTGTTTGATATGTGTGTGTGTGTTTGGTCTGTGTGTGTCTTTGATCTGTGTTTGTGTTTGGCTGTGTGTGTGTTTGATCTGTGAGTGTTTGATTTGTATGTGTGTTTGATCTGTGTGTGTCTTTGTTCTGTGTGTGTGTTTGATCTGTGTGTGTGATTGGTTTGTTTGTTTGTTTGGTTTGAGTCTGTATTTGATCTGTGTGTGTGTTTGGTCTGTGTGTGTGTTGGGTCTGTGAGTGTGTTTGATCTGTGTGTGTGTTTGGTCTGTGTGTGTGTTTGATCTGTGGGTGTGTTTGGTCTGAGTGTGTATTTCATCTGTGTGTGTGTTTGGTGTCTGTGTGTGTTTAGTCTGTTAGTGTGTTTGATCTGTGTGTGTGTTTAGTGTGTAAGTGTTTGATCTGTGTGTTTGTTTGAACTGTGTTTGTGTATGATCTGTGAGTGTGTTTGATCTGTGTGTGTGTTTGGTCTGTAAGTGTTTGATCTGTGTGTGTGTGTTTGATCTGTGTGTGTGTGTTTGGTCTGTGTGTATGTTTGATCTGTGTGTGTGTCTTTGAGCTGTGTGTGTGTTTGATCTGTGTGTGTTTTTGGTCTGTGTGTGTGTTTGATCTGTGTGTGTGTTTGGTCTGTGTGTGTTTTGCTGTGTGTGTTTGGTCTGTGTTTGGTCTGTGTCTGTATTTGATCTGTGTGTGTGTTTGATCTGTGTAAGTGTTTGGTCTGTGTGTGTTTGATCTATGTTTCTGTTTGATCTGTGTGTGTGTTTGATCTGTGTGTGTGTTCGATTTGTGTGTGTGTTTGATCTGTAAGTGTTTGATCTGTGTGTGTGTTTGGTCCGTAAGTGTTTGATCTGTGTATGTGTGTTTGATCTGTGTGTGTGTGTTTGGTCTGTGTGTGTGTGTTTGATCTGTGTGTGTGTTTGATCTGTGTGTGTGTTTGGTCTGTGTGTGTGTTTGATCTGTGTGAGTGTTTGGTCTGTGTGTGTGTTTCATCTATGTGTGTGTTTGATCATTGTGTGTCTTTGTTCTGTGTGTGTGTGTGATTAGTTTGTGTGTTTGTTTGGTTTGAGTCTGTATTTGATCTGTGTGTGTGTTTGGTGTGTGTGTGTGTTTGGTCTGTGAGTGTGTTTGATCTGTGTGTGCGTTTAGTGTGTAATTGTTTGATCTGTGTGTTTGTTTGATCTGTGTTTGTGTTTGATCTGTGTGTGTGCTTGTCCTTTGTGTGTGTTTGGTCTGTAAGTTTTTGATCTGTGTGTGTGTTTGGTATGTAAGTGTTTAATCTGTGTGTGTGTGTTTGATCTGTGTGTGTGTGTTTGGTCTGTGTGTGTGTTTGATCTGTGTGTGTGTTTGGTCTGTGTGTGCTTGGTCTGTGTGTGAGTGTGTTTGATCTGTTTGTGTGTGTGTGTGTGTTTGATCTGTGTATGTGTGTGTTTGATTTTTGTGTGTGTTTGATCTGCGTGTGTGTTTGGTCTGTGTGTGTGTTGGGTCTGTGAGTGTGTTTGATATGTGTGTGTGTTTGGTCTGTGTGTGTGTTTGATCTGTGTGCGTGTTTGGTCTGAGTGTGTATTTCATCTGTGTGTGTGTTTGGTGTGTGTGTTTGTTTGGTCTGTTAGTGTGTTTGATCTGTGTGTGTGTTTAGTGTGTAAGTGTTTGATCTGTGTGTTTGTTTGATCTGTGTTTTTGTTTGATCTGTGTGTGTGTTTGATCTGTGTGAGTGTTTGGTATGTAAGTGTTTGATCTGTGTGTGTGTTTGGTCAGTAAGTGTTTGAAATGTGTGTGTGTGTTTGATCTGTGTGTGTGTGTTTGGTCTGTGTGTGTGTTTGATCTGTGTATGTGTTTGAACTGTGTGTGTGTTTGGTCTGTGTGTGTGTTTGAACTGTGTGTGTGTTTGGTCTGTGTGTGTTTTTGGTCTGTGTATGTGTTTGATCTGTGTGTGTGTTTGGTCTGTGTGTGTTTTGCTGTGTGTGTTTGGTCTGTGTGTGTGTTTGGTCTGTGTGTGTTTCGCCCGTGTGTGTTTGGTCTGTGTCTGTGTTTGATCTGTGTGTGTGTTTGATCTGTGTAAGTGTTTGGTCTGTGTGTGTTTGGTCTGTGTGTGTTTGATCTGTGTTTCTGTTTGATCTGTGTGTGTGTTCGATTTGTGTGTGTGTTTGATCTGTAAGTGTTTGATCTGTGTGTGTGTTTGATCCGTAAGTGTTTGATCTGTGTATGTGTGTATGATCTGTGTGTGTGTTTGGTCTGTGTGTGTGTGTTTGATTTGTGTGTGTGTTTGATCTGTGTGTGTGTTTGGTCTGTGTGTTTTTTGGTTTGTGTGTGTGTTTCATCTTTGTGTGTGTTTGATCTGTGTGTGTGTTTGGTGTGTGTGTGTGTGTTTGATCTGTGTGAGTGTTTGGTTTGTGTGTATGTTTTGTCTGAGTGTGTATTTGATCTGTGTGGGTGTTTGGTCTGTGTGTGTGTTTGGTCTGTGAGTGTGTGTTTGATTTGTGTGTGTGTTTGATATGTGTGTGTGTTTGATCTGTGTGTGTGTTTGGTTTGTGTGTATGTTTGGTCTGAGTGTGTATTTGATCTGTCTGTGTGTTTGGTCTGTGTGTGTGTTTGGTCTGTGAGTGTGTTTCATCTGTGTGTGTGTTTGGTCCGTAAGTGTTTGATCTGTGTATGTGTGTTTGATCTGTGTGTGTGTGTTTAGTCTGTGTGTGTGTCTTTGATCTGTGTGGGTGTTTGATCTGTGTGTGTGTTTGGTCTGTGTGTGTGTTTGATCTGTGTGTGTGTTTGGTCTGTGTGTGTGTTTGATCTGTGTATGTGTTTGAACTGTGTGTGTGTTTGGTCTGTGTGTGTTTTTGGTCTGTGTATGTGTTTGATCTGTGTGTGTTTGGTCTGTGTGTGTTTTCCTGTGTGTGTTTGGTCTGTGTGTGTGTTTGGTCTGTGTGTGTTTCGTCCGTGTGTGTTTGGTCTGTGTCTGTGTTTGATCTGTGTGTGTGTTTGATCTGTGTAAGTGTTTGGTCTGTGTGTGTTTGGTCTGTGTGTGTGTTTGATCTGTGTTTCTGTTTGATCTGTGTGTGTGTTCGATTTGTGTGTGTGTTTGATCTGTAAGTGTTTGATCTGTGTGTGTGTTTGGTCCGTAAGTGTTTGATCTGTGTATGTGTGTATGATCTGTGTGTGTGTGTTTGGTCTGTGTGTATGCGTTTGCTCTGTGTGTGTGTTTGATCTGCATGTGTGTTTGGTCTGTGTGTGTGTTTGATCTGTGTGAGTGTTTGGTCTGTGTGTTTTTGGGTTTGTGTGTGTGTTTCATCTTTGTGTGTGTTTGATCTGTGTGTATGTTTGGTGTGTGTGTGTTTGATTTGTGTGTGTGTTTGGTTTGTGTGTATGTTTGGTCTGAGTGTTTTTGATCTGTGTGTGTGTTTGGTCTGTGTGTGTGTTTGGTCTGTGAGTGTGTTTCATCTGTGTGTGTGTGTTTGGTGTGTAAGTGTTTCATCTGTGTGTGTGTTTAATCTGTGTTTCTGTTTGATCTGTGTGTGTGTTCGATTTGTGTGTGTGTTTGGTCTATAAGTGTTTTATCTGTGTGTGTGTTTGGTCCGTAAGTGTTTGATCTGTGTATGTGTGTTTGATCTGTGTGTGTGTGTTTAATCTGTGTGTGTGTCTTTGATCTGTGTGGGTGTTTGATCTGTGTGTGTGTTTGGTCTGTGTATGTGTTAGATATGTGTATTTTTTTGGTTTGAGTCTGTTATTGATCTGTATGTGTGTTTGGTCTGTGTGTGTGTTGGGTCTGTGAGTGTGTTTGATCTGAGTGTGTATTTCATCTGTGTGTGTGTTTGGTGTTTGTGTGTGTTTGCTCTGTGAGTGTGTTTGATATGTGTGTGTGTTTAGTGTGTAAGTGTTTGATCTGTGTTTGTGTTTCATCTGTGTGTGTGTTTGATCTGTGTGTGTGTTTGGTCTGTAAGTGTTTGATCTGTGTGTGTGTTTGGTCTGTAAGTGTTTGATCTGTGTGTGTGAGTTTGATATGTGTGTGTGTGGTTGGTCTGTGTGTGTGTTTGATCTGTGTTTGTGTTTGATCTGTGTGTGTGTTTGGTCTATGTGTGTTTTTGGTCTGTGTGTGTGTTTGACCTGTGTGTGTGTTTGATCTGTGTGTGTGTTTGGTCTGTGTGTGTTTTTGGTCTGTGTGTGTGTTTGATCTGTGTGTGTGTTTGGTCTGTGTGTTTTTTGCTGTGTGTGTTTGGTCTGTGTGTGTGTTTGGTCTGTGCGTGTGTTTGGTCTGTGTGTGTTTGGTCTGTGTGTGAGTGTGTTTGATCTGTTTATGTGTGTGTGTGTGTGTGTTTGATCTGTGTATGTGTGTGTTTGATCTGTGTGTGTGTTTGATCTGCGTGTGTGTTTAGTCTGTAAGTGTTTGGTCTGTTTATGTGTTTGATATGTGTGTGTTTGGTCAGTGTGTGTGTTTGATCTGTGTGTGTGTTTGGTCTTGTGTGTGTTTTGTATGTGTGTGTTTGGTCTGTGTGTGTTTGGTCTGTAAGTGTGTGTTTGATCTGTGAGTGTTTGGTCTGTGTGTGTTTTGTCTGTGTGTGTTTGGTCTGTGTTTGTGTGTTTCGCCTGTGTGTGTTTCGTCCGTGTGTGTTTGGACTGTGTGTGTGTTTGATCTGTGTGTGTGTTTGGTTTGTGTGTGTTTTGCTGTGTGTATTTGGTCTGTGTGTGTGTTTAGTCTCTGTGTGTTTCATACGTGTGTGTTTGGTCTGTGTCTGTGTTTGATCTGTGTGTGTGTATGATCTGTGTAAGTGTTTGGTCTGTGTGTGTTTGGTCTGTGTATGAGTGTGTTTGATCTGTGTGTGTGTGTTTATGTTTGATCTGTGTGTGTGTTTGATCTGCGTGTGTGTTTGGTCTCTAAGTGTTTGGTCTGTCTGTGTTTGGTATGTGTTTGTTTGGTCAGTGTGTGTGTTTGATCTGAGTGTGTGTTTGGTCTTGTGTGTGTTTTGTATGTGTGTGTTTTGTCTGTGTGTGTTTGGTCTGTAAGTGTTTGGTCTGTGTTTGTGTTTGGTCTGTGTGTGTCATGTTTGTGTGTGTGTTTGATATGTGTGTGTGTGTTTGGTCTGTGTGTGTGTTTGATCTGTGTTTGTGTTTGGCTGTGTGTGTGTTTGATCTGTGAGTGTTTGATTTGTATGTGTGTTTGATCTGTGTGTGTGTTTGATCTGTGTGTGTGTGTGTGTGTGTTTGGTCTTTGTGTGTATTGGTCTGTGATTGTGTTTGGTCTGTGTGTGTGTGTTTGGTCTGTATGTTTGTTTGGTCTGTGAGTGTTTGATCTGTGTGTGTGTTTGATCTGTGTGTGTGTTTGATATGTGCATGTGTTTGGTCTGTGTGTGTGTTTGATCAGTGTATTTGTTTAATATGTGTGTGTGTTTGATCTGTGTGTGCGTGTTTGGTCTGTGTGTGAGTTTGGTCTGTGTGTGTGTTTGGTCTGTGTGTGTCTGGTTGATCTGTGTGTGTGTGTTTGGTCTGTGTGCGTGTGTTTGGCTGTGTATGTGTTTGGTGTGTGTGTGTGTTTGATCTGTGTGTATGTTTGGTTTGTGTATATGTTTGGTCTGGGTGTGTATTTGATCAGTGTGTGTGTGTGTTTGGTGTGTGTGTGTGTGTTTGATCTGTGTGTGTGTTCGGTGTGTAAGTGTTTGATCTGTGTGTGTGCTTGATCTGTGTTTCTGTTTGATCTGTGTGTGTGTTCGATTTGTGTGTGTGTTTGGTCTGTAAGTGTTTGATCTGTGTGTGTGTTTGGCCCGTAAGTGTTTGATCTGTGTATGTGTGTTTGATCTGTGTGTGTGTGTTTGGTCTGTGTGTGTGTGTTTGATCTGTGTGTGTGTTTGATCTATGTGTGTGTATGGTCTGTGTGTGTGTTTGATATGTGTGAGTGTTTGGTCTGTGTGTGTTTTTGGTCTGTGTGTGTGTTTCATCTATATGTGTGTTTGATCTGTGTGTGTCTTTGTTCTGTGTGTGTGTTTGATCTGTGTGTGTTATTGGTTTGTGTGTTTCTTTGGTTTGAGTCTGTATTTGATCTGTGTGTGTGTTTGGTCTGTGTGTGTGTTGGGTCTGTGAGTGTGTTTGATCTGTGTGTGTGTTTGGTCTGTGTGTGTGTTTGATCTGTGTGTGTGTTTGGTCTGAGTGTGTATTTCATCTGTGTGTGTGTTGTGTGTGTGTGTGATTGTTTGGTCTGTTAGTGTGTTTGATCTGTGTGTGTGTTTAGTGTGTAAGTGTTTGATCTGTGTGTGTGTTTAGTGTGTAAGTGTTTGATCTGTGTGTTTGTTTGATCTGTGTTTGTGTTTGATCTGTGTGTGTGTTTGATCTTGTGTGTTTTTGGTATGTAAGTGTTTTATCTGTGTGTGTTTGGTCTCTAAGTGTTTGATCTGTGTGTGTGTGTTTGATCTGCGTGTGTGTGTTTGGTCTGTGTGTGTGTTTGGTCTGTGTGTGTGTTTGAACTGTGTGTGTGTTTGATCTGTTTGTGTTTTTGGTCTGTGTGTGTGTTTGATCTGTGTGTGTGTTTGGTCTGTGTGTGTTTTGCTGTGTGTGTTTGGTGTGTGTGTGTGTTTGGTCTGTGTGTGTGTTTGGTCTGTGTGTGTTTCGTCCGTGTGTGTTTGGTCTGTGTCTGTGTTTGATCTGTGTGTGTGTTTGATCTGTGTAAGTGTTTGGTCTGTGTGTGTTTGGTCTGTGTGTGTTTGGTCTGTGTGTGTGTTTGATCTGTGTTTCTGTTTGATCTGTGTGTGTGTTCGATTTGTGTGTGTGTTTGATCTGTAAGTGTTTGATCTGTGTGTTTGTTTGGTCAGTAAGTGTTTGATCTGTGTATGTGTGTTTGATCTGTGTGTGTGTGTTTGGTCTGTGTGTGTGTGTTTGATCTGTGTGTGTGTTTGATCTGTGTGTGTGTGTTTGGTCTGTGTGTGTGTTTCATCTGTGTGAGTGTTTGGTCTGTGTGTTTTTTGGTCTGTGTGTGTGTTTCATCTATGTGTGTGTTTGATCAATGTGTGTCTTTGTTCTGTGTGTGTGTGTGATTGGTTTGTGTACTTGTTTGGTTTGAGTCTGTATTTGATCTGTGTGTGTGTTTGGTCTGTGTGTGTGTTGGGTCTGTGAGTGTGTTTGATCTGTGTGTGTGTTTGGTCTTTGTGTGTGTTTGGTCTTTGTGTGTGTTTGATCTGTGTATATGTTTGGTCTGAGTGTGTATTTCATCTGTGTGTGTGTTTGGTGTGTGTGTGTGTTTGGTCTGTGAGTGTTTTTGATCTGTGTGTGCGTTTAGTGTGTAATTGTTTGATCTGTGTGTTTGTTTGATCTGTTTGTGTTTGATCTGTGTGTGTGCTTGATCTTTGTGTGTGTTTGGTCTGTAAGTTTTTGATCTGTGTGTGTTTGGTCTGTAAGTGTTTGATCTGTGTGTGTGTGTTTGATCTGTGTGTGTGTGTTTGGTCTGTGTGTGTGTTTGATCTGTGTGTGTGTTTGATCTGTGTGTGTGTTTGGTCTGTGTGTGTTTTTGGTATGTGTGTGTGTTTGATCTGTGTGTGTGTTTGGTCTGTGTTTGTTTTGCTGTGTGTGTTTGGTCTGTGTGTGTGTTTGGTCTCTGTGTGTTTCGGCCGTGTGTGTTTGGTCTGTGTAAGTGTTTGGTTTGTGTGTGTTTGGTCTGTGTATGAGTGTGTTTGATCTGTTTGTGTGTGTGTGTGTGTTTGATCTGTGTATGTGTGTGTTTGATTTGTGTGTGTGTTTGATCTGCGTGTGTGTTTGGTCTGTAAGTGTTTGGTCTGTTTGTGTGTTTGATATGTGTGTGTTTGGTCAGTGTGTGTGTTTGATCTGTGTGTGTGTTTGGTCTTGTGTGTGTTTTTTATGTGTGAGTTTGGTCTGTGTGTGTTTGGTCTGTAAGTGTGTGTTTGATCTGTGTGTGTTTGGTCTGTGTGTGTTTTGTCTGTGTGTTTGGTCTGTTCGTGTGTATTTCGCCTGTGTGTGTTTCGTCCGTGTGTGTTTGGTCTGTGTGTGTGTTTGATCTGTGGGTGTGTTTGGTCTGTGTATGTGTTTAATCTGTGTGTGTTTGGTCTGTTTTCGAGTGTGTTTGATCTGTGTTTGTGTGTGTTTGATCTGTGTATGTGTGTGTTTGATCTGTGTATGTGTTTGATCTGCGTGTGTGTTTGGTCTGTAAGTGTTTGGTCTGTGTGTGTGTTTGATATGTTTATGTTTGGTCAGTGTGTGTGTTTGATCTGTGTGTGTGTTTAGTTTGTGTGTGTCTTTCGTATGTGTGTGTTTGGTCTGTGTGTGTTTGGTTTGTAAGCGTTTGGTTTGTGTGTGTGTTTGGTCTGTGTGTGTTTGGTCTGTGTGAGTGTTTGATCTGTGTGTGTGTTTAGTCTGTTAGTGTTTGGTATGTGTGTGTGTTTGGTCTGTGTGTGTTTGGTCTTTAAGTGTTTGGTCTGTGTTTGTGTTTGGTCTGTGTTTGTGTTTGGTCTGTGTGTGTTAGGTCTGTGTGTGTTTTTGATATGTGTGTGTGTTTGGTCTGTGTGTGTGTTTGGTCTGTGTGTGTGTTTGATCTGTGAGTGTTTCGTCTGTGTGTGTGTTTGACCTGTGTGTGTGTTTGATCTATGTGTGTGTGTGTTTGGTCTGTGTGTGTGTTTGATTTGTGTGTGTGTTTAATTTGTGTGTGTTTGATCTGTGTGTGTGTTTGGTCTGTGTGTGTGTTTGTTCTGTGTGTGTGTTTGGTCTTTGTGTGTGTTTAGTCTGTGTGTGTGTTTGGTCTGTGTGTGTGTGTTTTATCTGTGTGTCTGTTTGGTCTGTGTATGTGCGTTTAGTCTGTGTGTGTTTGGTCTGTGTGTGTGTTTGATCTGTGTGTGAGTTTGGTCTGTAATTGTTTGGTCTGTGTGTGTTTGGTATATATGTGTGTTTGGTCTGTAAGTGTTTGGTCTGTGCGTGTTTGGTCTGTAAGTGTTTGGTATGAGTGTGTTTGGACTGTAAGTGTTTGGTCTGTGTGTGTTTAGTTTGTGTGTGTTTGATCTGTGTGTGTGTTTGATCTGTGTGTGTGTTTGGTTTGTGTGTGTGTTTGGTCTGAGTGTGTATTTGATCTGTGTGTGTGTTTGGTCTGTGTGTGTGTTTGGTCTGTGAGTGTGTTTGATCTGTGTGTGTGTTTGGTCTATAAGTGTTTGATCTGTGTGTGTGTTTAATCAGTGTTTGTGTTTGATCTGTGTGTGTGATTGGTGTATGTGTGTGTTTGATCTGTGTGTGTTTGGTCTGTAAGGGTTTGATGTGTGTGTGTGTTTGATCTGTGTGTGTGTTTGGTCTGTGTGTTTGGTTGATCTGTGTGTGTGTTTGGTCTGTGTGTGTTTTGGTCTGTGTGTGTGTGTGTTTGATCTGTGTGTGTGTTTGGACTGTGTGTGTGTTTGGTCTGTGTGTGTGTTTAGTCTATGTGTGTTTCGTCTGTGTGTGCTTGGTCTGTGTGTGTGTTTGATCTGTGTGTGTGTGTGTGTTTGATTTGTGTTTGTGTTTGGTCTGTGTGTGTTTGTTCTGTGTGTGTGTATTTGATCTGTGTGTGTATGTTTGATCTGTGTGTGTGTATGATCTGTGTGTGTATGATCTGTGTGTGTGTTTGATATGTGTGTGTGTGTTTAGTCTGTCTGTCTTTGGTATGTGTGTGTGTTTGGTCTGTGTGTGTTTGGTCTGTAAGTGTTTGGTCTGTGTGTGTGTTAGGTCTGTGTGTGTTTGGTCTGTGTGTGTGTTTGATCTGTGTGTGTGATTGGTCTGTGTTTGTGTTTGGTCTGTAAGTGTTTGGTCTGTGTGTGTTTGGTCTGTAAGTGTTTGGTCTGTGTGTGTGTGAGATTTTTCTCTACGCCTACCTCCCTTAGGAGGTGGACTACAAGTTTGAAGTCTGCTCACGGCAGTTAAGCCTGAGTCCAGTAGAAAAAGGAAAAGCGGGAGCAAACCGCCAGGCCTCCACCACCAAGGGTGAAAACCTGTCCACATTAGGCCGCTGGCTCCTCCTAGTTAAACAGGACGTTAAAACTAATAAAGGGTAACCGACGGGTTCTCACAATCAAATATTTATATTTGATGTGGCGCTATGAATTGGAATTCGAATTCCCAAGAACAGCCGCCTTATCAAGATCAGATCACATCAACATTTAATAATATGCAGAAATATGGTGGAATAATATGGTTGAAGGGTTGACATCAAAGACTGTTTTCTATAACATTACAATTTATTAATAATAAGAGACTAACTACTACATTACCGAGTTTACGTTACGTTAATGTCAATCCAGTGGCACGATAACAAACAGCTAAATAGCAACCCTTGCTGTGAGGCTGCATACTGAACTAACCTGAACACAGGTGTTCCTACTGATAACGCAATATTGCAAAACAAAGAAAAATATCACAGACTAAGTTACACCACAGCGAATGGTTACGTTATTGTACATCAAGTGGCATTTGCAACACAGCTTATTCAACAGCCCCTCGAGAAGTGACAGCAGGCTCCATCTTGCTGACACTTCGGGCTGACAACATGAACTAACTGTACAAATGAAGGATATCCACTGAAGACAAAGACACAAGCAGGCAATCAATAGTGTCTCAGTTTCCCTGACAGCTACTATAATCACAAACTTAGGGGTCCTCCCGCCCCCCCAGGAGAGACCCACGTAACTAGGCGGGAGTCCAACAGTGACTCCCCCCTATCACAACCCAGTGTGAACACTCTTTGCAACTCCCTACAAGAAGTTGCCCCTGTTGTAAGTAACAAAGATAGGCATGGCGGGATTCTGGGACACAGCTCCACAGATCCCTAGATGACTCTACTCTCGTTACCAGACGACATCCAAAAGAAATTGCCTTAAGTGATTAATTCCGTTAATTGACTGATCGCAGCAGTCAGCAACAAAGTACTACGGTAATCACAAACAATTGTCTCCCACTACACAACAACATGATGATACTCTACGTTAATCTTTAACACTTGTCTCTCTCTTGTTAACACTACTCAACATATATTACATCACACTTGACTCCTTGCAAGTATTCAGTGAGTAATTCTCAATTAAGGTCAAACGGACCACTAATTACATCCCCATTGAGTTACGTTAACTAAGCCTACCCTAACTTGGTAGCTTCTCCAGTCTGTGTCAAAAAATTACTAGTGAGTGTTAATTACCCTAATTAAGTCACTAATTACTTCTGAGCCATTAATTAACTGTCACCAGGACCGATAATTAATCATCCATAAATACGTCTCACTCCGCACTGCCTAAGCAGGTCTCATCAAACACTGAATTCACGGGAAAGGAGTTAATTACCCTAATTAACAAGATGTGCCAATAATCCACTGTCCTCAGACAGGATATGATTAATACAACGATTTATGCTAGCTCCATGACCTCGCTATACCGAGTCACCGGAGCTCTCCAAGGTTAATTACTCCACTAATTAACCTGAGCCACTAATTGCTATACCCCTGAAAGGTAATTAGTCTCGAGCATATTATGTTAACACAAGTACTGACAGACTCTGACAGATCCTCTCCCACTACGTGAATTCATGATAAAAGGCTAATTACATAATTAGCTAGAGTGGTCAATTAATTGTCACATGGACAATTAATTGCTCCCGAGACGTATTTCACTCAAGCTCAACACTGTTTCGCTTATAACAGCCCTCACTCACTCCACAATACTAAGTGTGCACCCCTTATCCAGTTAATTACCCCTTACTTAATTAACTCACTGAATCCTTAAGTCCTCAACACAACTTAAAGAAACATAGTAACCCCAGCGTTACATAGGTTACACTACAATGGCATGCAACATCATAAAAGCACTGCCCACATATGGTTGCGGCTACTGCAACTCGCTACTTACTGTGACCACACAATAATGACACACGGTTGTGCAACACACAAAAGTATACTAATATTACTGCCCCCCTCTTTTTCTTGCACCCGATTGCAAAGGAATACTGTGAACACACACACACTTACCTCAGCAAGGCAATTAACCCATCAATTGCCTGCTCTCAATAAGTACTGTGAATTCCCCTGAATAATCCTAGAGGTCCCTTAAACCCTCAACACAGTTCCTGGTGCAATAATATTGCATAAACTGAAACAATACTGCACAAACCTGCAACATAATGATGCCGTCAGCATACCCCACATGCTAATGACATCATTAGGCAAACAGTCAGCAATCACACCTACTGACTTACCACACAACACAGTACATAAACATGCAAATGAACACATAGAAATGGCATTCACATAATCAATGAAAATTATATCACCAAGTAATATGTAACTAACTACACAGACTTCAGGGGTCCCCACTGACATCCCTGCCTACCTCTAATGATTATAATTTTACGGTACTCTATGGCATTAACCCAGTCTGAACGATTATATAGAATCGACAGGCTGGATCACTTATATGGTAAATCTCTACACTGACTGGTTACATACTCTAGTCAGTCTACTAACATACAGTGTGGTCCCGTGTATAATATCTATCTCCAGGTACCGCCCCTATCCACCACCTGGATCCCACTGACAGCTGTCACTCAGCTGCTTTTCTAGCCTGGCGAGGCTCTGAGATAACTCTTACCGGGAATTTCCACCGGTACCCATCACACTGTAATAGTATTCATTTCTACTGCCCTCTTTCCCTTATCTTTCCTCATTTTCCAAGTTACTACCACACTAGCTGACAACACTTAGCTTGCTTGCTCCTCATGCGTCGACAAGATGTGGCCCTAGGCTGTCCCGGGAAAGTGGCCAAGGCATGTGGCCACAGCGCCCCTCCCGAGCTGAGAGAGGGGGGGTGGGGTTTGGCCTGGGGCGCGGGCAGGCGGCTGGGTGGCCTGGGGTGGCCACGGGTAGCGCATGACGTCATAGCACCCCACCGGCTGAGCTGGCGGGCGGGGTGGGTGGCCTGGGTGGCCGCGGGCTGGCAGGCTGCCGCCCACAGGAGTACCCACGCGGCTGGGGAATCACAACCCCATCAAGCTAGAACCTGCCTTGTTCTACACTGGGGTGACAATGGCCGGCGGCGTCCCCACACTGACGCAGCCTGGCGAAAATGCAAAGTCCAACCTGGGCCTGTAATATCACACTCACTTACACTGCCCAACATCAATTGTCCATTGCCACTAGACAGGATACTCGACCCACCTGTTACACCGTGAGGCTCTGCCAGCCTGCCTCATGGGTTCACACAGTCAACTGTCTCTTAGCTTTTTACAGTTTCTTCCGTAAATCCTTGGCCCCAATTCACCTAATTGGGCCTTGACACAACCAGGGATAGCAGGGGTGCCATCCCTGCTAGTTAACACGGTAACGTCCGCGATTAACGGGGGTGGAGGGGGAAAACTCCCCCCCTCCACCCAGACACGTCCTAGTCCACCTGCTACCCTGCTCAGACTGAAGATTTCCCGCGCTATTGAAACTCAAAATGCCCATACCTTCCACTATTTTTGTCTAGACCAATCAGCTTGAAGCCGGTACGGTTCCTCGTATCGGATCCAACCATAGCTCTTCGCGCCAAAACTAGGCTTGGAGCACACATGCCGGACCCAATCACCTCTCTCCGTCACCCTCGGGCGTCCTGTGACGTCACAAGGAGGGGGAGGCCTACCGAGTGGCGTGATGTCTCCCATGTGGGGGGGGGGGGGGGGGAAAGGCAGCGTTCACCCCACTCTCCCTCCCCTCCCCCTGTAAAACCGTTGGGAGAGTCAAGTACCTCCCTACACCACTTCACTCTCAACTCCCATCCTATTTCACAGAAACAGGAAAATTTCTGTAATTTTCTCTACAGAGCAATCACAGACTTCTAACTAATCACAAATGATAGTTCGTAACATAAGCTTTCATTCAACACCCAACAAGCATATGTTATTTTGAAAGCTTCAGTTTCTAGAGTGACTAGCCTAATCTAGAAACTAGGAAAACTAGCTGAGGGATCTAGATCCCTCACAGTGTGTTTGGTCTGTGTATGTGTTTGGTCTGAAACTGTTTGGTCTGTGTGTGTGTTTGGTCTGTGTGTGTGTTTGGTCTGTAAGTGTTTGGTCTGTGTATGTGTTTGATCTGTGTGTGTGTTTGGTCTGTAAGTGTTTGGTCCGTTTGTGTGTTTGGTCTGTCAGTGTTTAGTCTGTGTGTATTTGGTCTGTGTGTGTGTTTGATCTGTAAGTGTTTGGTCTATGTATGTGTTTGTTTTTTAAGTGTTTGGTCTGTGTGTGTTTTGTCTGAAAGTGTTTGGTCTGTGTGTGTGTTTGATCTGTGTGTGTGTTTGGTCTGTGTGTGTGTTTTGTCTGTGTGTGTGTGTGTGTGTTTGGTCTGTGTGTGTGTTTGATCTGTGAGTGTGTTTATTCTGTGTGTGTGTTTGATCTGTGTGTTTGGTCTGTGTGTGTTTTTGGTCTGTGTGTGTTTTTGGTCTGTGTGTGTGTTTGGTCTGTGTGTGCGTTTGATCTGTGTGTATTTGGTCTGTGTGTGTTTGGTCTGTGTGTGTTTGGTCTGTGTGTGTGTTTGGTTTGTGTGTGTGTTTGGTCTGTATATGATTCGACGGTGTTTGTTTGGTCTGTGTGTGTGTTTGATCTGTGTGTGTGTTTGATCTGTGTGTGTTTGTCTGTGTGTGTTTGGTCTGTGAGTGTGTGTTTGATCTGTGTGCGTGTTTGTTCTGAGTGAGTGTTTGATCTGTGTGTGTGTTGGGTCTGTGTGTGTTTGTTCTGTGTGTGCTTGGTCTGTAAGTGTTTGGTCTGTGTGTGTGTTTGATCTCTGTGTGTTTGTTTTATCTGTGTGTGTGTTTAGCCTTTGTGTGTGTTTGGTATGTGTGTTTGCTTGGTCTGTGTGTGTTTTGTCTGTGTGTGTTTGGTCTGTAAGTGTTCGGTCTGTAAGTGTTTGGTCTGTGTGTGTGTGTGTGGTTGATCTGTTTGTGTTTGGTCTGTGTGTGTGTTTGATCTGTGTGTGTGTTTGAGCTGTGTGTGTGTTTGGTCTGTGTGTGTTTGGCCTGTGTGTGTGTTTGATCTGTGTGTGTGTTTGGTCTGTGTGTGTGTTTGAACTGCTAGTGTTTGATCTGTGTGTATGTTTGGTCTGTGTGTGTGTGTTTGGTCTGTGTGTGTGTTTGGTCTGTGTGTGTGTTTGATCTGTGTGTGTGCTTTTAATCTGTGTGTGTGTTTTATGTGGGTGTGTTTTATGTGTGTGTGTTTGATCTGTGTGTGTGTTTGATCTGTGTGTGTGTTTGGTCTGTGTTTATGTTTGGTGTGTAAGTGTTTGGTCTGTGTGTGTTTGGTCTGTAAGTGGTTGGTCTGTGTGTGTTTGGTCTGTGTGTTTGTTTGGTCTGTGTGTGTGTTTGGTCTGTAATTGTTTGGTCTGTGTGTGTTTGGTATGTATGTGTGTTTGGTCTGTAAGTGTTTGGTCTGTGTGTGTGTTTGGTCTGTAAGTGTTTGGTCTGCTTGTTTGTTTGATCTGTGTGTGTGTTTAGTCTTTGTGTGTGTTTGGTATGTGTGTTTGTTTGGTCTGTGTGTGTTTGGTCTGTGTGTGTTTGGTCTGTAAGTGTTTGGTCTGTGTGTGTGTGTGTGTTTGATCTGTGTATGCTTGGTCTGTGTGTGTGTTTGATCTGTGTGTGTGTTTGCTCTGTGTGTGTGTTTGATCTGTGTGTGTTTGGCCTGTGTGTGTGTTTGATCTGTGTGTGTGTTTGGTCTGTGAGTGTGTTTGATCAGTTAGTGTTTAATCTGTGTGTGTGTTTGGTCTGTGTGTGTGTTTGGTCTGTGTGTGTGTTTGGTCTGTGAGTGTGTTTGATCTGTGTGTGTGTTTGGTCTTTGTGTGTGTTTAGTTTGTGTGTGTGTTTTATATGTGTGTGTGTTTGTGTTTGGTCTCTAAGTGTTTGGTCTGTGTGTGTTTGGTCTGTGTGTGTGTTTGGGCTGTGTGTGAGTTTGGTCTGTAATTGTTTGGTCTGTGTGTGTTTGGTATGTGTGTGTGTTTGGTCTGCAAGTGTTTGGTCTGTGTGTGTGTTTGGTCTGTAAGTGTTTAGTATGAGTTATCTTGGGAGGTTATGTTGAGATGATTTCGGGGCTTTAGTGTCCCCGCGGCCTGGTCCTCGACCAGGCCTCCACCCCTAGGAAGCAGCCCGTGACAGCTGACTAACTCCCAGGTACCTATTTTACTGCTAGGTAACAGGGGCATTCAGGGTGAAAGAAACTTTGCCCATTTGTTTCTGCCTCGTGCCGGAATCGAACCCGCCCCACAGAATTACGAGTCCTGCGCGCTATCCACCAGGCTACGAGGCCCCCCTCGAGGCCCCTCGAGTGTGTTTGGTCTGTGTGTGTTTGGTCTGTGTGTGTGTTTGGGCTGTGTGTGAGTTTGGTCTGTAATTGTTTGGTCTGTGTGTGTTTGGTATGTGTGTGTTACAAAAATAAATGTGGGGCTTCTGGGGTACTGGTAATATTAAGGGGTAAGGGTAGTTAGAAGACAAGAGTATCAAATATGGGAGAGCTAAAAGGCCCGGCCCCCAAAATAAACTATCCACAGTAGTAATAACTTGCTACAAGACCATATATGTTAGTCTAAGGGTTGATCAATGCGCTCCCACACTGGAAGAAGAGATACTCTGTAATTCATGTACTTATTTATTAACCCCTTAACAACCCCCCATATACACTCACACCAATAACAATAATAATAATAACTTTACCACGCTATCTTACGTTAAAAGCCTTGGTCCACTTAGACAGGATACAAGGTTTACACTAATAACAAGCTAGGGTAAAGTACTTCTGGATAAGCACTGAAGCTGGATGCAGCTTAGGGTAGGGAAACCACGTGGGACCCTAATACAAACACAACACTTAGGGGTACCCAAAACACTGGCAAATACTACCCCCAGGTCTCACCAATCGTTACTACCAGAGTAGGTACACTTAATAATGCCCCGTACTTAACTTAAGGATACAGGAACTTCAGGTAAGGAAATAAGTAAGAGGAGAAGGGAGAAGAGTAGGGGTGCAGCCACAGAGTAGGTCTTATCCGCACGAACACCAGCCCAGAGAAGAGCGAGCTAGCGACCAGCTGCCTCCCTCATGTCGTGGTGCCTGAAGGAGCCTAATTGATTGTGCAGCTAAGCACATTAAAGATCTTCCCCTATGCAACTTATTGTTACTTTATGAATGATTAGAAAGTATTAGTAAGCAAAGTTGGTGCCTATGTTATTATTTAATAATCAACCCCCAGCTCAGTCTTTAAATGCTCTTTGAGAAACAATAATAGTCTTACGTCTGGCAGGGAAGATACAAACAATTGCTATTCGAGATGCCCAACTGTACTACCAGAAAGTTTAATAGCTCAATTTTGACCTCTGGTTTCCACTGGAGAACCCAGGGTCGTAACAGTGTGTGTGTTTGGTCTGCAAGTGTTTGGTCTGTGTGTGTGTTTGGTCTGTAAGTGTTTGGTATGAGTGTGTTTGGTCTGTAAGTGTTTGGTCTGTGTGTGTTTAGTCTGTGTGTGTTTGATCTGTGTGTGTGTGTTTGATCTGTGTGTGCGTTTGATCTGTGTGTGTGTGTTTGGTTTGTGTGTGTGTTTGGTCTGAGTGTGTATTTGATCTCTGTGTGTGTTTGGTCTGTGTGTGTTTGGTCTGTGTGTGCTTGGTCTGTAAGTGTTTGGTCTGTGTGTGTGTTTGATCTCTGTGTGTTTGTTTTATCTGTGTGTGTGTTTAGCCTCTGTGTGTGTTTCGTATGTGTGTTCGCTTGGTCTGTGTGTGTTTTGTCTGTGTGTGTTTGGTCTGTAAGTGTTTGATCTGTAAGTGTTTGGTCTGTGTGTGTGTGTGTGGTTGATCTGTTTGTGTTTGGTCTGTGTGTGTGTTTGATCTGTGTGTGTGTTTGAGCTGTGTGTGTGTTTGGTCTGTGTGTGTTTGGCCTGTGTGTGTGTTTGATCTGTGTGTGTGTTTGGTCTGTGTGTGTGTTTGAACTGCTAGTGTTTGATCTGTGTGTATGTTTGGTCTGTGTGTGTGTGTTTGGTCTGTGTGTGTGTTTGGTCTGTGTGTGTGTGTTTGATCTGTGTGTGTGCTTTTAATCTGTGTGTGTGTTTTATGTGTGTGTGTGTTTTATGTGTGTGTGTTTGATCTGTGTGTGTGTTTGATCTGTGTGTGTGTTTGGTCTGTGTTTATGTTTGGTGTGTAAGTGTTTGGTCTGTGTGTGTTTGGTCTGTAAGTGGTTGGTCTGTGTGTGTTTGGTCTGTGTGTTTGTTTGGTCTGTGTGTGTGTTTGGTCTGTAATTGTTTGGTCTGTGTGTGTTTGGTATGTATGTGTGTTTGGTCTGTAAGTGTTTGGTCTGTGTGTGTGTTTGGTCTGTAAGTGTTTGGTCTGCGTGTTTGTTTAATCTGTGTGTGTGTTTAGTCTTTGTGTGTGTTTGGTATGTGTGTTTGTTTGGTCTGTGTGTGTTTGGTCTGTGTGTGTTTGGTCTGTAAGTGTTTGGTCTGTGTGTGTGTGTGTGTTTGATCTGTGTATGCTTGGTCTGTGTGTGTGTTTGATCTGTGTGTGTGTTTGCTCTGTGTGTGTGTTTGATCTGTGTGTGTTTGGCCTGTATGTGTGTTTGATCTGTGTGTGTGTTTGGTCTGTGTGTATGTTTGATCAGTAAGTGTTTAATCTGTGTGTGTGTTTGGTCTGTGTGTGTGTGTTTGGTCTGTGTGTGTGTTTGGTCTGTGAGTGTGTTTGATCTGTGTGTGTGTTAGGTCTTTGTGTGTGTTTAGTTTGTGTGTGTGTTTGGTCTGTGTGTGTGTTTGATCTGTGTGTGTTTGGTCTGTGTGTGTGCGTTTAGTTTGTGTGTGTGTTTTATATGTGTGTGTGTTTGTGTTTGGTCTGTAAGTGTTTGGTCTGTGTGTGTTTGGTCTGTGTGTGTGTTTGGGCTGTGTGTGTTTGGTCTGTATGTGTTTGGTCTGTGTGTGTGTGTGTGTGTTTGATCTGTGTATGCTTGGTCTGTGTGTGTGTTTGATCTGTGTGTGTGTTTGCTCTGTGTGTGTGTTTGATCTGTGTGTGTTTGGCCTGTATGTGTGTTTGATCTGTGTGTGTGTTTGGTCTGTGTGTATGTTTGATCAGTAAGTGTTTAATCTGTGTGTGTGTTTGGTCTGTGTGTGTGTTTGGTCTGTGTGTGTGTTTGGTCTGTGAGTGTGTTTGATCTGTGTGTGTGTTAGGTCTTTGTGTGTGTTTAGTTTGTGTGTGTGTTTGGTCTGTGTGTGTGTTTGATCTGTGTGTGTTTGGTCTGTGTGTGTGATTGGTGTATGTGTGTGTGTTTTATATGTGTGTGTGTTTGTGTTTGGTCTGTAAGTGTTTGGTCTGTGTGTGTTTGGTCTGTGTGTGTGTTTGGGCTGTGTGTGAGTTTGGTCTGTAATTGTTTGGTCTGTGTGTGTTTGGTATGTGTGTGTGTTTGGTCTGCAAGTGTTTGGTCTGTGTGTGTGTTTGGTCTGTAAGTGTTTAGTATGAGTTATCTTGGGAGGTTATCTTGAGATGATTTCGGGGCTTTAGTGTCCCCGCGGCCCGGTCCTCGACCAGACCTCCACCCCTAGGAAGCAGCCCGTGACAGCTGACTAACTCCCAGGTACCTATTTTACTTCTAGGTAACAGGGGCATTCAGGGTGAAAGAAACTTTGCCCATTTGTTTCTGCCTCGTGCAGGAATCGAACCCGCCCCACAGAATTACGAGTCCTGCGCGCTATCCACCAGGCTACGAGGCCCCCCTCGAGGCCCCTCGAGTGTGTTTGGTCTGTGTGTGTTTGGTCTGAGTGTGTGTTTGGGCTGTGTGTGAGTTTGGTCTGTAATTGTTTGGTCTGTGTGTGTTTGGTATGTGTGTGTGTTTCGTCTGTATGTGTGTTTGGTCTGTAAGTGTTTGGTATGAGTGTGTTTGGTCTGTAAGTGTTTGGTCTGTGTGTGTTTAGTCTGTGTGTGTTTGATCTGTGTGTGTGTGTTTGATCTGTGTGTGTGTTTGATCTGTGTGTGTGTGTTTGGTTTGTGTGTGTGTTTGGTCTGAGTGTGTATTTGATCTCTGTGTGTGTTTGGTCTGTGTGTGTGTTTGGTCTATAAGTGTTTGATCAGTGTGTGTGTTTGATCAGTGTTTGTGTGTGATCTGTGTGTGTGATTGGTGTATGTGTGTGTTTGATCTGTGTGTGTGTTTGATCTGTGTGTGTGTTTGGTCTGTAAGGGTTTGATCTGTGTGTGTGTTTGGTCTGTAAGTGTTTGATCTGTGTGTGTGTGTGTGTGTTTGGTCTGTGTGTTTTTGATCTGTGTGTGTGTTTGATCTGTGTGTGTGTTTGGTCTGTGTGTTTGGTTGATCTGTGTGTGTGTTTGGTCTGTGTGTTTTGGTCTGTGTGTGTGCGTGTTTGATCTGTGTGTGTGTTTGGATTGTGTGTGTGTTTACTCTATGTGTGTTTCGTCTGTGTGTGCTTGGCCTGTGTGTGTGTGTTTGATCTGTGTGTGTGTGTTTGATTTGTGTATGTGTTTGGTCTGTGTGTGTTTGATCTGTGTGTGTGTATTTGATCTGTGTGTGTTTGTTTGATCTGTGTGTGTGTTTGATCTGTGTGTGTATGATCTGTGTGTGGGTTTAATATGTGTGTGTGTGTTTAGTCTGTCTGTCTTTGGTATGTGTGTGTGTTTGGTCTGTGTGTGTTTGATCTGTAAGTGTTTGGTCTGTGTGTGTGTTTGGTATGTGTGTGTTTGGTCTGTGTGTGTGTTTGATCTGTGTGTGTGATTGGTCTGTGTTTGTGTTTGGTCTGTAAGTGTTTAGTCTGTGTGTGTTTGGTCTGTAAGTGTTTGGTCTGTGTGTGTTTGGTCTGTGTATGTGTTTGGTCTGAAATTGTTTGGTCTGTGTGTGTTTGGTCTGTGTGTGTGTTTGGTCTGTAAGTGTTTGGTCTGTGTGTGTGTTTGATTTGTGTGTGTGTTTGGTCTGTAAGTGTTTGGTCCGTGTGTGTGTTTGGTCTGTCAGTGTTTAGTCTGTGTGTATTTGGTCTGTGTGTGTGTTTGATCTGTAAGTGTTTGGTCTATGTATGTGTTTGTTTTTTAAGTGTTTGGTCTGTGTGTGTTTTTGGTCTGTGTGTGTTTTGTCTGAAAGTGTTTAGTCTGTGTGTGTGTTTGATCTGTGTATGTATTTGGTCTGTGTGTGTGTGTTTCATCTGTGTGTATTTTGTCTGTGTGTGTGTGTGTTTGGTCTGTGTGTGTGTTTCATCTGTGAGTGTGTTTAATCTGTGTGTGTGTTTAATCTGTGTGTGTGTTTAATCTGTGTGTTTGGTCTGTGTGTGTTTTTGGTCTGTGTGTGTTTTTGGTCTGTGTGTGTGTTTGGTCTGTGTGTGCGTTTGATCTGTGTGTGTATTTGGTCTGTGTGTGTTTGGTCTGTGTGTGTTTGGTCTGTGTGTGTGTTTGGTTTGTGTGTGTGTTTGGTCTGTGTGTGTTTCGACGGTGTTTGTTTGGTCTGTGTGTGTGTTTGATCTGTGTGTGTGTGTTTGATCTGTTTGTGTGCTTGGTCTGTGTGTCTTTGGTCTGTGAGTGTGTGTTTGATCTGTGTGCGTGTTTGTTCTGAGTGTGTGTTTGATCTGTGTGTGTGTTGGAACTGTGTGTGTGTTTGGTCTGTGTGTGTTTGGTCTGTAAGTGTTTGGTCTGTGTGTGTTTGGTCTGTAAGTGGTTGGTCTGTGTGTGTTTGGTCTGTGTGTTTGTTTGGTCTGTGTGTGTGTTTGGTCTGTAATTGTTTGGTCTGTGTGTGTTTGGTATGTATGTGTGTTTGGTCTGTAAGTGTTTGGTCTGTGTGTGTGTTTGGTCTGTAAGTGTTTGGTCTGCGTGTTTGTTTGATCTGTGTAAGTTTAGTTTTTGTGTGTAATTGGTATGTGTGTTTGTTTGGTCTGTGTGTGTTTGGGCTGTGTGTGTTTGGTCTGTAAGTGTTTGGTCTGTGTGTGTGTGTGTGTGTGTTTGATCTGTGTATGTTTGGTCTTTGTGTGTGTTTGATCTGTGTGTGTGTTTGCTCTGTGTGTGTGTTTGATCTGTGTGTGTTTGGCCTGTGTGTGTGTTTGATCTGTGTGTGTTTGGTCTGTGTGTGTGTTTGATCTGTTAGTGTTTAATCTGTGTGTGTGTTTTTGATCTGTGTGTGTGTGTTTGGTTTGTAAGTGTTTGGTCTGTGTGTGTGTGTTTCATCTGTGTGTATTTTGTCTGTGTGTGTGTGTGTTTGGTCTGTGTGTATGTTTGATCTGTGAGTGTGTTAAATCTGTGTGTGTGTTTAATCTGTGTGTTTGGTCTGTGTGTGTTTTTGGTCTGTGTGTGTTTTTGGTCTGTGGGTGTGTTTGGTCTGTGTGTGCGTTTGATCTCTGTGTGTATTTGGTCTGTGTGTGTTTGGTCTGTGTGTGTTTGGTCTGTGTGTGTGTTTGGTTTGTGTGTGTGTTTGGTCTGTGTGTGTTTCGACGGTGTTTGTTTGGTCTGTGTGTGTGTTTGATCTGTGTGTGTGTTTGATTTGTGTGTGTGTTTGGTCTGTGTGTGTATTGGGTCTGTGTGTGTGTTTGGTCTGTGTGTGTTTGGTCTGTAAGTGTTTGGTCTGTGTGTGTGTTTGGTCTCTGTGTGTTTGGTCTGTGAGTGTGTGTTTGATCTGTGTGCGTGTTTGTTCTGAGTGTGTGTTTGATCTGTGTGTGTGTTGGGTCTGTGTGTGTGTTGGGTCTGTGTGTGTTTGGTCTGTAAGTGTTTGGTCTGTGTGTGTTTGATCTCTGTGTGTTTGGTCTGTGTGTTTGTTTGATCTCTGTGTGTGTTTAGTCTTTGTGTGTGTTTGGTATGTGTGTTTGCTTGGTCTTTGTGTGTTTTGTCTGTGTGTGTTTGGTCTGTAAATGTTTGGTCTGTGTGTGAGTGTGTGGTTGATCTGTTTGTGTTTGGTCTGTGTGTATGTTTGATCTGTGTGTGTGTTTGATCTGTGTGTGTGTTTGGTCTGTGTGTGTTTGGCCTGTGTGTGTGTTAATCTGTGTGTGTGTTTGGTCTGTGTGTGTTTTTGATCTGCTAGTGTTTGATCTGTGTGTATGTTTATTCTGTGTGTGTGTATTTGGTCTGTGTGTGTGTTTGGTCTGTGTGTGTGTTTGATCTGTGTGTGTGCTTGGTTTGTGTGTGTGCTTTTAATTTGTGTGTGTGTTTTATATGTGTGTGTGTTTGATCTGTGTGTGTGTTTGATCTGTGTGTGTGTTTGGTCTGTTTTTATATTTGGTGTGTAAGTGTTTGGTCTGTGTGTGTTTGGTCTGTAAGGGTTTGGTCTGTGTGTGTTTAGTCTGTGTGTGTTTGATCTGTGTGTGTGTGTTTGACCTGTGTGTGTGTTTGATCTGTGTGTGTGTTTGGTTTGTGTGTGTGTTTTGTCTGAGTGTGTATTTGATCTGTGTGTATGTTTGGTCTGTGTGTGTGTTTGGTCAGTGAGTGTGTTTGATCTATGTGTGTGATTGGTCTGTAAGTGTTTGGTCTATGTGTGTGTTTGATCAGTGTTTGTGTTTGATCTGTGTGTGTGTTTGGTCTATGTGTGTGTTTGATCTGTGTGTGTGTTTGATCTGTGTGTGTGTTTGGTCTGTAAGTGTTTGATTTGGTGTGTGTTTGGTCTGTAAGTGTTTCATCTGTGTGTGTGTGTGTTTGGTCTGTGTGTGTGTTTGATCTGTGTGTGTGTTTGATCTGTGTGTGTGTTTGGTCTGTGTGTTTGGTTGATCTGTGTGTGTGTTTGGTCTGTGTGTGTTTTGGTCTGTGTGTGTGTGTTTGATCTGTGTGTGTGTTTGGTCTGGTTGGTACCTGGTTGATACCTGGTTGATGCGGTTCTGGGAGTTCTTCTACTCCCCAAGCCCGGCCCAAGGCCAGGCTTGACTTGTGAGAGTTTGGTCCACCAGGCTGTTGCTTGGAGCGGCCCGCAGGCCCACATACCCACCACAGCCCGGTTGGTCCGGCACTCCTTGGAGGAATAAATCTAGTTTCCTCTTGAAAATGTCCACGGTTGTTCCGGCAATATTTCTTATGCTTGCTGGGAGGACGTTGAACAACCGCGGACCTCTGATGTTTATACAGTGTTCTCTGATTGTGCCTCTGGCACCTCTGCTCTTCACTGGTTCTATTCTACATTTTCTTCCATATCGTTCACTCCAGTACGTTGTTATTTTACTGTGTAGATTTGGTACTTGGCCCTCCAGTATCTTCTAGGTGTATATTATTTGATATCTCTCTCGTCTTCTTTCTAGTGAGTACATTTGGAGGGCTTTGAGACGATCCCAATAATTTAGGTGCTTTATTGCGTCTATGCGTGGTCTGTGTGTATATTTGGTCTGTGTGTGTGTTTAGTCTATGTGTGTTTGTCTGTGTGTGCTTGGTCTGTGTGTGTGTTTGATCTGTGTTACCTGGTTGATACCTGGTTGATGGGGTTCTGGGAGTTCTTCTACTCCCCAAGCCCGGCCCGAGGCCAGGCTTGACTTGTGAGAGTTTGGTCCACCAGGCTGTTGCTTGGAGCGGCCCGCAGGCCCACATACCCACCACATCCCGGTTGGTCCGGCACTCCTTGGGGGAATTAATCTAGTTTCCTCTTGAAAATGTCCACGGTTGTTCCAGCAATATTTCTTATGCTTGCTGGGAAGACGTTGAACAACCGCGGACCTCTGATGTTTATACAGTGTTCTCTGATTGTGCCTCTGGCACCTCTGCTCTTCACTGGTTCTATTCTACATTTTCTTCCATATCGTTTACTCCAGTACGTTGTTATTTTACTGTGTAGATTTGGTACTTGGCCCTCCAGTATCTTCCAGGTGTATATTATTTGATATCTCTCTCGTCTTCTTTCTAGTGAGTACATCTGGAGGGCTTTGAGACGATCCCAATAATTTAGGTGCTTTATTGCGTCTATGCGTGCCGTATATGTTCTCTGTATTTCCTCTATTTCAGTAATCTCTCCTGCTCTGAAGGGGGAAGTGAGTACTGAGCAGTACTCAAGACGGGACAACACAAGTGACTTGAAGAGTACAACCATTGTGATGGGATCCCTGGATTTGAAAGTTCTCGTAATCATTTTTCTGGCTGTCGCAATATTTGCTTGGTTATGCTCCTTAAACGTTAGGTCGTCAGACATTATTATTCCCAAATCCTTTACATGCTGTTTTCCTACTATGGGTACATTTGATTGTGTTTTGTACTCTGTATTATGTTTAAGGTCCTCATTTTAACCGTACCTGAGTACCTGGAATTTATCACTGTTATACATCATGTTATTTTCTGATGCCCAGTCGAAAACTTTATTAATATCAGCTTGAAGTTTTTCAATGTCCTCAGCCGAGGTAATTTTCATACTGATTTTTGTGTCATCTGCAAAGGATGATGTGTGTGTGTTTGATTTGTGTATGTGTTTGTTTTGTAAGTGTTTGATCTGTGTGTGTTTGGTCTGTATGTGTTTTGTCTGTGTGTGTTTGGTCTGTGTGTGAGTGTGTGTGTTTGATCTGTGTATGTGTGTGTTTGATCTGTGTGTGTGTTTGATCTGCGTGTGTGTTTGGTCTGTAAATGTTTGGTGTGTTTGTGTGTTTGATATGTATGTGTTTGGTCAGTGTGTGTGTGTTTGATCTGTGTGTGTGTTTGGTCTTGTGTGTGTTTTGTATGTGTGTGTTTGGTCTGTGTGTGTTTGGTCTGTAAGTGTTTGGTCTGTGTGTGTGTTTGGTCTGTGTGTGTTTGATCTGTGTGTGTGTTTAGTTGGCGTGTGTTCGGTATGTGTGTGTGTTTGGTCTGTGTGTTTGGTCTGTGTTTGTGTTTGGTCTGTGTGTATTTGATATGTGTGTGTGTTTGATATGTGTGTGTTTGGTCTGTGTGTGTGTTTGATCTGTGTGTGTGTTTGATCTGTGTGTGTGTTTGGTCTGTGTGTTTGGTTGATCTGTGTGTGTGTTTGGTCTGTGTGTGTTTTGGTCTGTGTGTGTGTGTTTGATCTGTGCGTGTGTTTGGTCTGGTTGGTACCTGGTTGATACCTGGTTGATGCGGTTCTGGGAGGTCTTCTACTCCCCAAGCCCGGCCCAAGGCCAGGCTTGACTTGTGAGAGTTTGGTCCACCAGGCTGTTGCTTGGAGCGGCCCAACAGGCCCACATACCCACCACAGCCCGGTTGGTCCGGCACTCCTTGGAGGAATAAATCTAGTTTCCTCTTGAAAATGTCCACGGTTGTTCCGGCAATATTTCTTATGCTTGCTGGGAGGACGTTGAACAACCGCGGACCTCTGATGTTTATACAGTGTTCTCTGATTGTGCCTCTGGCACCTCTGCTCTTCACTGGTTCTATTCTACATTTTCTTCCATATCGTTCACTCCAGTACGTTGTTATTTTACTGTGTAGATTTGGTACTTGGCCCTCCAGTATCTTCTAGGTGTATATTATTTGATATCTCTCTCGTCTTCTTTCTAGTGAGTACATTTGGAGGGCTTTGAGACGATCCCAATAATTTAGGTGCTTTATTGCGTCTATGCGTGGTCTGTGTGTATGTTTGGCCTGTGTGTGTGTTTAGTCTATGTGTGTTTGTCTGTGTGTGCTTGGTCTGTGTGTGTGTTTGATCTGTGTTACCTGGTTGATACCTGGTTGATGGGGTTCTGGGAGTTCTTCTACTCCCCAAGCCCGGCCCGAGGCCAGGCTTGACTTGTGAGAGTTTGGTCCACCAGGCTGTTGCTTGGAGCGGCCCGCAGGCCCACATACCCACCACATCCCGGTTGGTCCGGCACTCCTTGGGGGAATTAATCTAGTTTCCTCTTGAAAATGTCCACGGTTGTTCCAGCAATATTTCTTATGCTTGCTGGGAGGACGTTGAACAACCGCGGACCTCTGATGTTTATACAGTGTTCTCTGATTGTGCCTCTGGCACCTCTGCTCTTCACTGGTTCTATTCTACATTTTCTTCCATATCGTTTACTCCAGTACGTTGTTATTTTACTGTGTAGATTTGGTACTTGGCCCTCCAGTATCTTCCAGGTGTATATTATTTGATATCTCTCTCGTCTTCTTTCTAGTGAGTACATCTGGAGGGCTTTGAGACGATCCCAATAATTTAGGTGCTTTATTGCGTCTATGCGTGCCGTATATGTTCTCTGTATTTCCTCTATTTCAGTAATCTCTCCTGCTCTGAAGGGGGAAGTGAGTACTGAGCAGTACTCAAGACGGGACAACACAAGTGACTTGAAGAGTACAACCATTGTGATGGGATCCCTGGATTTGAAAGTTCTCGTAATCATTTTTCTGGCTGTCGCAATATTTGCTTGGTTATGCTCCTTAAACGTTAGGTCGTCAGACATTATTATTCCCAAATCCTTTACATGCTGTTTTCCTACTATGGGTACATTTGATTGTGTTTTGTACTCTGTATTATGTTTAAGGTCCTCATTTTTACCGTACCTGAGTACCTGGAATTTATCACTGTTATACATCATGTTATTTTCTGATGCCCAGTCGAAAACTTTATTAATATCAGCTTGAAGTTTTTCAATGTCCTCAGCCGAGGTAATTTTCATACTGATTTTTGTGTCATCTGCAAAGGATGATGTGTGTGTGTTTGATTTGTGTATGTGTTTGTTTTGTAAGTGTTTGGTCTGTGTGTGTTTGGTCTGTATGTGTTTTGTCTGTGTGTGTTTGGTCTGTGTGTGAGGTTGTGTGTTTGATCTGTGTATGTGTGTGTTTGATCTGTGTGTGTGTTTGATATGTATGTGTTTGGTCAGTGTGTGTGTGTTTGATCTGTGTGTGTGTTTGGTCTTGTGTGTGTTTTGTATGTGTGTGTTTGGTCTGTGTGTGTTTGGTCTGTAAGTGTTTGGTCTGTGTGTGTGTTTGGTCTGTGTGTGTTTGATCTGTGTGTGTGTTTAGTTTGCGTGTGTTCGGTATGTGTGTGTGTTTGGTCTGTGTGTTTGGTCTGTGTTTGTGTTTGGTCTGTGTGTATTTGATATGTGTGTGTGTTTGATATGTGTGTGTGTTTGGTCTGTGTGTGTGTTTGATCTGTGTGTGTGATTGGTCTGTGTTTGTGTTTGGTCTGTAAGTGTTTAGTCTGTGTGTGTTTGGTCTGTAAGTGTTTGGTCTGTGTGTGTTTGGTCTGTGTATGTGTTTGGTCTGAAATTGTTTGGTCTGTGTGTGTTTGGTCTGTGTGTGTGTTTGGTCTGTAAGTGTTTGGTCTGTGTGTGTGTTTGATTTGTATGTGTGTTTGGTCTGTAAGTGTTTGGTCCGTGTGTGTGTTTGGTCTGTCAGTGTTTAGTCTGTGTGTATTTGGTCTGTGTGTGTGTTTGATCTGTAAGTGTTTGGTCTATGTATGTGTTTGTTTTTTAAGTGTTTGGTCTGTGTGTTTTTGGTCTGTGTGTGTTTTGTCTGAAAGTGTTTGGTCTGTGTGTGTGTTTGATCTGTGTATGTATTTGGTCTGTGTGTGTGTGTTTCATCTGTGTGTATTTTGTCTGTGTGTGTGTGTGTTTGGTCTGTGTGTGTGTTTCATCTGTGAGTGTGTTTAATCTGTGTGTGTGTTTAATCTGTGTGTGTGTTTAATCTGTGTGTTTGGTCTGTGTGTGTTTTTGGTCTGTGTGTGTTTTTGGTCTGTGTGTGTGTTTGGTCTGTGTGTGCGTTTGATCTGTGTGTGTATTTGGTCTGTGTGTGTTTGGTCTGTGTGTGTTTGGTCTGTGTGTGTGTTTGGTTTGTGTGTGTGTTTGGTCTGTGTGTGTTTCGACGGTGTTTGTTTGGTCTGTGTGTGTGTTTGATCTGTGTGTGTGTGTTTGATCTGTGTGTGTGCTTGGTCTGTGTGTCTTTGGTCTGTGAGTGTGTGTTTGATCTGTGTGCGTGTTTGTTCTGAGTGTGTGTTTGATCTGTGTGTGTGTTGGAACTGTGTGTGTGTTTGGTCTGTGTGTGTTTGGTCTGTAAGTGTTTGGTCTGTGTGTGTTTGGTCTGTAAGTGGTTGGTCTGTGTGTGTTTGGTCTGTGTGTTTGTTTGGTCTGTGTGTGTGTTTGGTCTGTAATTGTTTGGTCTGTGTGTGTTTGGTATGTATGTGTGTTTGGTCTGTAAGTGTTTGGTCTGTGTGTGTGTTTGGTCTGTAAGTGTTTGGTCTGCGTGTTTGTTTGATCTGTGTAAGTTTAGTTTTTGTGTGTAATTGGTATGTGTGTTTGTTTGGTCTGTGTGTGTTTGGTCTGTGTGTGTTTGGTCTGTAAGTGTTTGGTCTGTGTGTGTGTGTGTGTGTGTTTGATCTGTGTATGTTTGGTCTTTGTGTGTGTTTGATCTGTGTGTGTGTTTGCTCTGTGTGTGTGTTTGATCTGTGTGTGTTTGGCCTGTGTGTGTGTTTGATCTGTGTGTGTTTGGTCTGTGTGTGTGTTTGATCTGTTAGTGTTTAATCTGTGTGTGTGTTTTTGATCTGTGTGTGTGTGTTTGGTTTGTAAGTGTTTGGTCTGTGTGTGTGTGTTTCATCTGTGTGTATTTTGTCTGTGTGTGTGTGTGTTTGGTCTGTGTGTATGTTTGATCTGTGAGTGTGTTAAATCTGTGTGTGTGTTTAATCTGTGTGTTTGGTCTGTGTGTGTTTTTGGTCTGTGTGTGTTTTTGGTCTGTGGTTGTGTTTGGTCTGTGTGTGCGTTTGATCTCTGTGTGTATTTGGTCTGTGTGTGTTTGGTCTGTGTGTGTTTGGTCTGTGTGTGTGTTTGGTTTGTGTGTGTGTTTGGTCTGTGTGTGTTTCGACGGTGTTTGTTTGGTCTGTGTGTGTGTTTGATCTGTGTGTGTGTTTGATCTGTGTGTGTGTTTGGTCTGTGTGTGTATTGGGTCTGTGTGTGTGTTTGGTCTGTGTGTGTTTGGTCTGTAAGTGTTTGGTCTGTGTGTGTGTTTGGTCTCTGTGTGTTTGGTCTGTGAGTGTGTGTTTGATCTGTGTGCGTGTTTGTTCTGAGTGTGTGTTTGATCTGTGTGTGTGTTGGGTCTGTGTGTGTGTTGGGTCTGTGTGTGTTTGGTCTGTAAGTGTTTGGTCTGTGTGTGTTTGATCTCTGTGTGTTTGGTCTGTGTTTGTTTGATATGTGTGTGTGTTTAGTCTTTGTGTGTGTTTGGTATGTGTGTTTGCTTGGTCTTTGTGTGTTTTGTCTGTGTGTGTTTGGTCTGTAAATGTTTGGTCTGTGTGTGAGTGTGTGGTTGATCTGTTTGTGTTTGGTCTGTGTGTGTGTTTGATCTGTGTGTGTGTTTGATCTGTGTGTGTGTTTGGTCTGTGTGTGTTTGGCCTGTGTGTGTGTTTGATCTGTGTGTGTGTTTGGTCTGTGTGTGTTTTTGATCTGCTAGTGTTTGATCTGTGTGTATGTTTATTCTGTGTGTCTGTATTTGGTCTGTGTGTGTGTTTGGTCTGTGTGTGTGTTTGATCTGTGTGTGTGCTTGGTTTGTGTGTGTGCTTTTAATTTGTGTGTGTGTTTTATATGTGTGTGTGTTTGATCTGTGTGTGTGTTTGATCTGTGTGTGTGTTTGGTCTGTTTTTATATTTGGTGTGTAAGTGTTTGGTCTGTGTGTGTTTGGTCTGTAAGGGTTTGGTCTGTGTGTGTTTAGTCTGTGTGTGTTTGATCTGTGTGTGTGTGTTTGACCTGTGTGTGTGTTTGATCTGTGTGTGTGTTTGGTTTGTGTGTGTGTTTTGTCTGAGTGTTTTTGATCTGTGTGTATGTTTGGTCTGTGTGTGTGTTTGGTCAGTGAGTGTGTTTGATTTGGTGTGTGTTTGGTCTGTAAGTGTTTCACCTGTGTGTGTGTGTGTGTGTTTGGTCTGTGTGTGTGTTTGATCTGTGTGTGTGTTTGATCTGTGTGTGTGTTTGGTCTGTGTGTTTGGTTGATCTGTGTGTGTGTTTGGTCTGTGTGTGTTTTGGTCTGTGTGTGTGTGTTTGATCTGTGTGTGTGTTTGGTCTGGTTGGTACCTGGTTGATACCTGGTTGATGCGGTTCTGGGAGTTCTTCTACTCCCCAAGCCCGGCCCAAGGCCAGGCTTGACTTGTGAGAGTTTGGTCCACCAGGCTGTTGCTTGGAGCGGCCCGCAGGCCCACATACCCACCACAGCCCGGTTGGTCCGGCACTCCTTGGAGGAATAAATCTAGTTTCCTCTTGAAAATGTCCACGGTTGTTCCGGCAATATTTCTTATGCTTGCTGGGAGGACGTTGAACAACCGCGGACCTCTGATGTTTATACAGTGTTCTCTGATTGTGCCTCTGGCACCTCTGCTCTTCACTGGTTCTATTCTACATTTTCTTCCATATCGTTCACTCCAGTACGTTGTTATTTTACTGTGTAGATTTGGTACTTGGATCTCCAGTATCTTCTAGGTGTATATTATTTGATATCTCTCTCGTCTTCTTTCTAGTGAGTACATTTGGAGGGCTTTGAGACGATCCCAATAATTTAGGTGCTTTATTGCGTCTATGCGTGGTCTGTGTGTATGTTTGGTCTGTGTGTGTGTTTAGTCTATGTGTGTTTGTCTGTGTGTGCTTGGTCTGTGTGTGTGTTTGATCTGTGTTACCTGGTTGATACCTGGTTGATGGGGTTCTGGGAGTTCTTCTACTCCCCAAGCCCGGCCCGAGGCCAGGCTTGACTTGTGAGAGTTTGGTCCACCAGGCTGTTGCTTGGAGCGGCCCGCAGGCCCACATACCCACCACATCCCGGTTGGTCCGGCACTCCTTGGGGGAATTAATCTAGTTTCCTCTTGAAAATGTCCACGGTTGTTCCAGCAATATTTCTTATGCTTGCTGGGAGGACGTTGAACAACCGCGGACCTCTGATGTTTATACAGTGTTCTCTGATTGTGCCTCTGGCACCTCTGCTCTTCACTGGTTCTATTCTACATTTTCTTCCATATCGTTTACTCCAGTACGTTGTTATTTTACTGTGTAGATTTGGTACTTGGCCCTCCAGTATCTTCCAGGTGTATATTATTTGATATCTCTCTCGTCTTCTTTCTAGTGAGTACATCTGGAGGGCTTTGAGACGATCCCAATAATTTAGGTGCTTTATTGCGTCTATGCGTGCCGTATATGTTCTCTGTATTTCCTCTATTTCAGTAATCTCTCCTGCTCTGAAGGGGGAAGTGAGTACTGAGCAGTACTCAAGACGGGACAACACAAGTGACTTGAAGAGTACAACCATTGTGATGGGATCCCTGGATTTGAAAGTTCTCGTAATCATTTTTCTGGCTGTCGCAATATTTGCTTGGTTATGCTCCTTAAACGTTAGGTCGTCAGACATTATTATTCCCAAATCCTTTACATGCTGTTTTCCTACTATGGGTACATTTGATTGTGTTTTGTACTCTGTATTATGTTTAAGGTCCTCATTTTTACCGTACCTGAGTACCTGGAATTTATCACTGTTATACATCATGTTATTTTCTGATGCCCAGTCGAAAACTTTATTAATATCAGTATATTAATACTGTAATAATATTAATATTTATTAATAATAATATTAATTATTAATGAAGTTTTTCAATGTCCTCAGCCGAGGTAATTTTCATACTGATTTTTGTGTCATCTGCAAAGGATGATGTGTGTGTGTTTGATTTGTGTATGTGTTTGTTTTGTAAGTGTTTGGTCTGTGTGTGTTTGGTCTGTATGTGTTTTGTCTGTGTGTGTTTGGTCTGTGTGTGAGGTTGTGTGTTTGATCTGTGTATGTGTGTGTTTGATCTGTGTGTGTGTTTGATATGTATGTGTTTGGTCAGTGTGTGTGTGTTTGATCTGTGTGTGTGTTTGGTCTTGTGTGTGTTTTGTATGTGTGTGTTTGGTCTGTGTGTGTTTGGTCTGTAAGTGTTTGGTCTGTGTGTGTGTTTGGTCTGTGTGTGTTTGATCTGTGTGTGTGTTTAGTTTGCGTGTGTTCGGTATGTGTGTGTGTTTGGTCTGTGTGTTTGGTCTGTGTTTGTGTTTGGTCTGTGTGTATTTGATATGTGTGTGTGTTTGATATGTGTGTGTGTTTGGTCTGTGTGTGTGTTTGATCTGTGTGTGTGATTGGTCTGTGTTTGTGTTTGGTCTGTAAGTGTTTAGTCTGTGTGTGTTTGGTCTGTAAGTGTTTGGTCTGTGTGTGTTTGGTCTGTGTATGTGTTTGGTCTGAAATTGTTTGGTCTGTGTGTGTTTGGTCTGTGTGTGTGTTTGGTCTGTAAGTGTTTGGTCTGTGTGTGTGTTTGATTTGTATGTGTGTTTGGTCTGTAAGTGTTTGGTCCGTGTGTGTGTTTGGTCTGTCAGTGTTTAGTCTGTGTGTATTTGGTCTGTGTGTGTGTTTGATCTGTAAGTGTTTGGTCTATGTATGTGTTTGTTTTTTAAGTGTTTGGTCTGTGTGTTTTTGGTCTGTGTGTGTTTTGTCTGAAAGTGTTTGGTCTGTGTGTGTGTTTGATCTGTGTATGTATTTGGTCTGTGTGTGTGTGTTTCATCTGTGTGTATTTTGTCTGTGTGTGTGTGTGTTTGGTCTGTGTGTGTGTTTCATCTGTGAGTGTGTTTAATCTGTGTGTGTGTTTAATCTGTGTGTGTGTTTAATCTGTGTGTTTGGTCTGTGTGTGTTTTTGGTCTGTGTGTGTTTTTGGTCTGTGTGTGTGTTTGGTCTGTGTGTGCGTTTGATCTGTGTGTGTATTTGGTCTGTGTGTGTTTGGTCTGTGTGTGTTTGGTCTGTGTGTGTGTTTGGTTTGTGTGTGTGTTTGGTCTGTGTGTGTTTCGACGGTGTTTGTTTGGTCTGTGTGTGTGTTTGATCTGTGTGTGTGTGTTTGATCTGTGTGTGTGCTTGGTCTGTGTGTCTTTGGTCTGTGAGTGTGTGTTTGATCTGTGTGCGTGTTTGTTCTGAGTGTGTGTTTGATCTGTGTGTGTGTTGGAACTGTGTGTGTGTTTGGTCTGTGTGTGTTTGGTCTGTAAGTGTTTGGTCTGTGTGTGTTTGGTCTGTAAGTGGTTGGTCTGTGTGTGTTTGGTCTGTGTGTTTGTTTGGTCTGTGTGTGTGTTTGGTCTGTAATTGTTTGGTCTGTGTGTGTTTGGTATGTATGTGTGTTTGGTCTGTAAGTGTTTGGTCTGTGTGTGTGTTTGGTCTGTAAGTGTTTGGTCTGCGTGTTTGTTTGATCTGTGTAAGTTTAGTTTTTGTGTGTAATTGGTATGTGTGTTTGTTTGGTCTGTGTGTGTTTGGTCTGTGTGTGTTTGGTCTGTAAGTGTTTGGTCTGTGTGTGTGTGTGTGTGTGTTTGATCTGTGTATGTTTGGTCTTTGTGTGTGTTTGATCTGTGTGTGTGTTTGCTCTGTGTGTGTGTTTGATCTGTGTGTGTTTGGCCTGTGTGTGTGTTTGATCTGTGTGTGTTTGGTCTGTGTGTGTGTTTGATCTGTTAGTGTTTAATCTGTGTGTGTGTTTTTGATCTGTGTGTGTGTGTTTGGTTTGTAAGTGTTTGGTCTGTGTGTGTGTGTTTCATCTGTGTGTATTTTGTCTGTGTGTGTGTGTGTTTGGTCTGTGTGTATGTTTGATCTGTGAGTGTGTTAAATCTGTGTGTGTGTTTAATCTGTGTGTTTGGTCTGTGTGTGTTTTTGGTCTGTGTGTGTTTTTGGTCTGTGGGTGTGTTTGGTCTGTGTGTGCGTTTGATCTCTGTGTGTATTTGGTCTGTGTGTGTTTGGTCTGTGTGTGTTTGGTCTGTGTGTGTGTTTGGTTTGTGTGTGTGTTTGGTCTGTGTGTGTTTCGACGGTGTTTGTTTGGTCTGTGTGTGTGTTTGATCTGTGTGTGTGTTTGATCTGTGTGTGTGTTTGGTCTGTGTGTGTATTGGGTCTGTGTGTGTGTTTGGTCTGTGTGTGTTTGGTCTGTAAGTGTTTGGTCTGTGTGTGTGTTTGGTCTCTGTGTGTTTGGTCTGTGAGTGTGTGTTTGATCTGTGTGCGTGTTTGTTCTGAGTGTGTGTTTGATCTGTGTGTGTGTTGGGTCTGTGTGTGTGTTGGGTCTGTGTGTGTTTGGTCTGTAAGTGTTTGGTCTGTGTGTGTTTGATCTCTGTGTGTTTGGTCTGTGTTTGTTTGATATGTGTGTGTGTTTAGTCTTTGTGTGTGTTTGGTATGTGTGTTTGCTTGGTCTTTGTGTGTTTTGTCTGTGTGTGTTTGGTCTGTAAATGTTTGGTCTGTGTGTGAGTGTGTGGTTGATCTGTTTGTGTTTGGTCTGTGTGTGTGTTTGATCTGTGTGTGTGTTTGATCTGTGTGTGTGTTTGGTCTGTGTGTGTTTGGCCTGTGTGTGTGTTTGATCTGTGTGTGTGTTTGGTCTGTGTGTGTTTTTGATCTGCTAGTGTTTGATCTGTGTGTATGTTTATTCTGTGTGTCTGTATTTGGTCTGTGTGTGTGTTTGGTCTGTGTGTGTGTTTGATCTGTGTGTGTGCTTGGTTTGTGTGTGTGCTTTTAATTTGTGTGTGTGTTTTATATGTGTGTGTGTTTGATCTGTGTGTGTGTTTGATCTGTGTGTGTGTTTGGTCTGTTTTTATATTTGGTGTGTAAGTGTTTGGTCTGTGTGTGTTTGGTCTGTAAGGGTTTGGTCTGTGTGTGTTTAGTCTGTGTGTGTTTGATCTGTGTGTGTGTGTTTGACCTGTGTGTGTGTTTGATCTGTGTGTGTGTTTGGTTTGTGTGTGTGTTTTGTCTGAGTGTTTTTGATCTGTGTGTATGTTTGGTCTGTGTGTGTGTTTGGTCAGTGAGTGTGTTTGATCTATGTGTGTGATTGGTCTGTAAGTGTTTGGTCTATGTGTGTGTTTGATCAGTGTTTGTGTTTGATCTGTGTGTGTGTTTGGTCTATGTGTGTGTTTGATCTGTGTGTGTGTTTGATCTGTGTGTGTGTTTGGTCTGTAAGTGTTTGATTTGGTGT
Source organism: Procambarus clarkii (assembly GCF_040958095.1). Lineage (NCBI taxonomy): Eukaryota > Metazoa > Arthropoda > Malacostraca > Decapoda > Cambaridae > Procambarus > Procambarus clarkii. The sequence continues at coordinate 24,345,555 of NC_091158.1, forward strand.
GTGTTTGGTCTGTAAGTGTTTCACCTGTGTGTGTGTGTGTGTGTTTGGTCTGTGTGTGTGTTTGATCTGTGTGTGTGTTTGATCTGTGTGTGTGTTTGGTCTGTGTGTTTGGTTGATCTGTGTGTGTGTTTGGTCTGTGTGTGTTTTGGTCTGTGTGTGTGTGTTTGATCTGTGTGTGTGTTTGGTCTGGTTGGTACCTGGTTGATACCTGGTTGATGCGGTTCTGGGAGTTCTTCTACTCCCCAAGCCCGGCCCAAGGCCAGGCTTGACTTGTGAGAGTTTGGTCCACCAGGCTGTTGCTTGGAGCGGCCCGCAGGCCCACATACCCACCACAGCCCGGTTGGTCCGGCACTCCTTGGAGGAATAAATCTAGTTTCCTCTTGAAAATGTCCACGGTTGTTCCGGCAATATTTCTTATGCTTGCTGGGAGGACGTTGAACAACCGCGGACCTCTGATGTTTATACAGTGTTCTCTGATTGTGCCTCTGGCACCTCTGCTCTTCACTGGTTCTATTCTACATTTTCTTCCATATCGTTCACTCCAGTACGTTGTTATTTTACTGTGTAGATTTGGTACTTGGATCTCCAGTATCTTCTAGGTGTATATTATTTGATATCTCTCTCGTCTTCTTTCTAGTGAGTACATTTGGAGGGCTTTGAGACGATCCCAATAATTTAGGTGCTTTATTGCGTCTATGCGTGGTCTGTGTGTATGTTTGGTCTGTGTGTGTGTTTAGTCTATGTGTGTTTGTCTGTGTGTGCTTGGTCTGTGTGTGTGTTTGATCTGTGTTACCTGGTTGATACCTGGTTGATGGGGTTCTGGGAGTTCTTCTACTCCCCAAGCCCGGCCCGAGGCCAGGCTTGACTTGTGAGAGTTTGGTCCACCAGGCTGTTGCTTGGAGCGGCCCGCAGGCCCACATACCCACCACATCCCGGTTGGTCCGGCACTCCTTGGGGGAATTAATCTAGTTTCCTCTTGAAAATGTCCACGGTTGTTCCAGCAATATTTCTTATGCTTGCTGGGAGGACGTTGAACAACCGCGGACCTCTGATGTTTATACAGTGTTCTCTGATTGTGCCTCTGGCACCTCTGCTCTTCACTGGTTCTATTCTACATTTCTTCCATATCGTTTACTCCAGTACGTTGTTATTTTACTGTGTAGATTTGGTACTTGGCCCTCCAGTATCTTCCAGGTGTATATTATTTGATATCTCTCTCGTCTTCTTTCTAGTGAGTACATCTGGAGGGCTTTGAGACGATCCCAATAATTTAGGTGCTTTATTGCGTCTATGCGTGCCGTATATGTTCTCTGTATTCCCTCTATTTCAGTAATCTCTCCTGCTCTGAAGGGGGAAGTGAGTACTGAGCAGTACTCAAGACGGGACAACACAAGTGACTTGAAGAGTACAACCATTGTGATGGGATCCCTGGATTTGAAAGTTCTCGTAATCATTTTTCTGGCTGTCGCAATATTTGCTTGGTTATGCTCCTTAAACGTTAGGTCGTCAGACATTATTATTCCCAAATCCTTTACATGCTGTTTTCCTACTATGGGTACATTTGATTGTGTTTTGTACTCTGTATTATGTTTAAGGTCCTCATTTTTACCGTACCTGAGTACCTGGAATTTATCACTGTTATACATCATGTTATTTTCTGATGCCCAGTCGAAAACTTTATTAATATCAGCTTGAAGTTTTTCAATGTCCTCAGCCGAGGTAATTTTCATACTGATTTTTGTGTCATCTGCAAAGGATGATGTGTGTGTGTTTGATTTGTGTATGTGTTTGTTTTGTAAGTGTTTGGTCTGTGTGTGTTTGGTCTGTATGTGTTTTGTCTGTGTGTGTTTGGTCTGTGTGTGAGTGTGTGTTTGATCTGTGTATGTGTGTGTTTGATCTGTGTGTGTGTTTGATCTGCGTGTGTGTTTGGTCTGTAAATGTTTGGTGTGTTTGTGTGTTTGATATGTATGTGTTTGGTCAGTGTGTGTGTGTTTGATCTGTGTGTGTGTTTGGTCTTGTGTGTGTTTTGTATGTGTGTGTTTGGTCTGTGTGTGTTTGGTCTGTAAGTGTTTGGTCTGTGTGTGTGTTTGGTCTGTGTGTGTTTGATCTGTGTGTGTGTTTAGTTTGCGTGTGTTCGGTATGTGTGTGTGTTTGGTCTGTGTGTTTGGTCTGTGTTTGTGTTTGGTCTGTGTGTATTTGATATGTGTGTGTGTTTGATATGTGTGTGTGTTTGGTCTGTGTGTGTGTTTGATCTGTGTTTGTGTTTGGTCTGTGTGTGTGTTTGATCTGTGAGTGTTTGATTTGTTTGTGTGTTTGATCTGTGTGTGTGTTTGATCTGTGTGTGTGTGTGTTTGGTCTGTGATTGTGTTTGGTCTGTGTGTGTGTGTTTGGTCTGTATGTTTGTTTGGTCTGTGAGTGTTTGATCTGTGTGTTTGATTGGTCTGTGTGTGTGTGTTTGGTCTGTATGTTTGTTTGGTCTGTGAGTGTTTGATCTGTGTGTTTGATTGATCTGTGTGTGTGTTTGATATGTGTTTTGTCTGTGTGTGTGTTTGATCAGTGTGTTTGTTTAATCTGTATGTGTGTTTGATCTGTATGTGTGTGTTTGGTCTGTGTGTGTGTTTGGTCTGTAAGTGTTTGGTCTGTGTGTGTTTGGTCTGTGAGTGTGTTTGGTCTGTAAGTGTTTGGTCTGTGTGTGTGTTTGATCTGTGTGTGTGTTTGGTCTGTAAGTTTTTGGTCTGTATGTGTTTGGTCTGTAAGTGTTTGGTCTGAGTGTGTTTGGTTTGTGTGTGTGTTTGATCTGTAAGTGTTTGGTCTGTGTATGTGTTTGGTCTGTATGTGTTTGGTCTGTGTGCGTTTGGTTTGTATGTGTTTGGTCTTTGTGCGTTTGGTCTGTAAGTGTTTAGTCTGTGTGTGTGTGTTTGATCTGTGTGTGTGTTTGATCTGTGTGTGTGTGTTTGGTTTGTGTGTGTGTGTTTGATCTGTGTGTGTGTTTGACATGTGTGTGTGATTGGTCTGTGTGTGTGTTTGATCTGTGTGTGTGTTTGGTCTATGTGTGTGTTTGATCTGTGTGTGTGTTTGATTTGTGTGTGTGTTTGGTCTATGTGTGTGTTTGATCTGTGTGTGTGTTTTTGTCTGTGTTTGTTTTTAGTCTGTGTGTGTGTTTGATCTGTGTGTGTGTTTGGTCTGTGTGTGTTTGGTCTGTGTGTGTGTTTGATCTGTGTGTGTGTTTGGTCTGTGTATGTTTTTAGTCTGTGTGTGTGTTTGTTCTGTGTGTGTTTGGTCTGTGTGTGTGTGTGTTTGATCTGTGTGTGTGTTTGTTCTATGTGTGTGTGTTTCATCTGTGCTTGTGTTTGGTCTGAAATTGATTGGTCTGTGTGTTTTTGGTCTGTGTGTGTGTTTTTGGTCTGTAAGTGTTTGGTCTGTGTGTGTGTTTGATCTATGTGTGTTTGGTCTGTAAGTGTTTGGTATGAGTGTGTTTGGTCTGTAAGTGTTTGGTATGAGTGTGTTTGGTCTGTAAGTGTTTGGTCTGTGTGTGTTTGGTCTGTGTGTGTGTTTGAGCTGTACGTGTTTGGTTTGTGTGTGTGTTTGGTCTGTAAATGTTTGGTCTGAGTGTTTGTTTGATTTGTGTGTTTGGCTTGTGTGTTTGTTTGGTCTGAGAGTGTATTTGATCTGTGTGTGTGTTTGGTTTTTGTGTGTGTTTGGTCTGTGTGTGTTTGATATGTGGGTGTGTTTGGTCTGTATGTGTGTGTTTGGTCTGTGTGTGTGTTTGATCTGTGTGTGTGTTTGGTCTGTGTGTGTGTTTGATCTGTGTGTGTGTGTTTGATCTGTGTGTGTGTGTTTGGTCTATGTGTGTGTTTAGTCTGTGTGTGTGTTTGATATGTGTGTGTGTTTGATCTGTGCGTGTGTTTGGTCTGTGTTTGTGTTTGGTCTGTAAGTGCTTGGACTGTGTGTGTTTGGTCTGTAAGTGTTTGGTCTGTGTGTGTGTGTGTGTTTGATCTGTGTGTGTGTTTGGTCTGTAATTGTTTGGTCTGTGTGTTTTTGGTCTGTGTGTGTTTTTGGTCTGTAAGTGTTTGGTCTGTGTGTGTGTTTTATCTATGTGTGTGTTTTGTCTGTAAGTGTTTGGTATGAGTGTGTTTCGTCTGTAAGTGTTTAGTCTATGTTTTTGGTCTGTGTGTGTTTGGTTTGTGTGTGTGTGTTTGATCTGTGTGTGTGTGTTTAGTCTGTGTGTGTTTGGTACTTGTGTGTGTTTGGTGTGTGTGAGTTTGGTTTGTGTGAGTTTGGTATGTAAGTGTTTGGTCTGTGTGTGTGTTTGATCTCTGTGTGTTTGGTCTCTGTGTGTGTGTGTTTGATCTGTGTGTGTGTTTAGTCTGTGTGTGTGTGTTTGGTACGTGTGTTTGTTAGGTCTGAGTGTGTTTGGTCTGTAAGTGTTTGGTCTGTGTGTCTGTTTGGTCTGTGTGTGTTTGGTCTGTGTGTGTGTTTGATCTGTGTGTGTGTTTGGTCTGTATGTGTGTTTGGTCTGTTAGTGTTTGGTCTGTGTGTGTGTTTGGTCTGTGTGTGTTTTGCCTGTGGGTGTGTTTGATCTGTGTGTGTGTTTAGTCTGTGTGTGTTTGATCTGTATGTGTGTTTGATCTGTTAGTGTTTGGTTTTTGTGTGTTTGATCTGTGTGTGTGTTTGGTATGGGTGTGTGTGTTTTGTCTGTGTGTGTGTTTTGTCTGTGTGTGTGTTTGATCTGTGTATGTGTTTGGTCTGTGTGTGTGTTTGATCTGTGTGTGTGTTTGGTCTTTGTTTGTGTTTAGTCTGTAGGTGTTTGGTCTGTGTGTGTTTGGTCTGTAAGTGTTTGGTTTGTGTGTATTTGGTCTGTGTGTGTGTTTGGTCTGTGTGTGTGTTTGGTCTGTAATTGTTTGGTCTTTGTGTTTTTGGTCTGTGTGTGTGTTTTTGGTCTATAAGTGTTTGGTCTGTGTGTGTTTGATGTATGTGTGTGTTTGGTCTGAAAGTGTTTGGTATGAGTGTATTTGGTCTGTAAGTGTTTGGTCAGTGTGTGTTTGGTCTGTGTGTGTGTTTAGTCTGTGAGTGTGTTTAATCTGTATGTGTGTTTGATCTGTGTGTTTGGTCTGTGTGTGTTTTTGGTCTGTGTGTGTTTTTGGTCTGTGTGTGTTTTTGGTCTGTGTGTGTGTTTGGTCTGTGTGTGCGTTTGATCTGTGTGTGTTTCGACGGTGTTTGTTTGGTCTGTGTGTGTGTTTGATCTGTGTATGTGTTTGATCTGTGTGTGTGTTTGGTCTGTGTGTGTTTGGTGTGTGAGTGTGTGTTTGATCTGTGTGCGTGTTTGTTCTTATTGTGTGTTTGATCTGTGTGTGTGTTGGGTCTGTGTGTGTTTGGTCTGTGTGTGTTTGGTCTGTAAGTGTTTGGTCTGTGTGTGTGTTTGGTCTCTGTGTGTTTGGTCTGTGTGTTTGTTTGATCTGTGTGTGTGTTTAGTCTTTGTGTGTGTTTGGTATGTGTGTTTGCTTGGTCTGTGTGTGTTTTATCTGTGTGTGTTTGGTCTGTAAGTGTTTGGTCTGTGTACTCACCTAGTTGTACTCACCTAGTTGTGCTTGCGGGGGTTGAGCTCTGGCTCTTTGTTCCCGCCTCTCAAGCGTCAATCAACACGTGTACAGGTTCCTGAGCCTATTGGGCTCTATCATATCTACACTTGAAACTGTGTATAAAGTCAGTCTCCACCACATTGCTTCCTAATGCATTCCATTTGTCAACCACTCTGACACTAAAAAAGTTCTTTCTAATATCTCTGTGGCTCATTTGGGCACTCAGTTTCCACCTGTGTTCCCTAGTGCGTGTGCCCCTTGTGTTAAATAGCCTATCTTTATCAACCCTGTCGATTCCCTTGAGAATCTTGAATGTGGTGATCATGTCCCCCCTAACTCTTCTGTCTTCCAACGAAGTGAGGTTCAATTCCCGTAGTCTCTCCTCGTAGCTCATACCTCTCAGCTCGGGCACTAGTCTGGTGGCAAACCTTTGAACCTTTTCCAGTTTACTATTATGCTTGACTAGATATGGACTCCATGCTGGAGCCGCATACTCCAGGATTGGTCTGACATATGTGGTATATAATGTTTTGAAAGATTCCTTACACAAGTTTCTAAAGGCCGTTCTTATGTTAGCCAACCTGGCATATGCTGCCGATGTTATCCTCTTGATATGAGCTTCAGGGGACAGGTCTGGCGTGATATCAACCCCCAGGTCTTTCTCTCTCTCTGACTCTTGAAGTATTTCATCTCCCAAGTGATACCTTGTATCTGGTCTCCTGCTTCCTACTCCTATCTTCATTACATTACATTTGCTTGGGTTAAACTCTAACGTCCAATTGTTCGACCATTCCTGCAGCTTGTCCAGGTCTTCTTGAAGCCTCAAGCTGTCCTCCTCTGTCTTAATCCTTCTCATAATTTTGGCGTCGTCAGCAAACATTGAGAGGAATGAGTCTATACCCTCTGGGAGATCATTTACGTATATCAGAAACAGGATAGGTCCAAGCACAGAGCCCTGTGGGACTCCACTTGTGTGTGTGTGGTTGATCTGTTTGTGTTTGGTCTGTGTGTGTGTTTGATCTGTGTGTGTGTTTGATCTGTGTGTGTGTTTGGTCTCTGTGTGTTTGGCCTGTGTGTGTGTGTTTGATCTGTGTGTGTGTTTGGTCTGTGTGTGTGTTTGATCTGCTAGTGTTTAATCTGTGTGTATGTTTGGTCTGTGTGTGTGTGTTTGGTTCTGTGTGAGTGTTTGGTCTGTGTGTGTTTTTGGCCTGTGTGTGTGTTTCATCTGTGTGTGTGTTTGATCTGTGTGTGTCTTTGTTCTGTGTGTGTGTTTGATCTGTGTGTGTGTTTGGTTTGTGTGTTTGTTTGGTTTGAATATGTTTTTGATCTGTGTGTGTGTTTGGTCTGTGTGTGTGTTGGGTCTGTGAGTGTGTTTGATCTGTGTGTGTGTTTGGTCTGTGTGTGTGTTTGATCTGTGTGTGTGTTTGGTCTGAGTGTGTATTTCATCTGTGTGTGTGTTTGGTGTGTGTGTGTTTGGTCTGTGAGTGTGTTTGATCTGTGTGTGTTTAGTGTGTAAGTGTTTGATCTGTGTGTTTGTTTGATCTGTGTTTGTGTTTCATCTGTGTGTGTGTTTGATCTGTGTGTTTGTTTGGTCTGTAGGTGTTCGATCTGTGAGTGTGTTTGGTCTTTAAGTGTTTGATCTGTTTGTGTGTGTGTGTTTGATCTGTTTGTGTGTGTATGGTATGTGTGTGTGTTTGATCTGTGTATGTGTGTTTGGTCTGTGTGTGTGTTTGATCTGTGTGTGTGTTTGGTGTGTAAGTGTTTGATCTGTGTGTGTATTTGGTCTTTAAGTGTTTGATCTGTGTGTGTGGGTTTGATCTGTGTGTGTGTGTTTGGTCTGTGTGTGTGTTTGATCTGTGTGTGTGTGTTTGGTCTGTGTGTGTGTTTGGTCTGTAAGTGTTTGGTCTGTGTGTGTGTTTGATTTGTGTGTGTGTTTGGTCTGTAAGTGTTAGGTCCGTGTGTGTGTTTGATCTGTGTGTGTGTTTGGTCTGTGTGTGTTTGGTCTGTGTGTGTTTGATCTGTGTGCGTGTTTGTTCTGAGTGTGTGTTTGATCAGTGTGTGTGTTGGGTCTGTGTGTGTTTGGTCTGTGTGTGTTTGGTCTATAAGTGTTTGGTCTGTGTGTGTGTTTGGTCTCTGTCTGTTTGGTCTGTGTGTTTGTTTGTTCTGTGTGTGTGTTTAGTCTTTGTGTGTGTTTGGTATGTGTGTTTGCTTGGTCTGTGTGTGTTTTGTCTTTGTGTGTTTGGTCTGTAAGTGTTTGGTCTGTGTGTGTGTGTGTGGTTGATCTGTTTGTGTTTGGTCTGTGTGTGTGTTTGATCTGTGTGTGTATTTGATCTGTGTGTGTGTTTGGTCTGTGTGTGTTTGGCCTGTGTGTGTGTTTGATCTGTGTGTGTGTTTGGTCTGTGTGTGTGTTTGATCTGCTAGTGTTTGATCTGTGTGTATGTTTGGTCTGTGTGTGTGTTTGGTCTGTGTGTGTGTTTGGTCTGTGTGTGTGTTTCATCTGTGTGTGTTTGGTCTGTGTGTGTGCTTTTAATCTGTGTGTGTGTTTTATATGTGTGTGTGTGTTTGATCTGTGTGTGTGTTTGATCTGTGTGTGTGTTTGGTCTTTGTTTATTTTTGGTGTGTAAGTGTTTGGTCTGTGTGTGTTTGGTCTGTAAGTGGTTGGTCTGTGTGTGTTTGGTATGTGTGTGTGTTTGGTCTGTGTGTGTGTTTGGTCTGTAATTGTTTTGTCTGTGTTTGGTTTGTATGTGTGTTTGGTCTGTAAGTGTTTGGTCTGTGTGTGTGTTTGGTCTGTAAGTGTTTGGTCTGCGTGTTTGTTTGATCTGTGTGTGTGTTTAGTCTTTGTGTGTGTTTGGTATGTGTGTTTGTTTGGTCTGTGTGTGTTTGGTCTGTGTGTGTTTGGTCTGTAAGTGTTTGGTCTGTGTGTGTGTGTGTGTGTTTGATCTGTGTATGTTAGGGCTGTGTGTGTGTTTGATCTGTGTGTGTTTGGCCTGTGTGTGTGTTTGATCTGTGTGTGTGTTTGGTCTGTGTGTGTGTTTGATCTGTGTGAGTGTTTGGTCTGTGTGTGTTTTTGGCCTGTGTGTATGTTTCATCTGTGTGTGTGTTTGATCTGTGTGTGTCTTTGTTCTGTGTGTGTGTTTGATCTGTGTGTGTGTTTGGTTTGTGTGTTTGTTTGGTTTGAGTCTGTTTTTGATCTGTGTGTGTGTTTGGTCTGTGTGTGTGTTTGGTGTGTGTGTGTGTTTCATCTGTGTGTGTGTTTTGTCTGTGTGTGTGTGTGTTTGGTCTGTGTGTGTGTTTGGTCTGTGAGTGTGTTTAATCTGTGTGTGTGTTTGATCTGTGTGTTTGGTCTGTGTGTTTTTTGGTCTGTGTGTGTTTTTGATCTGTGTGTGTGTTTGGTCTGTGTGTGCGTTTGATCTGTGTGTGTGTGTATTTGGTCTGTGTGTGTTTGGTCTGTGTGTGTTTGGTCTGTGTGTGTGTTTGGTTTGTGTGTGTGTTTGGTCTGTGTGTGTTTCGACGGTGTTTGTTTGGTCTGTGTGTGTGTTTGATCTGTGTGTATGTTTGATCTGTGTGTGTGTTTGGTCTGTGTGTGTTTGGTCTGTGAGTGTGTGTTTCATCTGTGTGCGTGTTTGTTCTGAGTGTGTGTTTGATCTGTGTGTGTGTTGGGTCTGTGTGTGTTTGGTCTGTGTGTGTTTGGTCTGTAAGTGTTTGGTCTGTGTGTGTGTTTGGTCTCTGTCTGTTTGGTCTGTGTGTTTGTTTGATCTGTGTGTGTGTTTAGTCATTGTGTGTGTTTGGTATGTGTGTTTGCTTTCTCTGTGTGTGTTTTGTCTGTGTGTGTTTGGTCTGTAAGTGTTTGGTCTGTGTGTGTGTGTGTGGTTGATCTGTTTGTGTTTGGTCTGTGTGTGTGTTTGATCTGTGTGTGTGTTTGATCTGTGTGTGTGTTTGGTCTGTGTGTGTTTGGCCTGTGTGTGTGTTTGATCTGTTTGTGTGTTTGGTCTGTGTGTGTGTTTGATCTGCTAGTGTTTGATCTGTGCGTATGTTTGGTCTGTGTGTGTGTGTTTGGTCTGTGTGTGTGTTTGGGCTGTGTGTGTGTTTGATCTGTGTGTGTGTTTGGTCTGTGTGTGTGCTTTTAATCTGTGTGTGTGTTTTATATGTGTGTGTGTTTGATCTGTGTGTGTGTTTGATCTGTGTGTGTGTTTGGTCTTTGTTTATTTTTGGTGTGTAAGTGTTTGGTCTGTGTGTGTTTGGTCTGTGAGTGGTTGGTCTGTGTGTGTTTGGTATGTGTGTGTGTTTGGTCTGTGTGTGTGTTTGGTCTGTAATTGTTTTGTCTGTGTGTGTTTGGTATGTATGTGTGTTTGGTCTGTAAGTGTTTGGTCTGTGTGTGTGTTTGGTCTGTAAGTGTTTGGTCTGCGTGTTTGTTTGATCTGTGTGTGTGTTTAGTCTTTGTGTGTATTTGGTATGTGTGTTTGTTTGGTCTGTGTGTGTTTGGTCTGTGTGTGTTTGGTCTGTAAGTGTTTGGTCTGTGTGTGTGTGTTTGATCTGTGTATGTTTGGTCTGTGTGTGTGTTTGATCTGTGTGTGTGTTTGATCTGTGTGTGTGTTTGATCTGTGTGTGTTTGGCCTGTGTGTGTGTTTGATCTGTGTGTGTGTTTGGTCTGTGTGTGTGTTTGATCTGTGTGAGTGTTTGGTCTGTGTGTGTTTTTGGCCTGTGTGTATGTTTCATCTGTGTGTCTGTTTGATCTGTGTGTGTCTTTGTTCTGTGTGTGTGTTTGATCTGTGTGTGTGTTTGGTTTGTGTGTTTGTTTGGTTTGAGTCTGTTTTTGATCTGTGTGTGTGTTTGGTCTGTATGTGTGTTTGGTCTGTGTGTGTGTTTGATCTGTGTGTGTGTTTGGTTTGTGTGTTTGTTTGGTTTGAGTCTGTTTTTGATCTGTGTGTGTGTTTGGTCTGTATGTGTGTTTGGTCTGTGTGTGTGTTTTTGATCTGTGTGTGTGTTTGGTCTGAGTGTGTATATCATCTGTGTGTGTGTTTGGTGTGTGTGTGTGTTTGGTCTGTGAGTGTGTTTGATCTGTGTGTGTGTGTTTAGTGTGTAAGTGTTTGATCTGTGTGTTTGTTTGATCTGTGTTTGTGTTTCATCTGTGTGTGTGTTTGATCTGTGTGTGTGTTTGGTCTGTAAGTGTTTGATCTGTGTGTGTGTTTGGTCTTTAAGTGTTTGATCTGTGTGTGTGTGTTTGATCTGCGTTTGTGTGTTTGGTCTGTGTGTGTTTGATCTGTGTGTGTGTTCAATCTGTGTGTGTGTTTGGTCTGTGTGTGTTTTTGGTCTGTGTGTGTGTTTGATCTGTGTGTGTGTTTGGTCTGTGTGTGTTTCGTCCGTGTGTGTTTGGTCTGTGTCTGTGTTTAATCTGTGTGTGTGTTTGATCTGTGTAAGTGTTTGGTCTGTGTGTGTTTGGTCTGTGTGTGAGTGTGTTTGATATGTGTGTGTGTGTGTGTGTGTTTGATCTGTGTATGTGTGTGTTTGATCTGTGTGTGTGTTTGATCTGCGTGTGTTTTTGGTCTGTTTGTGTGTTTGATATGTGTGTGTTTTGTCAGTGTGTGTGTTTGATATGTGTGTGTGTTTGGTCTTGTGTGTGTTTTGTATTTGTGTGTTTGGTCTGTGTGTGTTTGGTCTGTGTGTGTGTTTGATCTGTGTGTGTGTTTAGTCTGTGTGTGTTTGATATGTGTGCGTGTATTTGGCTGTGTGTGTGTTTGATCTGTGTATGTGTTTGGTCTGTGTTTGGTCTGTGTGTGTTTGATCTGTGTGTGTGTTTGATCTATGTGTGTGTTTGGTCTGTGTGTGTGTGTTTGATCTGTTTGAATTTTTTTTTATCTGTGTGTATGTTCGGTGTGTTTGTGTTTGATATGTGTGTGTGTGTTTTGTCTGTGTGTGTGTTTGATCTGCGTGTGTGTTTGATCTGTGTGTGTGTGTTTGGTCTGTAAGTGTTTGATCTGTGTGTGTGTTTGGTTTGTAAGTGTTTGATCTGTGTGTGTGTGTTTGTTCTGTGTGTGTGTGTTTGGTCTGTGTGTGTGTTTGGTCTGTGTGTGTGTGTTTGGTCTGTAATTGTTTGGTCTGTGTGTGTTTGGTATGTGTGTGTGTTTGGTCTGTATGTGTTTGGTCTGTGTGTGTGTTTGGTCTGTAAGTGTTTGGTATGAGTGTGTTTGGTCTGTAAGGGTTTGGTCGTTGTGTGTTTAGTCTGTGTGTGTGTGTTTGATCTGTGTGTGTGTTTGATATGTGTGTGTGTGTTTGGTTTGTGTGTGTGTTTTGTCTGAGTGTGTATTTGATCTGTGTGTGTGTTTGGTCTGTGTGTGTGTTTGGTCAGTGAGTGTGTTTGATCTATGTGTGTGTTTGGTCTGTAAGTGTTTGATCTGTGTGTGTGTTTGATCAGTGTTTGTGTTTGATCTGTGTGTGTGTTTGGTCTATGTGTGTGTTTGATCTGTGTGTGTGTTTGATCTGTGTGTGTGTTTGGTCTGTAAGTGTTTGATTTGGTGTGTGTTTGGTCTGTAAGTGTTTCATCTGTACTCACCTAGTTGTGTTTGCGGGGGTTGAGCTCTGGCTCTTTGGTCCCGCCTCTCAACCGTCAATCAACAGGTGTACAGATTCATGAGCCTATCGGGCTCTGTCATATCTACACTTGAAACTGTGTATGGAGTCAGCCTCCACCACATCACTTCCTAATGCATTCCATTTGTCAACCACTCTGACACTAAAAAAGTTCTTTCTAATATCTCTGTGGCTCATTTGGGCACTCTGTGTGTGTGTGTGTGTGTGTTTGGTCTGTGTGTGTGTTTGATCTGTGTGTGTGTTTGATCTGTGTGTGTGTTTGGTTGATCTGTGTGTGTGTTTGGTCTGTGTGTGTTTTGGTCTGTGTGTGTGTGTTTGTTCTGTGTGTGTGTTTGGTCTGGTTGGTACCTGGTTGATACCTCGTTGATGCGGTTCTGGGAGTTCTTCTACTCCCCAAGCCCGGCCCGAGGCCAGGCTTGACTTGTGAGAGTTTGGTCCACCAGGCTGTTGCTTGGAGCGGCCCGCAGGCCCACATACCCACCACAGCCCGGTTGGTCCGGCACGCCTTGGAGGAATAAATCTAGTTTCCTCTTGAAAATGTCCACGGTTGTTTCGGCAATATTTCTTATGCTTGCTGGGAGGCCGTTGAACAACCACGGACCTCTGATGTTTATACAGTGTTCTCTGATTGTGCCTCTGGCACCTCTGCTCTTCACTGGTTCTATTCTACATTTTCTTCCATATCGTTCACTCCAGTACGTTGTTATTTTACTGTGTAGATTTGGTACTTGGCCCTCCAGTATCTTCTAGGTGTATATTATTTGATATCTCTCTCGTCTTCTTTCTAGTGAGTTCATTTGGAGGGCTTTGAGACGATCCCAATAATTTAGGTGCTTTATTGCGTCTATGCGTGGTCTGTGTGTATGTTTGGTCTGTGTGTGTTTTTAGTCTATGTGTGTTTGATCTGTGTTACCTGGTTGATACCTGGTTGATGGGGTTCTGGGAGTTCTTTTACTCCCCAAGCCCGGCCGGAGGCCAGGCTTGACTTGTGAGAGTTTCGTCCACCAGGCTGTTGCTTGGAGCGGCCCGCAGGCCCACATACCCACCACATCCCGGTTGGTCCGGCACTCCTTGGGGGAATTAATCTAGTTTCCTCTTGAAAATGTCCACGGTTGTTCCAGCAATATTTCTTATGCTTGCTGGGAGGACGTTGAACAACCGCGGACCTCTGATGTTTATACAGTGTTCTCTGATTGTGCCTATGGCACCTCTGATCTTCACTGGTTCTATTCTACATTTTCTTCCATATCGTTTACTCCAGTACGTTGTTATTTTACTGTGTAGATTTGGTACTTGGCCCTCCAGTATCTTCCAGGTGTATATTATTTGATATCTCTCTCGTCTTCTTTCTAGTGAGTACATCTGGAGGGCTTTGAGACGATCCCAATAATTTAGGTGATTTATTGCGTCTATGCGTGCCGTATATGTTCTCTGTATTCCCTCTATTTCAGTAATCTCTCCTGCTCTGAAGGGGGAAGTGAGTACTGAGCAGTACTCAAGACGGGACAACACAAGTGACATGAAGAGTACAACCATTGTGATGGGATCCCTGGATTTGAAAGTTCTCGTAATCATTTTTCTGGCTGTCGCAATATTTGCTTGGTTATGCTCCTTAAACGTTAGGTCGTCAGACATTATTATTCCCAAATCCTTTACATGCTGTTTTCCTACTATGGGTACATTTGATTGTGTTTTGTACTCTGTATTATGTTTAAGGTCCTCATTTTTACCGTACCTGAGTACCTGGAATTTATCACTGTTAAATATCATGTTATTTTCTGATGCCCAGTCGAAAACTTTATTAATATCAGCTTGAAGTTTTTCAATGTCCTCAGCCGAGGTAATTTTCATACTGATTTTTGTGTCATCTGCAAAGGATGATGTGTGTGTGTTTGATTTGTGTATGTGTTTGTTTTGTAAGTGTTTGGTCTGTGTGTGTTTGGTCTGTATGTGTTTTGTCTGTGTGTGTTTGGTCTGTGTGTGAGTGTGTGTGTTTGATCTGTGTATGTGTGTGTTTGATCTGTGTGTGTGTTTGGTCTGTAAATGTTTGGTGTGTTTGTGTGTTTGATATGTGTGTGTTTGGTCAGTGTGTGTGTGTTTGATCTGTGTGTGTGTTTGGTCTTGTGTGTGTTTTGTATGTGTTTGGTCTGTGTGTGTTTGGTCTGTAAGTGTTTGGTCTGTGTGTGTGTTTGGTCTGTGTGTGTTTGATCTGTGTGTGTGTTTAGTTTGCGTGTGTTCGGTATGTGTGTGTGTTTGGTCTGTGTGTGTGTTTGATCTGTGTTTGTGTTTGGTCTGTGTGAGTGTTTGATCTGTGAGTGTTTGATTTGTTTGTGTGTTTGATCTGTGTGTGTGTTTGATCTGTGTGTGTGTGTGTTTGGTCTGTGATTGTGTTTGGTCTGTGTGTGTGTGTTTGGTCTGTATGTTTGTTTGGTCTGTGAGTGTTTGATCTGTGTGTTTGTTTGATCTGTGTGTGTGTTTGATATGTGTTTCGTCTGTGTGTGTGTTTGATCAGTGTGTTTGTTTAATCTGTATGTGTGTTTGATCTGTGTGTGTGTGTTTGGTCTGTGTGTGTGTTTGGTCTGTAAGTGTTTTGTCTGTGTGTGTTTGGTCTGTGTGTGTGTTTGGTCTGTAATTGTTTGGTCTGTGTGTGTTTGGTCTGTGAGTGTGTTTGGTCTGTAAGTGTTTGGTCTGTGTGTGTGTTTGATCTGTGTGTGTGTGTTTGGTCTGTAAGTTTTTGGTCTGTATGTGTTTGGTCTGTAAGTGTTTGGTCTGTGTGTGTTTGGTTTGTGTGCGTGTTTGATCTGTAAGTGTTTGGTCTGTGTATGTGTTTGGTCTGTATGTGTTTGGTCTGTGTACGTTTGGTTTGTATGTGTTTGGTCTTTGTGCGTTTGGTCTGTAAGTGTTTGGTCTGTGTGTGTGTGTTTGATCTGTGTGTGTGTTTGATCTGTGTGTGTGTGTTTGGTTTGTGTGTGTGTGTTTGATCTGTGTATGTGTTTGACATGTGTGTGTGATTGGTCTGTGTGTGTGTTTGATCTGTGTGTGTGTTTGGTCTATGTGTGTGTTTGATCTGTGCGTGTGTTTGATTTGTGTGTGTGTTTGGTCTATGTGTGTGTTTGATCTGTGTGTGTGTTTGGTCTGTGTTTGTTTTTAGTCTGTGTGTGTGTTTGATCTGTGTGTGTGTTTGGTCTGTGTGTGTTTGGGTGTGTGTGTTTGATCTGTGTGTGTGTTTGGTCTGTGTATGTTTTTAGTCTGTGTGTGTGTTTGTTCTGTGTGTGTTTGGTCTGTGTGTGTTTGGTCTGTGTGTGTGTGTGTTTGATCTGTGTGTGTGTTTGTTCTATGTGTGTGTGTTTCATCTGTGCGTGTGTTTGGTCTGTAATTGATTGGTCTGTGTGTTTTTGGTCTGTGTGTGTGTTTTTGGTCTGTAAGTGTTTGGTCTGTGTGTGTGTTTGATCTATGTGTGTTTGGTCTGTAAGTGTTTGGTATGAGTGTGTTTGGTCTGTAAGTGTTTGGTATGAGTGTGTTTGGTCTGTAAGTGTTTGGTCTGTGTGTGTTTGGTCTGTGTGTGTTTGAGCTGTACGTGTTTGGTTTGTGTGTGTGTTTGGTCTGTAAGTGTTTGGTCTGAGTGTTTGTTTGATTTGTGTGTGTTTGGCTTGTGTGTTTGTTTGGTCTGAGAGTGTATTTGATCTGTGTGTGTGTTTGGTTTTTGTGTGTGTTTGGTCTGTGTGTGTTTGATATGTAGATGTGTTTGGTCTGTATGTGTGTGTTTGGTCTGTGTGTGTGTTTGATCAGTGTGTGTGTTTGGTCTGTGTGTGTGTTTGATCTGTGTGTGTGTGTTTGATCTGTGTGTGTGTGTTTGGTCTATGTGTGTGTTTAGTCTGTGTGTGTGTTTGATATGTGTGTGTGTTTGATCTGTGCGTGTGTTTGGTCTGTGTTTGTGTTTGGTCTGTAAGTGCTTGGACTGTGTGTGTTTGGTCTGTAAGTGTTTGGTCTGTGTGTGTGTGTGTGTTTGATCTGTGTGTGTGTTTGGTCTGTAATTGTTTGGTCTGTGTGTTTTTGGTCTGTGTGTGTGTTTTTGGTCTGTAAGTGTTTGGTCTGTGTGTGTGTTTTATCTATGTGTGTGTTTTGTCTGTAAGTGTTTGGTATGAGTGTGTTTCGTCTGTAAGTGTTTGGTCTGTGTTTTTGGTCTGTGTGTGTTTGGTTTGCGTGTGTGTGTTTGATCTGTGTGAGTGTGTTTAGTCTGTGTGTGTTTGGTACGTGTGTGTGTTTGGTGTGTGTGAGTTTGGTTTGTGTGAGTTTGGTATGTAAGTGTTTGGTCTGTGTGTGTGTTTGATCTCTGTGTGTTTGGTCTGTGTGTGTGTGTGTTTGATCTGTGTGTGTGTTTAGTCTGTGTGTGTGTTTGGTATGTGTATTTGTTAGGTCTGAGTATGTTCGGTCTGTAAGTGTTTGGTCTGTGTGTCTGTTTGGTCTGTGTGTGTTTGGTCTGTGTGTGTGTTTGGTCTGTGTGTGTGTTTGGCTGTATGTGTGTTTGGTCTGTTAGTGTTTGGTCTGTGTGTGTGTTTGGTCTGTGTGTGTTTTGCCTGTGTGTGTGTTTGATCTGTGTGTGTGTTTAGTCTGTGTGTGTTTGATCTGTATGTGTGTTTGATCTGTTTGTGTTTGGTCTTTGTGTGTTTGATCTGTGTGTGTGTTTGGTATGGGTGTGTGTGTTTTGTCTGTGTGTGTTTAGTCTGTGTGTGTGTTTGATCTGTGTGTGTGTTTGGTCTGTGTGTGTGTGTTTGATCTGTGTGTGTGTTTGGTCTTTGTTTGTGTTTAGTCTGTAGGTGTTTGGTCTGTGTGTGTTTGGTCTGTAAGTGTTTGGTTTGTGTGTATTTGGTCTGTGTGTGTGTTTGGTCTGTGTGTGTGTTTGGTCTGTAATTGTTTGGTCTGTGTGTTTTTGGTCTGTGTGTGTGTTTTTGGTCTATAAGTGTTTGGTCTGTGTGTGTGTTTGATCTATGTGTGTGTTTGGTCTGAAAGTGTTTGGTATGAGTGTGTTTGGTCTGTAAGTGTTTGGTCAGTGTGTGTTTGGTCTGTGTGTGTGTTTGAGCTGTAGGTGTTTGGTTTGTGTGTGTGTTTGCTCTGTAAGTGTTTGGTCTGTGTGTATTTGGTCTATGTGTGTTTGGTCTGTGTGTGTGTTAGATCTGTGTGTGTGTTTGGTTTGTGTGTGTGTTTGGTCGGAGTGTGTATTTGATCTGTGTGTGTGTTTGGTTTTTGTGTGTGTTTGGTCTGTGTGTGTTTGATCTGTGTGTGTGTTTGGTGTGTTAGTGTTTAATCTGTGTGTGTGTTTGGTCAATGTGTGTTTTTGGTCTGTGTGTGTGTGTTTGATCTGTGTGTGTGTGTTTGGTCTGTGTGTGTTTGGTCTGTGTGTGTTTGGTCTGTGTGTGTGTTTGGTCTGTGTGTGTTTCGTCTGTGTCCGTTTGGTCTGTGTGTGTGTTTAATCTGTGTGTGTGTGTTTGATCTGTGTATGTGTTTGGTGTGAGTGTGTGTGTGTTTGATCTGTGTGTGTGTTTGATCTGTGTGTGTGTTTGGTCTGTAAGTGTTTGGTCTCTGTGTGAGTGTGTTTGACATGTGTGTGTCTGGTCAGTGTGTGTGATTGATCTGTGTGTGTATTTAGTCTGTGTGTGTGTTTGGTATGTTTGTGTGTTTGGTCTGTGTGTG
Source organism: Procambarus clarkii (assembly GCF_040958095.1). NCBI lineage: Eukaryota > Metazoa > Arthropoda > Malacostraca > Decapoda > Cambaridae > Procambarus > Procambarus clarkii. Next base: position 24,363,413 of record NC_091158.1, read on the forward strand.
TTTGGTCTGTGTGTGTTTTTGATCTGTGTGTGTGTTTAGTCTGCGTGTGTTTGGTATGTGTGTGTGTTTGGTCTGTGTCTGTTTAGTCTGTGTGTGTGTATGGTCTGTGTCTGTTTCGACGGTGTGTGTTTGGTCTGTATGTGTATTTGATCTGTGTGTGTGTTTGATCTGTGTGTGTGTTTGGTATGTTGGTGTTTGGTCTGTGAGTGTGTGTTTGATCTGTGTGCGTGTTTGTTCTGTGTCTTGTTTTGGTCTGTGTCTGTTTCGACGGTGTGTGTTTGGTCTGTATGTGTGTCTGATCTGTGTGTGTGTTTGATCTGTGTGTGTGTTTGGTCTGTGTGTGTGTTTGGTCTGTGTGTGTGTTTAGTCTGTGTGTGTGTTTGGTATTTATGTGATTTTGGTGTGTGTGTTTGGTCTGTAAGTGTTTGGTCTGTGTGTGTGTTTGATCTGTATGTGTTTGGTCTGTGTGTGTTTGATCTGTGTGTGAGTTTGGTCTGTGTGTGTGTTTGGTCTGTGTGTGTGTTTGGTCTGTGTGTGTTTGATCTGTGTGTGTGTTTGGTGTGTTAGTGTTTAATCTGTGTGTGTGTTTGGTCAATGTGTGTTTTTGGTCTGTGTGTGTGTGTTTGATCTGTGTGTGTGTGTTTGGTCTGTTTGTGCTTGGTCTGTGTGTGTGTTTGGTCTGTGTGTGTTTCGTCTGTGTCCGTTTGGTCTGTGTGTGTGTTTAATCTGTGTGTGTGTGTTTGATCTGTGTATGTGTTTGGTGTGTGTGTGTGTGTGTTTGATCTGTGTGTGTGTTTGATCTGTGTGTGTGTTTGGTCTGTAAGTGTTTGGTCTCTGTGTGAGTGTGTTTGACATGTGTGTGTCTGGTCAGTGTGTGTGATTGATCTGTGTGTGTATTTAGTCTGTGTGTGTGTTTGGTATGTTTGTGTGTTTGGTCTGTGTGTGTTTGGTCTGTGTGTGTGTTTGATCTGTGTGTGTGTTTAGTCTGCGTGTGTTTGGTATGTGTGTGTGTTTGGTCTGTGTCTGTTTAGTCTGTGTGTGTGTATGGTCTGTGTCTGTTTCGACGGTGTGTGTTTGGTCTGTATGTGTATTTGATCTGTGTGTGTGTTTGATCTGTGTGTGTGTTTGGTCTGTTGGTGTTTGGTCTGTGAGTGTGTGTTTGATCTGTGTGCGTGTTTGTTCTGTGTCTTTGTTTGGTCTGTGTCTGTTTCGACGGTGTGTGTTTGGTCTGTATGTGTGTCTGATCTGTGTGTGTGTTTGATCTGTGTGTGTGTTTGGTCTGTGTGTGTGTTTGGTCTGTGTGTGTGTTTAGTCTGTGTGTGTGTTTGGTATTTATGTGATTTTGGTGTGTGTGTTTGGTCTGTAAGTGTTTGGTCTGTGTGTGTGTTTGATCTGTATGTGTTTGGTCTGTGTGTGTTTGATCTGTGTGTGAGTTTGGTCTGTGTGTGTGTTTGGTCTGTGTGTGTATTTGGTCTGTGTGTGTGTGTGTTTGATCTGTGTGTGTGTTTGGTCTGTGTGTGTGTTTGGTCTCTGTGTGTGTTTGATATGTGTGTGTTTGATCTGTGTATGTGTTTGGTCTGTGTTTGTGTTTGGTCTGTAAGTGTTTGGTCTGTGTGTGTTTGGTCTGTAAATGTTTGGTCTGTGTGTGTTTGGTCTGTGTGTGTGTTTGGTCTGTGTGTGTGTTTGTTCTGTAATTGTTTGGTCTGTGTGTGTTTGGTCTGTGTGTGTGTTTTTGATCTGTAAGTGTTTGGTCTGTAAATGTTTGGTCTTTTTGTGTGTGTGATCTGTGTGTGTGTTTGGTCTGTAAGTGTTTGGTATGAGTGTGTTTGGTCTGTAAGTGTTTGGTATGAGTGTGTTTGGTCTGTAAGTGTTTGGTCTGTGTGTGTTTGGTCTGTGTGTGTGTTTGGTCTGTAGGTGTTTGGTCTGTGTTTGTGTTTGGTCTGTAAGTGTTTGGTCTGTGTGTGTTTGGTCTATGTGTGTTTGGTCTGTTTGTGTGTTTGATCTGTGTGTATGTTGGGTTTGCGTGTGTGTTGGGTCTTAGTGTGTATTTGATCTGTGTGTGTGTTTGGTCTGTGTGTGTGTGTTGGTCTGTGTGTGTTTGATCTGTGAGTGTGTTTGGTGTGTAAGTGTTTGATCTGTGTGTGTGTTTGATCTGTGTGTGTGTTTGATCTCTGTGTGTTTGGTCTGTGTGTGTGTTTGATCTGTGTGTGTGTTTGATCTGTGTGTGTGTTTGATCTGTGTGTGTGTTTGGTCTGTGTGTGTTTGTTTGATATGTGTGTGTGTTTGGTCTGTGTGTGTGTATGTTTGTTCTGTGTGTGTGTTTGATCTGTGAGTGTGTTTAATCTGTGTGTGTGTTTGATCTGTGTGTGTGTTTGATCTGTGTGTGTGTGTTGGTCTGTTTGGTCTGTGTGTGTGTTTGGTCTGTATGTTTGTTTTGTCTATGAGTGTTTGATCTGTGTGTGTGTTTGATCCGTGTTGTGGGACATTTGGGGCTTGAATCTAATTATTTAAATATATATATAGTAAATTAAATTACGAAGGACCACCCGCTTTTATAGTAAAGAGGGAAACTGAGAAATTATGATCATTAGATAATTCCTAGATGAACCAGTAACTATGGATAAAATACTAGAGAATATGATCATAGAAATAATTAATGGGCTGTATAATTAAATGAATCAAACCCTCAAACACCTACATTGGGGGGGTATTACTGGAACTCAGTACGTCCAGGAACTAGTGTGGTTCGTTCACTAATCCAATGTATAATAATCTAATCCTATGAATACTTATCAAATCATTATCGTTATCATTAATGGGAACATAGATTATGAACATAATAATAATAATCATAATAAACACATGTTAATCCAATAAACAGAGTTCTGCATGTACAAAGAGTACAGAAAATAAATGAGAGGAATACAAAGGAATCTTAGCTTAATGACGATTCCTTAGAAGTTAGTCACGACGCTTCCTCTGATTCTCCTGCACTCGGCATGGAACACTAGGAGTTGATTAACATGGGAAAGGACAGCTCGGAGAATTCTTCTCACACGCTGCAAAATAAATGTTTACAGTAGCAACAAATTAAACTACTGGATTTCTATGCTCAATAAATTAATATTAATGGTAAATGAAGGATAATGACCTGTGATTTATTGTTGTTATACGTCGTCACGACAAGCTACCCAGCTATAAGTCTACACCCTATCAGATGCATCAAATAAGGATAAGATACTTAGCTAATATGGGCACTGTGTAAGTTTAGGCTTGCCGAAATTTGCGTCCCAGGCTCTGGCCTAGCCTATCCTGGATAATGACGCACTTCACTGGCCGATCACGTGGAGTCACAAAGAACCAAAATTTAACAGGTTCTGTGAATGACACTGACACCAGGTGAAGGTATTGTCTGCAAGGCTCTTCACGCCTCACAGTGGCGACTTTCTTCTGGAGAATGGATAGCGTTTACCCTGATGACTTCGTATGGCGTCTCCTCGTGAGCAACACGTGAACAGGTCCGCTCGGGAGCGTTTCAGCATGTGCACTGGCGTCTTCTCCCGCACCGCTCCGCGTTTAATAACCAAATTATTATTATGGATATCATCATTTCTCGCAGTTGGGTTTGAAATGCTCGGGTTAGGACGGGTTTATTATTTGGAAGAGTTAAATATTATTATTTGCCAGTGCTTTGATAGTAAACGTATAATGGAGAAGAATTAATGTCTCTCCATGGCATTCACTCGTGACGTTAATTTTTATTACTAGATATCTGCTATAACTATAAACTCTCTATTTGGCTTTAGTTGGAGGTCAGTTTATCTGTAATTAATTATCACACAGAACACCGTTTGTTATAGAGAATCGAATTCAATTCTCAGGCACATTGGATATAAATGTGTTTATTACAATGAAATCTGACGCAATACTGGCGTCGGGTGACGTAAGAATTCTAGCCTATTGTACAGATGTAATTATTAGTACATGTGAATTCTACGTTGTGTTAATTTTACTTACTACAATGATTAGTAGAATTAGTAATAATTAATGAGAATACAACAGTGTTGTATTCAGTGTTGGAAATTTCCAACACGTGTGTGTGTTTGATCTGTGTATGTGTGTTTGGTCTGTGTGTGTTTGGTCTGTGTTTGTGTTTTGTCTCTGTGTGTGTGTTTGGTCTGTATGTTTGTTTGGTCTGTGAGTGTTTGATCTGTGTGTGTTTGATCGGTGTGTGTATTTGGTCTGTGTGTGTTTGATCTGTGTTTGGTCTGTGTAAGTGTTTGATCTGTGTGTGTGTTTGGTCTGTAATTGTTTGGTCTGTGTGTGTTTGGTCTGTGTGTGTGTCTTGTCTGTAAGTGTTTGATCTGTGAGTGTTTGATCTCTGTGTGTGTGTGTTTGATCTCTGTGTGTGTGTTTGATCTCTGTGTGTGTGTTTGGTCTGTGTGTGAGTTTGGTCTCTGTGTATGTTTGGTCTGTGTGTGTGTTTGGTTTGTGTGTGTGTTTGGTTTAAGTGTGTATTTGATCTGTGTGTGTGTTTGATCTGTGTGTGTGTTTGGTCAGTGAGTGTGTTTGATCTGTGTGTGTGTTTGGCCTGTAAGTGTTTGATCTGTGTGTGTGTTTGATCTATGTTTGTGTTTGATCTGTGTGTGTATTTGGTATGTGTGTGTGTTTGATCTGTGTGTGTGTTTGATCTGAGTGTGTGTTTTTTCTGTAAGTGTTTGATCTGTGTTTGTATTTGGTCTGTAAGTGTTTGATCTGTGTGTGTGTTTGATCAGTGTGTGTGTTTGGTTTGTGTGTGTGTTTGATCTGTGTGTGTGTGTCTTTGATCTATGTGTGTCTTTGATCTGTGTGTGTGTTTGGTCTGTGTGTGTGTTTGTTACGGACCCGAGCCCAGCGTCCGAGCACGGAGCAGTGACGACCGCGCCATCTGTGGGTCAGCTCCTGAAACCCCCTCCAAATGAACAGCGCCATCTAGTGAGGACGAGATATACGGGCCACAAGGGCTAGTTTTCCCGTCCTGATCAGCTCATAACACAGCCGCTGCTGACCTCTGGTGAGGTGACGCTTAGACAGCATCGCCATCTATGGAGTGGATAGGTGGGCGTTTGTGTCTAAGCCTGTAAGTGTGGTGCCCTAGAGGGTAACTAGTACTGATGACGTGTCTGATTACAGAGTCGACCTGGGACTGCTGTAATGAAAGTTGGATGAGTCTACCCAAAGCAGTCGAAGAGTCTCCACCTGTTTGCTGCAGCAGCTGTGAGTCACCCCCCGGATGAACACTGTGGTGTTAGCCTGCCTGTGACGTGGCAGTTGAGGGATTGTCGTACCCAGGGCTGACTGGTGGAGACCCTTAACCACTGGGGCGTTGTGGTGAGGAGAGTGATCTGTGGGATCACACGAGGCTCCTGCCTAGGACTCGCTACCCTAGTATCGGTCGTGGAGTGGCCTACGCAGCGTTGCTGATTGGAACCTGCCAGCTACAGGCTGGATTTGTGGTTGACGGCCTCCACGACGGTGCCCCCAGTGGAACTGTGATTTGGCTGGCCTGTGGCCAGGGTAGACTCAAGAGAATCGAAGGATTCATCGTGAGGCCACAAGAGGACCAAGAGCTAAACATCGTCGAGCACCGTGGAACACTCCGCGTGTTCAGAAGAAGACTACATTGTATATGATAGTGTTTATACCTCCCCAGTGTGATAAGATATATATTATTTATGGTGATGGTGACAATTATATTATTAAGTTTTTTGCCTTTGTCTCCCTTCCCCTTTAATTTACTTGCGTTACGGAGCTCACCCCTTGAAAGCCACTACTAGCTTGGGGCCGGATACCCAAACTCTACTTACATCAGAGAAAGAACCCGGTTGCGACCCGAGAGGGCCGTAACATAATTGGCATCCCCAGCGGGATCCGACCCCTTGTCAAGTATGTTTGACAGGGGTGGTGAAGTGGCGCAATCCCTGTAAATAATTCCCCCTGTGTGTGACTATTAGGACGTTATACGTCCTGTGCGGTGCTTGGAGTGATTAAGTGCAATATTGTGTAGTGCGGTGCTCGCTGTGATTAAGTGCAATATTGTGTAGTGCGGTGCTCGCTGTGATTAAGTGCAATATTGTGTAGTGCGGTGCCCGGTGTGATTACGTGCAACATTGTATAGCGAAGTGCTCGCTGTGATTAAGTGCAATATTGTATAGCGTGGTGCCCGGTGATTACGTGCAATATTGGCAAGTGAGGCGCTAGGTGTGATAAAGTGCAATGTTGACGTAGAACAGTGTTCGGTGCGTTAAGTGCTAACGAAAGCGGTGTGTTAAGTGCTAATGATCCATCTCAGTGACAATGGCAGAAAAATCGACCATCGACGATCTGGACGATGTTCAGGCTTTTCTGAACAGGGAGGACTGTCTTGCCAGATTAAAATATCTGGGCAAACAGGAACTCGTACTGGTGAGTGCCTACCTGGAGATCAAGATACGTGCCAGTGATTCCCGTGTGGAGATCTTGTCCAAGGTTCACCGGCATTTGAAGGCCGATGAGAAACAAGAAAGTGAGGCACAAGGTACAAAAGAAAGTGAGGAAGTAGCTTCCACTGAAAAGGAAGATAAAGGCATTGACATTGACAGTGATGCAGGTGAGCTAAATATAAGTTTACTTACAGTCAAAATGCGTGCCTTGGAAATAAATCGTGAGATAGAATGGAAGAAATTAGAATTAGAACGAGAATTAAAAGATAAAGAAATGCAGATGAAAGATAAAGAATTGGAGATGAGGCGTTTAGAACTAGAAAGAGAAAGAGAAAGAGAAGAGCGAGTGAGGGAAGAAAAAGAAAAAGAGAGACGACATGAGCTAGAAGTATTGCGATTAAGTGGTGGAAGAAAAACAATGGAAACGAGTAGTTTCGATCCGGTAAGGAACATCAAAATGGTCCCAAAATTCAATGAGAAGGAAGTGTCGAAGTTCTTCGCAGCCTTCGAGAAAGTCGCAGCCTCTTTGGAGTGGCCAAAGGAGAATAGGGCCATCATGATACAGTCCGTCTTGACTGGGAAGGCCCAAGTCGCCTACTCCACGTTGTCCCTTGATGACTCTGGCGATTACGACAAGGTGAAGAAGGTAGTGCTCATGGCGTACCAATTGGTACCTGAGGCGTACAGGCAGAAGTTCAGGAACCTGAAAAAAGACCTCAGAGCACACTTTCACCGAATTCGCCACAATCAAGGAGCGACTTTTCCAGGAATGGTGTACCTCTCGGAAGGTGGAGACCAAAGAAGACCTCGAGCAGCTCATACTGTTAGAGGACTTCAAAGACTGTCTGTCTGGAGATCTAAAGACGTACCTAGAAGAGCAGCAGGTGGAGACCTTGAGTGCGGCAGCCACCATGGCTGAAGAGTATATCTTAACGCATAGGCCTTCTGCTAAGTACGTCCCGAGGAATTACCCACGCCGGTTTGACAAACCTCATCAGGAAAAAGAGAGACCCATCCCACAAAGCGCTGTGAAGACGCCCCCAAGTAGCCCTCGAAGGACTAGTCCTAACAGTCCGAAACACCGGAGTCCAAGGAGGAATATGGTGTGTTGGACTTGTGGGCAGAAAGGTCATGTAGCTGCTATGTGCCGAGGCAGGCGAGGTAGCGGCGCACGTAGGGAGGTGATGTTGATGAGCTGTGTGACACTACCAGCAGGAAGCCAGTCTACGACTATGCAGGAAGAACCCAGATTTTCCCCTCACACTTCAAACGGGTATGTAACGAGTGATCATACTGGTAGATCAGTTGTAGTGCTCAGAGATAGTGGAGCAGCCCAGTCCCTGATCGTGAAAAACTCGTTACCCGAGGGAGTGAGTGTGGATGGGAGACAAAAGGTTGTCCTGGTTGGGTTTCCTAGGACGCGGTACGTCGCCCCCTTAGTGCCAGTACATCTTGACTCGCCTTACTTCAGCGGCACATGTGCGTTGGCAGTAGTCGATACCCTACCTATAGCTGGGATTGACGTGATACTAGCCAACGACTTGGTGACAGATTGGAGCAACAATCATCCCAAGGTCGCGGACGAGTCGGTCGGAACAGCAAGGTCTGAGGTAACAGCAGGCAGTGGTAATATCCAGGTACAGTCAGACCCGGAATCAGATAAAATGTTTAATCCTTCCTCTCGCCTACAGATTGACGACAGAGTCTACAGTTTTCTAGCAGAGTCTCCTGATTCTCCCGACAGGAAGCATAAGGTTATGGTGGCAGAAGCGGCTGAGCGAGAAGAGAGGCCTCGTGTACGGACACCCACGGATACCAAAGAGTCTGGAGCGAAGGCACCTGAGTACTTGCGGTATGGCAAGATACCACGTTCATTGAACCGGCCAGAGATTCCCCAGACGTCGGAGGTATGTGTGAAGGTCCTAGAGCCCTCTTCGGTCCAAACCAGGCTAATGGATATAGCCGGTTATGGACATTACAGGCCCAGGAAGCTTATCCCTCAGTTGACCAAATGTTTCCTAGCGGTATTTTGTTTTATTCTTGTATGTGTTCTCAGTAAGGACCAGTGGACGACCCGACGGATGGTGGCTCCCTTGAACATCGAGAAGAGGTCCCAGGGATTGGAGACGTGCACAGTGAGTGTTGCAGTCGAAGAAGGGACCTGGAAGGTGATGGTAGATACAGGAGTAACGAGATATGATAATATGAGTGACTGTTTCCGACAGGTTGACACCCCCCGCGTGACTGCTGAGCCTAGATGCAGCGTTATACGGAACGTTGGTCGACCTGACGGTGGCAGAGCGAATGCCATCTTCGGTGTACAAGCAGCTCTGTTGGAACTAGGTGTGGGCCTAGTAGGCGAGTATGCAGTAAGTATTGATTTACCCACTGTCGCTGTCGCTCTAAATTATCAGACCCCTGTATTCCAGGTTCCCGTCTCCCTGAAGGACTACCGGAACGGTACCAGAAATGCCGTCTGTAACCAGCCATCCTCGGTGTCACGACACAGAGAAGTGTCGATTCACACCAAATCGCGTCGATATCGATCCTTACTCGAGAGATGTGAGATTATGCTCCAGATTGACATCTCAGTGAAGGTGTGGGAAGGTGGAACAGGGAGGTCATTGCCTACCATCTTCAAGTTTCATCTGTGCCGGATTTTCCCGTTCGGACAGTTCTGTGGACAAGACATCCTCGCCACTCCAGTTCGTAATATATGTGAGTCTGTGTGGAGTTGTATCCACATATTAATTTGGTTCGTGTTTTTCTTTATAGAACCCCAAACCAAATTCCTTTTGGTGGGGAGGTGTTACGGACCCGAGCCCAGCGTCCGAGCACGGAGCAGTGACGACCGCGCCATCTGTGGGTCAGCTCCCGAAACCCCCTCCAAATGGACAGCGCCATCTAGTGAGGACGAGATATACGGGCCACAAGGGCTAGTTTTCCTGTCCTGATCAGCTCATAACACAGCCGCTGCTGACCTTTGGTGAGGTGACGCTTAGACAGCAACGCCATCTATGGAGTGGATAGGTGGGCGTTTGTGTCTAAGCCTGTAAGTGAGGTGCCCTAGAGGGTAACTAGTACTGATGACGTGCCTGATTACAGAGTCGACCTCGGACTGCTGTAATGGAAGTTGGATGAGTCTACCCAAGGCAGTCGAAGAGTCTCCACGTGTTTGCTGCAGCAGCTGTGAGTCACCCCCCGGATGAACACTGTGGTGTTAGCCTGCCTGTGACGTGGCAGTTGAGGGATTGTCGTACCCGGGGCTGACTGGTGGAGACGCTTAACCACTGGGGCGTTGTGGTGAGGAGAGTGATTTGTGGGATCACACGAGGCTCCTGCCTAGAGCTCGCTACCCTAGTATCGATCGTGGAGTGGCCTACGCAGCGTTGCTGATTAGAACCTGCCAGCTACAGGCTGGATTTGTGGTTGGCGGCCTCCACGACGGTGCCCCCAGTGGAACTGTGATTTGGCTGGCCTGTGGCCAGGGTAGACTCAAGAGAATCGAAGGATTCATCGTGAGGCCACAAGAGGACCAAGAGCTAAACATTGTCGAGCACTGTGGAACACTCTGCGTCTTCAGAAGAAGACTACATTGTATATAATAGTGTTTATACCTCCCCCGTGTGATAAGATATATATTATTTATGGTGATGGTGACAATTATATTATTAAGTTTTTTGCCTTTGTCTCCCTTCCCCTTTAATTTCCTTGCGTTACGGAGCTCACCCCTTGAAAGCCACTACTAGCTTGGGGCCGGATACCCAAACTCTGCTTACATCAGAGAAAGAACCCGGTTATGACCCGAGAGGGCCGTAACAGTGTTTGATCTGTGTGTGTGTTTGGTCTGTGTGTGTTTGGTCTGTGTGTGTGTTTGGTCTGTGTCTGTTTTGACGGTGTGTATTTGGTCTGTGTGTTTGTTTGTTCTGTGTGTTTGTTTGATCTGTGTGTGTGTTTGGTCTGTAAGTGTTTCGTTTGTGTGTGTTGATCTGTGTGTGTGTTTGGTCTGTGAGTGTGTTTGATCTGTGTGTGTGTTTGGCATTTGTGTGATTTTGGTGTGTGTGTGTTTGGTCTGTTTGAATTTCGTATGTAAGTGTTTGGTCTGTGTGTGTGTTTGGTCTCTGTGTGTTTGGTCTGTGTGTGTGTTTGATCTGTGTGTGTGTTTAGTCTGTGTGTGTGTTTGGTAAGTGTGTTTGTTTGATCTGTGTGTGTTTGGTCTGTAAGTGTTTGGTCTGTGTGTAGGTTTGGTCTGTGTGTGTTTGATCTGTGTGTGTGTTTGATCTGTGTGTGTGTTTGGTCTGTGTGTGTTTGGTCTTTATGTGTGTTTGGTTTGTGTGTGTTTGGCCAGTGTGTGTGTTTGATCGGTGTGTGTGTTTGGTCTGTGTGTGTGTTTGATCTGTTAGTGTTTGGTCTGTGTGTGTTTGATCTGTGTGTGTTTTTGGTCTGTGTATGTGTGTTTGGTCTGTGTGAGTGTTTGGTCTGTGTGTGTGTTTGATCTATGTGTGTGTTTGGTCTGTGTGTGTGTTTGGTCTGTGTATTTGTTTGGTATGTGTGTCTGTTTGATCTGTGTGTGTGTTTGGTCTGTAAGTGTTTAATCTGTGTGCGTTTGTTCGGTAAATGTTTGGCCTGTGTGTGTTTGGTCTGTGTGTGTGTTTGGTCTGTGTGTGTGTTTCGTCTGTAATTGTTTGGTGTGTGTGTGTTTGGTCAGTGTGTGTGTTTTTAGTCTGTAAGTGTTTGGTCTGTAAGTGTTTGGTCTGTAAGTGTTTGGTCTGTGTGTGTTTGGTCTGTGTGTGTGTTTGGTCGGTAGGTGATTGGTCTGTGTGTGTGCTTGATCTGTTTGTGTGTGTGTTTGATCTGAGTGTGTGTGTGGTCTGTAAGTGTTTGATCTGTGTGTGTGTTTGATCTGTGTGTGTGTGTGGTCTGTGTGTGTTTGGTCTGTGTGTGTTTGTCCTGTGTGTGTGTTTTGTCTGTGTCTGTTTCGACGGTGTGTGTTTGGTCTGTGTGTGTTTGATCTGTGTGTGTTTTTAATCTGTGTGTGTGTTTGGTCTGTGTGTGTTTAGTCTGTGAGTGTGTGTTTGATCTGAGTACGTGTTTGTTCTGTGCGTGTGTTTGATCTGTGTGTGTGTTTGGTCTGTAAGTGTTTAGTCTGTGTGTGTGTTTGGTATTTGTGTGATTTTACAGCATCGGGTATGGCGCTCACAGCTTCTCTTCCTCCTCCAGGCCGCATGCTTCTCCCTTGTGTTTGAAACTGAACAAATACCTGCGTTCACAGTTCATCCTCGTCGCCAATGTGGTGTTTGTGTGTTACTGAGGAAGTCTTGGTTGTAGGGTTGATGTAAAGTCATGACTTGGTTACTGACTTTAATACTTAATATGATTACATGACTAGTAGCTACCAAGCTTGGCGGGCGTCCTGTACGCTCTATTGTTTACCTTCTCTCTCTGGCGTCCCAGCCGCCGCACATAGAAAACGGATGGTACCATTTTCTGTGAACATGACACCTGGTAGAGCTAGGAATTATCTCCCCCAAAAAAGAACTAGGAATCAAAAGGCTGGCATACCGAAAGGGGAATTATGACCAGATGAGAAGTTTCCAAAGTGAAATACCTTGGGACACAGACCTCAGAGATAAGTCTGTTCAGGGTATGATGGACTATGTTACCCAAAAGTGTCATGAGGCAGTAAACAGGTTCAACCCGGCCCAAAGGGAAAAATCCAAGAAGCAACAGAAGAATCCACGGTATAATAGGGCATGTATGGAAGCGAAGAAACTGAACAAAAGGGCATGGAGGAACTTCCGGAATAACAGAACACCAAAAATCAGAGAGAGATACCAGAGAACCAGGAACGAGTACGTCAGGGTGAGAAGAGAAGCAGAGAAAAGTTTTGAAAATGATATAGCAAACAAAGCCAAGACCGAACCAAAGCTACTCCAAAGTCACATCAGAAGGAAAAAAACAGTTAAAGAACAGGTATTGAAACTTAGAACAGGCGAGGACAGGTATACAGAGAATGACAAAGAGGTGTGTGAAGAACTCAACAATAGGTTCCAGGAGGTCTTCACAATAGAACAAGGTGAGGTCACTGTACTAGGAGAAAGGGAGGTAAACCAGGCGGCCTTGGAAGAGTTCAAAATTACGAGAGAGGAGGTCAAGAGACACCTGCTGGATCTGGATGTTAGAAAGGCTGTTGGTCCAGACGGAATCTCACCATGAATACTGAAAGAGTGTGCAGAGGCACTTTGCTTGCCACTCTCCATAGTGTATAGTAAGTCACTGGAGACGGGAGACCTACCAGAAATATGGAATATGGCAAATGTGGTCCCAATATACAAAAAGGGCGAAAGGCAAGAGGCACTGAACTTCAGGCCAGTGTCCTTGACTTGTATACCATGCAAGGTGATGGAGAAGATTCGTGAGAAAAAACCTGGTAATACATCTGGAAAGAAGGGACTTCGTGACAAATCTCCAACATGGGTTCAGGGAGGGTAAATCTTGCCTTACAGGCTTGATAGAATTCAACGATCAGGTGGAGATTAAGCAAGAAAGAGAGCGCTGGACAGATTGCATTTTCTTGGATTGTCTGAAAGCCTTTGACACAGTACCGCATAAGAGGCTGGTACACAAGCTGGAGAGACAGGCAGGTGTAGCTGGTAAGGTGCTCCAGTTGATACGGGAGTACTTAAGCAATAGGAAGCAGAGAGTTACGGTGAAGGGTGAGACCTCCTATTGGCGTGAAGTCACCAGTGGAGTCCCACAGGGCTCTTTACTCGGTCCTATCTTGTTTCTGATATATGTAAATGATCTTCCAGATGGTATCGATTCATTTCTCTCGATGTTTGCGGACGATGCCAAAATTATGAGAAGGATTCAAACAGAAGAAGACTGTTTGAGGCTTCCAGAAGACCTAGACAAGCTGAAGGAATGGTCGAACAAATGGTTGTTAGAGTTTAACCCAACCAAATGTAATATAATGAAGGTAGGTGTTGGGAGCTGGAGGCCAGATACAAGGTATCATCTGGGAGAGGAAATTCTTCAGGAGTCAGAGAAGGAAAAAGACTTGAGTGTTGATATCACGTCAGACCTGTCTCCTGCAGCACATATCAAGCGGATAACATCAGCGGCATATTCCAGGCTGGCCAACATACGAACGGCATTCAGAAACTTGTGTAAAGAATCATTCAGAACTTTGTATACCACATATGTCGGGCCAATACTGGAGCATGCAGCCCCAGCATGGAGTCCATATCTAGTCAAGGATAAGACTAAACTGGAAAAGGTTCAAAGGTTTGCCACCAGACTAGTACCCGAACTGAGAGGTATGAGCTACGAGGAGAGACTACGGGAATTAAACCTCACTTCGCTGGAAGACAGAAGAGTTAGGGGGGACATGATCACCACATTCAAGATTCTGAAGAGACTTGATAGGGTAGATAAAGACAGTCTATTTAACACAAGGGGAACATGCACAAGGGGACACAGGTGGAAACTGAGTGCCCAAATGAGCCACAGTGATATTAGAAAGAATTTTTCTAGTGTCAGAGTGGTTGACAAATGGAATGCATTAGGAAGTGATGTGGTGGAGGCTCTTCCTTGCTTCTGCCGCCACGGCTCTCTCCTCCCTTGTCATGTCTCTCTGGAGGAATACATTTTTGAATTTTACCACATTTTTCAGGGAGCTCTTCCTTGATAGAATCTTCTCCTTTGTGCTCTCGTTTGCAAACACTATCTTTATCACTCGGTCTCGGTCTTTGTTGCACTAACCTAGCCTGAAAACCTTCTCAATGCTATGCTCAGCTCCTTCCATGTCTAGTGCCTTCAGTACTTCATTCACTGCTGCTTTGTGCTTGTCATTCCACTCTGTCTGTTAGAGCCTTCCTGCTCTTTAAAACCCACAGCAACCACTGATCTGTTCCATTCCAGCAGTTGGCTAGTGGAGCGTGCCGCCTCTTGTGAGGTGGCTGCTTTCATGTCCACCTCCATCACTGCAGTCATTTCTTCAGAGTTATTTTTTTTTTAGCATTTCTGCAAATGATGCTTTTATTGTGGCATTCTTATCCAAAAAACTATTACCACCTTCTCCCTGGATGATTTTCTGAGTCTCAACCTCGATACCATTCTCTTTGAGGGCTCTAATCTCCTCCTTTGCTGCTGTCAGCTCTCTTTTCAGGTTGGTTATTCCGGTCTTCATTTCCTGCATCATTTCTTGCATCTCACTCTTGATGTCCTCCAGAAACTGGGCAAACATTTCCTTCATTTCATCACCTTGACTTTTCCCTGTTCCCCTGGTACCTCTGGCTGCCATGCTTGCCCCTGTTTCTATAGTTGTGCCGTGATAGGATTTGTCAGAAGGGCAGAGCGGGATGGGGGAGGGAGGGAGAGAGAGAGAGAGAGAAAGAGAGAGAGAGAGAGAGAGAGGGAGAGAGAGAGAGATAGAGAGAGAGAGAGAGAGAGAGAGAGAGAGAGAGAGAGAGAGAGAGAGAGAGAGAGAGAGAGAGAGAGAGAGAGAGAGAGAAAGAGAGAGAGAGAGAGAGAGAGAGAGAGAGAGAGAGAGAGAGAGAGAGAGAGAGAGAAAGGGAGTGATAAAGGGAGAGATAAATAGGTGGGTGGGGGCGATCCGATCTTTCCACTGAAGTGAGAAGAAAGTAGAAGGGGAGGGGCGGGGAGGAGATGGAGAGAGAGGAGGGAGGTAGAGAGAGAGGGAGGGAGAGAGGGAGAGAGAGAGAGGGAGGGAGGAGAGAGGGAGAGAGAGGAAAGGGAGAGACATGGAGAAGGAGAGAGCGGGTGAGGGAGAGACGGGGTGAGGGAGAGAAGGGGGTGAGGGAGAGACAAGAGGGAGGTGTATGTGTGTACTCACCTATTTGTACTCACCTATTTGTGCTTGCGGGGGTTGAGCTTTGGCTCTTTGGTCCGGCCTCTCAACTGTCTATCAACTGGGGTACAGGTTCCTGAGTCTACTGGGCTCTGTCATATCTACATTTAAAACTGTGTATGGAGTCAGCCTCCCCCACATCACTGCCTAATGCATTCCATCTGTTAACTACTCTAACACTGAAAAAGTTCCTTCTTACGTCCCTGTGGCTCATGTGGGTACTCAGTTTCCACCTGTGTCCCCTTGTTCGAGTCCCGCCAGTGTTGAATAGTTTATCCTTGTCCACCCGGTCGATTCCCCTGAGGATTTTGTATGTTGTGATCATGTCCCCCCCTTACTCTTCTGTCTTCCAGTGTGTGTGTGTGTGTGTGTGTGTTCACGTATGTGTATGTATGTGTGTGTGTGTGTGTGTACTCACCTAGTTGTACTCACCTAGTTGTGCTTGCGGGGGTTGAGCTCTGGCTCTTTGGTCCCGCCTCTCAACTGTCAATCAACAGGTGTACAGGTTCCTGAGCCTATTGGGCTCTATCATATCTACACTTGAAACTGTGTATGGAGTCAGCCTCCACCACATCACTACCTAATGCATTCCATTTGTCAACCACTCTGACACTAAAAAAGTTCTTTCTAATATCTCTGTGGCTCATTTGGGCACTCAGTTTCCACCTGTGTCCCCTAGTGTGTGTTCCCCTTGTGTTAAACAGCCTGTCTTTATCAACCCTGTCAATTCCCTTGAGGATCTTGAATGTGGTGATCATGTCCCCCCTAACTCTTCTGTCTTCCAACGAAGTGAGGTTTAATTCCCGTAGTCTCTCCTCGTAGCTCATACCTCTCAGCTCGGGTACTAGTCTGGTGGCAAATCTTTGAACCTTTTCCATTTTAGTCTTATGCTTGACTAGATATGGACTCCATGCTGGTGCCGCATACTCCAGGATTGGTCTGACATATGTGGTATATAATGTTCTGAAAGATTCCTTACACAAGTTTCTAAAGGCCGTTCTTATGTTAGCCAACCTAGCATATGATGCTGCTGTTATCCTCTTGATATGATCATCAGGGGACAGGTCTGGCGTGATATCAACCCCCAGGTCTTTCTCTCTCTCGGACTCTTGAAGTATTTCATCTCCCAAGTGATACCTTGTATCTGGTCTCCTGCTTCCTACCCCTATCTTCATTACATTACATTTTCTTGGATTAAACTCTAACAGCCATTTGTTCGACCATTCCTGCAGTTTGTCCAGGTCTTCTTGAAGCCTCAAGCTGTCCTCCTCTGTCTTAATCCTTCTCATAATTTTGGCGTCGTCAGCAAACATTGTAAGGAATGAGTCTATACCCTCTGGGAGATCATTTACGTATATCAGAAACAGGATAGGTCCAAGTACAGAGCCCTGTGGGACTCCACTGGTGACTTCACGCCAGTCTGAGGTCTCACCCCTCACTGTAACTCTCTGCTTCCTATTGTTTAGGTACTCCCTTATCCACTGGAGCGCCCTTCCAGTTACTCCTGCCTGTTTCTCTAGCTTATGCATCAACCTTTTATGGGGTACTGTGTCAAAGGCTTTCCGACAGTCCAAAAAAATGCAGTCCGCCCACCCTTCTCTTTCTTGTTTAATCTTTGTCACCTGATCGTAGAATTCTATCAATCCTGTAAGGCAAGATTTACCCTCCCTGAACCCAAGTTGATGGGTTGTCACGAAGTCTCTTCTCTCCAGATGTGTTACTAGGTTTTTTCTCACAATCTTCTGCATCACCTTGCATGGTATACAAGTTAAGGACACTGGCCTGTAGTTCAGTGTCTCTTGTCTGTCTCCCTTTTTGTATATTGGTACTACATTAGCAGTCTTCCATATTTCTGGTAGGTCCCCCGTTTCCAGTGACCTACTATAAACTATGGAGAGTGGTAGGCAAAGTGCTCCTGCACACTCTTTCAATACCCATGGCGAGATTCCATCCGGCCCAACAGCTTTTCTCACATCCAGCTCCAATAGGTGCTTCTTGACCTCATCTCTTGTAATTTCGAACCTATCCAAGGTCACCTGGTTTGCTGCCACCTCTTCTAGCGCCGCGACATCTCCCTGATCTATTGTAAAGACCTCCTGGAACTTTTTGTTGAGTTTTTCACACACCTCTTTGTCATTCTCTGTGTACCTGTCCTCGCCCACCCTAAGTTTCATCACCTGTTCCTTCACTGTTGTCTTCCTCCTGATGTGACTGTGTAGTAGCTTGGGTTCGGTCTTGGCTTTATTAGCTATATCATTTTCATACCATTATTCAGCTGCTCTTCTCACACTGACATACTCGTTCCTGGTTCTCTGGTATCTCTCTCTACTTTCTGGTGTTCTGTTATTACGGAAGTTCCTCCATGCCCTTTTGTTCTGCTCCTTTGCTTTCATACATTCCTTATTAAACCACGGATTCTTCCTTTGCTTCTCTGTTTTTTCCTGTCGGGCTGGGACAAACCTGCTTACAGCCTCCTGACATTTTTGGGTGACATAGTCCATCATGTCTTGTACGGACTTGGTTCCGAGTTCTGTGTCCCAATGTATATCCCATAGGAATTTATTCATTTCCTCATAGTTTCTCTTTCGGTACGCCAGCCCTTTGGTTCCCAGTTCTTTTTTGGGGGTGATAATTCCCAGCTCAACCAGGTACTCAAAGCTCAATACACTATGATCACTCATTCCCAAGGGGGCTTCTAACTTAACTTCCCTTATATCCGACTCATTTAGGGTAAATATCAGATCAAGCAAGGCTGGTTCATCCCCTCCTCTCATTCTTGTAGGTCCTTTGACGTGTTGACTTAGAAAGTTTCTTGTTGCCACATCCAGCAGCTTAGCTCTCCATGTGGGTCTCTGTTCCCCCAATCTATCTTCCCATGGTTGAAGTCTCCCATGATTAGAAGTCTGGATCCGTTCCTGCTAGCCACAGAAGCTGCTCTCTCTATTATATTGATGGTGGCCAAGTTGTTTCTATCATATTCCTGTCTGGGTCTTCTGTCAATTGGTGGGGGGTTATATATGACTACTATTATAATTTTCTGTCCTCCAGTTGTTATGGTGCCTGAAATGTAGTCACTGAAACCTTCACAGTTCTGAATTACCATCTCTTCGAAACTCCAACCTTCTCTTAGTAGCAGAGCTACACCACCTCCTCCTCTCCCTTCTCACTCTTTCCTCACTACATAGTAGCCCTGTGGAAACACTGCGTTTGTTATGATTTTCGTTAACTTTGTTTCTGTGAGTGCTATTATGTCTGGGTTTTCTTCTAGTGCCCATTCTCTAAGTTCACTTGTTTTATTTGAAATCCCATCAATGTTAGTGTACATCGCCTTGAAGCTCACTTTCTTCAGTTCATTTTCATGTCCCTTTCTTGGCAAGCATTCTGCTGGT